>NC_136909.1:70110930-70596859 GCF_949606895.1 Notothenia rossii
GTCATTGCAAGTGACCCTCAGTTAGTTGACTTTTATGTTCAACTGCTAAATTCGTTACTGATAAAAAAGGGCTTCTACTGTACCTAATTACCTTAACACTAGAACCACCAGAGGTTTTTGTATAGGCCTACCTAAACCCGTAAAATCCCGCTATTAGAATGCAATTTTTAACAACATAGGGTGCTACATAACACACTTTCAGGAAAAGTCACGGACTGGGAGACTTTAATATTTTATTGAAAAGAAGTTACATTGCACACACACAAGACACATCACACAAATTGACCCGATTGGCGGTTCTAGTGTTAAATAAACTCACTAATTAATTAAACCAGTTCAATACGCATTATTCTTATTCTTATCATTCTTTATGAGCGCAGAGATAGTCTTAAAATCAGATCTGTTTTTTAAACGAAATCTGACGGCAGGCAGTTAGCTCTGATCACCTATGATAAATGCGCCGCACCTAATCGCTGGCCATTCAACCATAGACACTGTCCGAAATGGGGGGGAACTAGGGGAGCTTGGCTCCCCCGAAGAGAGAGGGAGCTCCCCTGAAGGCCGACTTTGAGATAAATAGGGGGAGCCCAAAACAATCGTGCATATTTGTGTCAAAGAGATTAGAAATGTTGAGTTTATGTAAATAACAGCTCTTGAAATAAATAATAGTTATTCTTCATTACAGTTTCTGAATATTTGTTTTATATTTGTGCATATGTGTGGGTGTTGCCATCTGTACGTGGCGGCGCTGCATTCTTACTTACGTTGCTATGGTTATGGCGGTGATGCCGGCGCGGTATTTGAAATGTTCAAATTGATATTATTTTAACTCTGGCTTTGTAATACAAAATATGGCAAAACGAAAACAGCCAAGCGTCACAGCTTTTGGATTCACAAGCAAAGAAGCGAAGGAGTCTAAAAATGACAACGTGAACGGAAAACAACTTTTTAGTTGGCCGGCTGTAAGCGGCGTTAGGGTCGAGCTTGACAGCTCTACACCGAGGGAGAGGCCTGCCGATGCGGAGCCTGAAGAGGCTTCAACAACGGCCACATCCACCGGCATAATGACACCGTCTGTATTAGTAGAAGGGTGTTTTTATAGCAATTGATCGAATCCGCGCTGCTGCGCCAGTCAACAGAGCGTACGTGTGACATATTTAGTAGCAGGATGTGATCTGAAAAATAGGGCTCCCCGAAAGCAAATGGGTAATTCGAAAACTAAAAATAAATAATGGTCGGATTGTGACCTGTGAGCCTTCTGAATTACCGTGGGACAGCACATTCTAAACTAAAATGTTCAATCAATAAAGTAACATCTTATCTTATCTTAATAATATCTTCATATTAATAATAATAATAAATCATACAGTATGTGTCCGAAAGGGAGCAGGAGGAAGCAAACACAAAAATATACAACAAATATACTGCATATTAAAGCAAACGATTGTAAAGGTAAAAGTATGAGCATAACAAATAAAGAAGTGTAATGTAAACATTTACATTATAATTATGATTATTTAATATAATAAAGACTATATATTATTGAATTACAAGATTAGATATACTTTAGTTGATCTAAAATATTGATGTGTTAAAATGCTCTTCAAAACACAACTGAAAGTCCATGAAACTTGTCTTTCTGTATTTGTGAATGAAGCGCCATCTCCTGGTTAAAACCTGAAATTGAAAATCTGGCAACGCCCTCTTGGAAAATAGTGGGAGGGCTTAACATTCCTCTATACTGGTCTTTGGCAGGTCGTAGGCAGGAAGCTGTAAACTGGAGTCTGAAATGAAGTGCTACATCTGTACCACACGCCTCCCTAATCATCTGATCATAATTCCATTGTTGAGGTATACTAAAATAGATTTATACTGTTCAATTTTCCAAACTCACATTGGTTTCTCATACAGCATCTCTGTAAAGTATGTGTATTCATCGGTATTCACTCTCTGTCCTAAACAGCTTGTTGGAGCTCCTGCCCCCCTTCCCTGTGAGCCCAGTGTGCTCTGATTGGTCGGGACGTTGAGAGGCTCGTTGCTGCGATCTGCTGCGAGGAGTGGACAGGCTTCCGGGTGGGCGATACAGCGAGAACAATCTAAACTCATCCTGAGCACACACAAACACTCACAGCCAAAGTAAAAACAATAAGTGTGGCTTGATATTGAGTAAGGAAAAGGTTTATAACGCTGTGAGAATGGGTCTGCGGAGAACATTTCTCCGCGATCCCAACTTAGTAGCCCGAAAAACGTTTACCCATTTAAACAGTCATGGTAGATACCTTGTTTGTTTTAAACATCATAAATACACAAACAACAATGAATACTTTCAGGTTGTGTACCCGAATCTCCTGCTGGTCCAAACAAAGTAGGAACAGCATCGTTCTTCAGTGCCTTACGCTGTACATATCCGGCATGAATCGCTGAAATGTTTGTGAAGCTTTGTTTCGTGAAATGCTGGCAGAGGGTGTGCCTTCACACGTCACAGTACCCAGGAAGTAAACAATGGAAAATTAGAAATATCCAACGAGGCGTTTTGGGGCAGCATAGACTGTGTTTACTTGCTACAAGGTGTACTTTGTGGGTTTTCGACTCTGCAGACCGTTTACATGCATAAAAACCTTCATAACACACAAGGGGATGGGTAATAACCGGAAAAGCATGACATGGGCTCTTTAATGTTACTGCTGCGCCTGCCTTTCTTGTCAATGTTGACTTGTACCGCAGAAAGGTAAGGCAGGCTGCTTCTCTCTGTAAACCGCAATGAAAATAGCACGTTGTTTTTTTGGTTGATCGGACAAAGATATCATCATTTGTACAAGCTACCTTGTAACGTAACTTGTCAGTGGGAATTGATACAACAAACATAGAGTAACATTAATAAACTAAAAAGGTGGTGAAGATTGTATCTCCACAGCATTACAGTGGCGTCTTGATAGTCATATGCCTTCAAAGATGCTTGTTTACTATGTTTAAGCTATAATTTTTTCTAAAGTGAATAGTGTTTTTTAATTCATTTTCTGTGTTTAAGGTTCCCTTTGAAAACAGCAGATTAATTAATATATTCTATTGGCATTTCTTGTGGTAAGATACTTACGTTATCTAAGTTACGTGATATTGTGTCATTGATTCTTAAATTACATACATTTTGCAGAAAGTTACCTCATTAAACTTAAAAGTTCCCAAAAGTGATGAAACTTAGATTTTCTGCAGTTTCTTCAAGAAGGTGATGTGTCTACATCACATTTTAAATGTAATTTACTCAAAAAGAACAATCTAAAAGTCTAAATTACATGGTCAATATGGTAGCTTATTGTCATTTATATTTTATTTCTGTAACAGATAAATGTAGTCTACAGGCTCAACTTCTAACTGAAGATGGGCTCATATTGACTGATACATCAGATACTGAGGTGGGCGCAGACATATTTGATCTGATAAAATCAGGGGTCTGAAACTTCAGGGCTGAATACTACAAACCGGACCCCCAGCATCACCAGCTTCCTCCATTTCATCAGAAGAGCAGTGGGGCACATGCACAAGTTACCGGTTTGCTCTGACTGCACCTGCTGAGTATGGTAGCAGCCTAGTTTCACTAACAGTAGCCTGCCACCCCATTGACTGGCCTCGGCCCACTTTCGTTTTGGTTTCTTTTTCAATACAATCTTTTAGAATGACATTTTAAGTAGATATTTTAAACCCATTCTGTCATTCTAACCAACAATTTGTATCTTGCAGCAACATTTCCTGAATGTTCCTCTTTATGATTAAATGTAATAAAATGGTATTTATATTTTGAAATGTATCTGTCCTTCACCTAACAAACCTGTGTCCTTGTGCATGTGAAATTAAGTTTTTGGAAAGGGTAAAGCCTTGCCTTTTTGTGTCCATTACCTGTGTGCAAGCTCCCATGTGGTGTTGTTCCTTTATCCCCTTTTAACATCTGATTTAATATAAATAATATTTAAACGCACCAACAAGCCTCATAGGTTTTCTGACAAGTAGACATGCAAAGCTGAAACTTCTTTAAAGATAAACCAACTTTTAGGGGGGGGGGGTGTATTCATCAGAATTCAGTTTTACTTTTAGTGTCATTTCTGCTGGCAAATGTTGTCAAACTTTAGGTAGATATTGCTGTACAACAGGCATTATTGAGTCAGTTTTCTGACCTTTATGACTCCTCTCTGCTTGTGCTCAGTTACATCACACTTTCACGCAGACAATTATCCTGCATGTGTCACTAGTGGCTACAGGGGCTGTTGTACAGTAAACGTCAAATACTTATCTTCACTTAAGCCTCATAATCATCAAATTGCAGTATAGAGAACAGTTCTCTACGGTTTATGGATATTTTGAATCTTGCCTGGGACGAATAATGATGCTTCTACGAATTATACGATTTGAAAGTGAATACATCCATTACAAACTTTTAATATTGACGTCTTGGCTCATTGAGTAACTAATTGTAGACATATAAATGGTTTTACTCTGGAGTCACTTTTCCCTTTCAACTATTTTGCACGACTTTAGCATGTATAAGAAGTAAATCAACAGCAAAACAGCCAACAAAAAGGTTATGACACCTATTGTGCACATGCATACTGACAATGTTAGTGTTTGTCAATAGCCTATGGTCAATACATTTAAGTCATTCATCATACAAATATATAAACAGCTGTTAAAGGAATTTAACAGCTGAATTTAACACACTGTTAAAGTGCTATTATAAAGTGAGTATTTGGTATTGCTTATGAAATAGAGGAGGTTAATGAATAAACTAATTTGTGATATGTTTAAAAATGCTGTATATAGTGCATCAGTGATTCATATGATTTCCTGACAACAAATGGACCAGGCTTTAGTCTTTGCTTTCATCCCACATTCAGGTGAACTGGAGACTCTCAATTGCCCGGAGGTATGAATAAGCATCTGAAAGCCTGTAATGAATTCCCTGCCTTTAACACAGTGCATGCTGGGATAGTCTGCCGCCCCCCAACGGCCCTGAGAAAAAATTAGTGGGTGGAGAATATAAATGAGTGTAAAAGGGATTATTTTATTTCCAGTATGCTATTATCAGTATTTTCCTCATGATTGTCTTTGTGTTTTTCTGTAAGTCCTGTGTAAATGCTTATTTTCAAACACGCAACAGCGCAAGCTACAGTTTGTCAAATGCATAAGCCTGCTGTCAATGGCAGACAAGTCTCCATTGATGTCTTGTATTAGACCCAGTGTCCTTTATGTGCTTTCTTCCGTTTTTAGGTAATGATTAGTATTGACAAGGACAGCCTTTGTGCAGCTGATGTCACTGTGCTGCTGAGCCTGCCCTTGTTTTGCATATCTGTAAGCCAATTAGCCAAATTAGAAAGCATAATCAATACTGCCACTTTGTGCAGCCCTGCTACTGTCTTCTTGTTAGAAAAAAATAACTGCTGTCTGTCTCAGCAATGTTGTTAAAAACCACCCTATGGGCTCTTGTTGTGTCTCTCCTTTGTATGAGGCAAATCTCTTCAGGCATTTCTATAAATGTGTTAAAAGTGTATTTTATATCAGCGAAACATCCCATTTTGGCTCCATAGTGACAGTTTATATGTGCCAGAGAACCACTGCTTCCATTTGGGTTGGATAAAGTGTCTTTTTAAAGCACCAGTCGATGTTTAATTGTATTTTCATGGATCAGCAGCTCCAGGTTGTCATTGATTTGTTGGAATCTCTGCTGCGTGCCCAACAATCAAAGGTGTATTATTGTTTTTTCCCCTGAACGGTAATTGCACACAAGACACTCGACTCACTCAACCATGCCCTTATAGTACTGGAAACTGTCAATACAATTTCTTGACCTGCAGTAAATGTGAGCAGAAATGCAACAAGTCACTTTTTGTTATTGTTTGCAGAGGAGCAGGCACACATCCTGACTACTATGACTGTAAGGCAAAACTCTCCGCCACGGTAAGTCCTTTGTTTGGTCTTAATGGCATGGAAAGATGGTCATTATTGGTTTAATCAAGTGAAACAATGACAACAAGGTGAGATCATGTCTGTCTCCAACCATTTCCTTAATGGATTTAGAATAAAAGGCACTGACACACACATGAAAGTGCTTATGATATGCAATTATGTTCTGGTATATTGATAGTAACTATGATTTTCTTTACTGTATTACTATTTAGATTTCCATCCATTTTCTACTCTATGCCTTTGCTTACAATTTAGAGATAAATATTCATCCACTTCTTTGACAGGTATATATTTACAATGTAGATTAAAATATAATAAATGTCAAATTGTGTTAGTTGATTATTCAGTTATGCAGTTGAACAAAAACAAATGGGCAGCTATTTTGATGATCATTTGATTTGCTTTTTAGGAGATCAATACAATTGTACCTTTGCTATCATTTGCAGATGCTATAAATTATATACAAGGCCATTGTTGGATTGCAGGCACCTCTTATTGTCTGACTAGGCCAACAGGTAATTGATTAAATGAGAAATGAATCATGAAATCGATTAACAAACCCCTACATGTGATACATTTTTGATTAAGTTTGATCCACTTATATATAAAATGCTGATAGCTGCACTTGAAATATTACAAGTGTATACATTTATAATAGCATATGATCCATTAAGAAATAATTCCATCAGAATACATTTTCTGCATGAGGAGTATACTTTTTTATAATTTTCTGATTGTGAATACAGGATTTTTCCTTGGCTCTGTGTAAAAGCTGTTAGACACTTTGTTAAGAAGAAGCATTGTTCAGGAGTGTATTGCTTCTACAATTGTGCCCACGGTGCAGAAAGTGAGTAACAGTTTTCAGTGGAGTATCCTCAGTGCGCATGGCACAAGGCTGCACAAAAGTGGAAATGTAAGCCCTCTGTTATTTGAGGAATACGGAGACACCCCTTCCTTGGAGCCATCTGCACACCCTCAATCGTCTCATTTAATCTACTCTCCTTCTCCAGTAGCGGTGGCATGCTGTAGTCTCCGATTTGTGGCCAATAGTGATCTCACCGTGCGCTGATAGGATGCAATGTGTAACTATACCGGCCACATGAAAGCTGCAGCTCCACACTTCTCCAGCCTGAGGATAGATGACTTTATCTGAGCGCGGGGACGGGCTTTTCCTGCGGCACATTCATCTGTAACTTGAAGAAATCCGAGCTTCACTGTGGTCTCTTTTGTGGTGGAACATTTTGGTGCAAGGGACAGAGAGGATACTACTGCTGCTTGCATTTGTACAAACAAGCGATCGGCGCGTCCTTTTGGATTCAAGCTGCAGTCCACTTCACAACCAATTGCATTGCCTGAAGAGTAAGATAGAAATTTACCTATTACGAAACAATGCGCCGGCGTCTTTTCTGATGAACTCTTTCGTGGAACAACAGACTTTCATCCACAAGTGGAGCGTTTTTCTGCCTTCTAGTTACAGATACAAACATTTTACAACTACAATGGGACAACGTGGTGGGCTAAGTAGAGGACATGTTGCCTATGGAAGTGCAGCGAGAGTGCAGGGCAGTGACTTCCAGAGGACACCTGAAGACGAGTGAATGCCGTCTCCGATGTGGAGCTTGTCGCTGTCCGACGCGCGCTTGGTGCTGAAATTTGGATGATGTCTGGCCAGCGATTGCAAGGCTGCCGCTCCCTGCACCTCAACGAGGACAACGGCCGCTTCGTGCTGCTTGCCGTCCTAATCGTACTGTACCTGCTGTGCGGCGCTGCGGTCTTCTCGGCCATCGAGAGGCCCTCGGAGCTGCGGGCTCACGGCCGCTGGCACGGGACGCTCCTCAACTTCAGTGAGACCTTCAACATCAGCCTGCAGGAGCTCAACTCCTTCCTGCGGGAGTACGAGGCTGCCATCGCCACCGGGATCCGGGCTGACGCTCTGAGGCCACGATGGGATTTTACAGGAGCATTTTATTTTGTTGGAACTGTGGTGTCGACTATAGGTGGGTGATCATTGCATTCACTGGTTTCCCTGACCTTTGGGTCCGTTTGGTTGCAGCCATGGTTTCCTCTAAATACTTTTTGAAAAACAACATGTAGCCAAGCCAACATGAAGCCATACAAGCATGCTCATAAAATTAAGTTACTATTAAGTAAGTCGGAGTAGCTGATCTAAAAATGTGGGAACTAATGCCCAGATGAAACCACATTCAAGACTAACAAGTTTGAGATTTGACATCATTGTTATTGTGGCTTCTGTTTGTTAAATAATCCTATAATTACTGTCATATCAAAATCAGTGGAGCTGCCATCATTGGCTGCTTTCTTTCCACTGGCTTACATACAGAATAACAGATTAACATTTTAGTTTTTTTCCAGTCATGTGTTACATTTTGGCTGTGAGGGACTTTGGCAACGGGGGCGACATCTTACTCGCCTGCCAGGAACAGCACACTCATCCCTGGCTATAGGACAGCACCCATGGGTGCAGTCTCTTTTTTTTGTTGCCACATTTCCATTCAAACCAACAGGAATGTCAATGAGAAGCCCCTTCTGCTCCCCCTCATTTAACATTTGCTCATGCGATAGGTCAGAAAAGAGCAAGTGTCCCTTGCAGGGCACCCCGAGGGCCAACTGCTGCACTGCATGCCTGATGGCCCCAACACCCAATAATTCCTCTGCTCCCCCCTCACTGAGAGCTGTAGGAGCCATAGTGGGTGAGTGAGTGTGAAGGGGTGAACAAGCAAATGAAGACACTCCAGGTATCATTTAAGCTGACAGCTGCTGTCTATCTCTTACCTTGCCCTTAACACACAAACACACACACACGCAGGCTACACAATGATAACTTCGCTGTCTCCTATGAATTGAGAACTGTGGCAAGTAGAGCGATAAGGAAAACTAATGCTCTGCATGGACGCACAGGGAGAATTTGATCCACAGGAGCAGGAAACCTGTCAGAACTGTATTTATTGTAGACCTGTCATGGCTAACCACCTCCTGCGCCCAGATACACAAATGCAGAGCTCTTTCAGGCCGCCCCTGGACTCAGCTCACCCATAGAAGGGAACCACAGCAGCTGTTTTTTGCGCACGTGTCTGTGGCAGGTTGAAATCCTTTGTGCTCCAGTTATCATGCAGCATGCAGCACACTCTTCCCACAGACAAGCAAGATCACATAAACTGACTCAGCTGTTTGGAGGGAAAGGGAAAACAGGGTGATGTCTCTCTTCAGCATTTTTTTTTTTCAAATGATTGCATGGATTTCTCTCTAGATTTCCATCTTGCTTTGATCTACAACCCTCCGGCTCATGTTTTTCTCTTTCTGCATGCTTCAAGGCTGCTGATATGAAAGGGATTTTGGGCCCTCCCCGCTCCCTAACTCTTAATCCGACTGGTATCCCCCTGCACACTCTAGACACTCCTCCCGAACTCCTCTGACTCTTTGATGGCAGAGGCTTTTAATCAGCTATGGCACATTGCTCCCCTTGTGCCTTCACAATTTGTCCTTGAAGAATGTGGAGCCCTGGCCGGTAAAGCTTGTTTACCAAGAGTTTGACCACCTTAGGTTGAATTGGTACCGCACTTAGTGTGTTGTTTAATAATTTCAGGAGGTGATGCAGCTTTGGTCTAAACACTTCCACATAACTTCACATTCATCCTCTGCTTCTTTGCAACAAGTCAGTGGGTTCCATCTCCAAGTCTGGTATCCAGTCCCTAGACATTCATGGATAAACATTGACGGGTTAGAAATGTTTTTGAGAGCATGTTGAACATAGCATCTAGGTCAAAATGCAGCCTCACAGCATAGACTCTCTTGCTGTTGAAATGTTGGATACAAGAGTTTGTTTTTGCCGGCCTCCAACTCTTGGTGCTGTTTTCCTGCCCTACATTTTCAGACACAACTTTACTGTTTGCATTCTGACTAAAGAGGGCAAGAGAGTCTGGTCTGTAAACCACATTTCTATTTATAGGAAAGCTATTTATGACCCTAAGGCTGATTGATAACTGCCAATTAGGAGAGCCATCTGTAGCCGTTTGGGGGCCTGGAGGTCTGCTGGTAAGATGCTATGATGACATATTGGAGAATACTTTGCCAAATTTTAAGTGCTTGCACAGGAATTACTTGTCTGAAAATCAAGTGTACTTAGTGATGCCTGTCTGATCTGAGACTTTTAACTTTGTTGGGGTTTAGTGCGGAAACAAGTTAGGTCATGGTTTTGTTCTGCAGATATAATATTCAGGGCTATTTATTCCCAGGGATAGTTTCTGCCGTGCCTCTCTGTGCCCGTGGCAGCCACTGCAGCTTCTTGCTCCATCACACTCATATCCACCCACTCAGAGAAGTCACAAAGGCAGAGAAAGCAGAGAGGACAGTTTAACAAACTCCACAATACAGACCCTCATGCAGCTTGTCCTCTAAATCACGCCTGATTAAACCTCAATGCCGTCCCCAAATTGCAAAACGAGGATAAATGTCAGGGTTAAGAGAAGATAGGATCCGGCCAAAGTATGGCTGTAATGAGCCGTGCTGCAGCACGGTGACAGGGCAGGATACACTGGGGTAGGCAAAGTCTCTTCCCTCTTAAACTACCAATCCAGGGTGATATTTTAATCAAAGTGGCCTCATTCAGCTAATGGTTTATATAGATATTGTAGTGTGTAGTTTATATTGACACTAAGAGGTGGTAATAGACCATTGTGTCGGATTGAGAGGGATTTATTGCCAGACATGCAATGTAATAATGGAATATAATTTTCTTTAGCGTATAATCACCTGAAATTAGGTAGTGTGTTTTTGTTACCTGAATGAACCCTTGTTATGTAACTAGGGAGCACAACAGGATCAAGTTACTATAAAATGCGCACCAGTCAAACCTCATGCGGTGAAAAAACAATGTAAAAACATGATGGAAATATGACTTTTCTGTGATTTCACAGTGTGAGGAAGGTTACATCAGACCTGTGTGGAGCTATGAGGAGAAGTTTTCATTTGAGTTGCCATGTTATTTTTCTTCAGGGGAAACCGAAGATTTAGTGGACCTTGAAATCACATGATTCATCAGTTATTCCTTAAATCTGTTTTCACTTCCCTTTTTCACTTCCCTTTTTCACACTTTACTTCTAATCATATACCAAGTGTTAAAACGCTGTTGAGATATGTTAATACAAAAATAATCAGGGAATTTGCTTTTATTTAAATAAAAGAAGAATAGTCAATGGAGACGCAGGCCACTGTAGGTTCTCTGTCACGCCAGAAAAGATAAGGGTGGGGGGGGGTATTCAGTGTTCATCAACTAAACCACTTAATGCCACTAAACTCTACACACTGCTCTTTTAGTGCAATTCTTTGATGTGTTTCAAGGTTGCAGTTTTTAGTGCGACATCAAATCGAATTGGAAATTACCCTAAAAATTAAGCATAAAGCTGCATTAATCAATATTTCTATAGGGATCAAATGCCTGTGGGGAATGAATCATTCATGGTCCAGCTAGCACACTGTTTTGGTCAAATGGACCACAACCTTACTTTTGTTCACTTTCACTTTTCTCATCTGTGTCATTTCATGAAACAAAAGCAACTTGTTTTCTAACAGCAGACACACAAAGTTCACATCTAGCGTTTAGCAGAAAAGAGCCACATATTTCCCGCAGAA
Source organism: Notothenia rossii (assembly GCF_949606895.1). Lineage (NCBI taxonomy): Eukaryota > Metazoa > Chordata > Actinopteri > Perciformes > Nototheniidae > Notothenia > Notothenia rossii. The sequence continues at coordinate 70,122,532 of NC_136909.1, forward strand.
GTTGACAAAAACAGAGCTAAAAGTGAATATTGAGCTTATTCTTCATAAATGCTATTCTTCCATGTCTGCTAGATGGTTACTATTGGCTCATGCATTAAATGTGTAAACCTTATTTTTGAATATTATGTGAATGTTTAGAGCCTCTCCTGATGCCTCCAATTTGCCTCTGAAACCTTATAAAGAAGGACAAATGTTATCCTCATAAACTTTACTGTAGAGTTGCATTGTGGCAATGTGCACCCTTCAGGTAGCTGACTCTCCTTTCAGTATGAAATGGACTCAGCAGCTTGTGGGTGGGTGTATATCAATCTCTATACAACAAACTCATCTAGCTAAAATAATAGACCGTTTATAACCTCCGAATATAGTACAAGAACATAACTTCCCTTGTGACAAACTTCAACCAGTAATGCTGAGAGAGCACTTTTGAGTTTGAATTATTGTGCACTGTCAGTTAAGATTTTGCAGTACAAGTCAAGTCATGGTGCCAAAATGCATAACTTTGCAGTATTTGCCCAGATGTGGTCAGGATGTCAAGTTTTTGACCAAATTTAATTTACTTTTCTAGCTGCTATATCAGGTCAAATAGGTGTCACCCCACTGTGAACCACAAGTCAATATAGTGTCTTACTAAAGATGGTACATGATCAGCAGTGATACACCAGAACCCTGTTCATGAAGAATGGCTCTGACCTCCAATACAAAAGGCCAAAGAGGACAGGCACTGCGTTATTTGTTGCTTTTGTGTTCACCGTTGCAAAATATAACTATCTTGTAGTCTCAACGCAAAAAGCACCAGTTTGCTACACATAACATATTCTGACAATGCCAATCGTTACATATGTACACAGCACCATTCGCAGTGAAACTTAGGCCGTGCATTTAACCCATGCTATTCTTAGGATGGCAGCCATTTTGGGGCAGTATTGGGGGCCGGTGCCTTGGACAACGGCCCCTTAGGCAGTGCCCGGGAGGGGAAGTGACTTGAGCCAGTGAGTAACTTTGGCAACAGAAAAGGGCTACGTGTTGAAAATGTCATGAATATGAAGAAAGATTTTGAAAAATTGTTATTAACTATGTCCTTCCCCTACGTGTGAGTAAACTATTAGGCTTAATGGTTTGGTGTGTTTTATCTTCCAATTTAAAAAGTGCTGATCTGGCTGTAGAGTCTTATTGAAGAACACTTGTGAGGCCATTACACGCTTGTCTGACCAGGGCCCGTGTATCTGGGAAGAAACTGCAAACCAAATCGGTTCTCCGTTCTGTAATTCATGAGTCTCTGAGGTTCCAAGACAATGTCACCTCGGACTGGCTGAGCACGCATTTGGCATTTAAGCAGTTTGAAATGTCACCAAAAGACTGTATGGATTGCTGAAAGCAGGCAGAGTTCTTGCTCTGATGTCGTGGACGTATTTAGATAAACTGTTCGGTGCCGCCTCGCTTGGACAAAACCATCTGTGTTGTTGTTACTGTCAGTGTATGTTGTGAGTGTGCTTACAGGAGGAGAGTGGGAAAGGTTTACAATCTGTGAACGAGGACTCATCGATGCACAGCCATGCTTGTTCTTGCCGTCTGTCTCTCACTCCGGCAGTGTATCAGACAGCGCTAACTCCTGTCCAACATCCATCTCATATTTGACTGTTCATTACCACAATGCACTCACTTGTTTGGATTCACCCAGTCAATCATTATGATGGTTTCTCCTGGGCAACATTGAAATTAAGCTATAAAATAGAGAATGCTCACATTACACAAGCAGTGCATTACACAATGACATGAAGGTCACTTCAGTTCGTTTTACAGAAGCATTTGAAGCTGGTCAGTATGACTCTGTATTCGTTGCCTCGTCCCTGCTGCCGGCCTTTTCCCTCTCTTCTCTTTAGATCCCCTGCTCCGCTCTGTGAAATCACAAACTCAGAGGAAATGTCACTGTTAAAAATGGAAAACCGAGGGCCTACAGTCACATGAAAGGCGCCGGGGGTCTCTGTAGATTCTGTGCAGTCCAGACGCTCAGAACAGAAATGGTGTCCCCAATGAGAAGCCAGTTCCACTACTGCTGCTCAGACGCTCCAGGAGACTAATAGCGTCTTCTGTTCGGCTTTAATTGACTCACTGTGCATTTATTTATTCCTGCTTTAAAGCTGCCCTTATCAATACTTTAAGAGTAACATTGTAAAAAAGGATTGTGTGAAAATGGAAAAGGTGTCACTCGTGATGCCAAACCCAGAATATTCTGCATTTCAGCGTCTTTGATCTCGTTAAGGTCCATGGCAACAGCTTAACTACTTAGGCTAACTGGCTCTCCCTCAACTTGTTTTAGCAGCAGCAGGGAGCTGTTTTCAAAGTCATTCACCATAGTCTTAAGGCTCTACCATTTTTTAACCATGAATATCTGCAAAGAAATTCACTTTCAAGTGGACCAAAGTGGTTGAATAACAGACGAAACAAACGACCAACATTCCCAACCCTAGAAACATCCTCTACATCAAACATGCAGGACATGACTTGAAAGAGATGTTTATAAGGGCCAAGCAAACGACTTGAAAAAAAGAGAGAACTGTTACATTAATAAATAATAAAGAGGAAGTCAAAAATAAACATAGGAAGAAATCAAATAATTGTATTCTCCAAATGCAACATTTTAAAAGATCTCCCTACTGTATTTATTTGTTTATTATGGCTTGTCTTGGTAACAACATGATTAAATAGCATAAATTACAAAAAAAAACATCCGTCAAAGATAATGTATATCAAACAAAACATTTCGGATCACACAAATGCTCGAAAAACATTTTAATGTTATCCCACCATTAGTCTGCCCCTCTCCCTGTTCCTCTCTGTTTGTGTGTAGCATTGGCTCCAATAAAACCTCTCTTACTTAACGGCTGCCGTGCAGGATGCTGTACACACCTCTGCACTCTGTCACAGCGGGTCATAAATCTGCCCGACTTGCTAAGGCGAGCGTTCGCCTGTGTACACTAACTCACTGACTCAAGTCATTATGGCCAAGTGATTCCAAGATCATTTTAGAGGACACAGCAGATCTTCTTGGCTTCCTCTTGAAACTGATTAGCATTTCACTGATTCTGCTCTTTGAACCGGCCAAGACAAAATGAAAATAAACTATTTGCACTCCGCAGTCCTCTGACCTGCTTCCTATCAAGACTTATTCCAACAGCCATTTCAAATGATATTCTACTTTGATAAACATCAGTTTCTCTGACAACCCAATTTGCACTGGTGCTGACGTCAATGCTGACTTGCTGCTATGAGGGGTTTAAACTTTCCCCATAAGCAGAAAAAGTCCCTCTCTTGAAACTTTTGGATTGGTTGAGAACCTTTGACGCAGCAACATCCCAGAAAACAATACTCACCACGTTGCAGAAAACCTGCATAGCAGATTCCCCTTCCTGCACCATGCAGAGCATCTATCTGCATCTCGGGGATATGTATATAAACAGTTAACCATGTTAATAAGCTAACAGCAAGTTGGCGAACAGCGGGATTTGGCAGCCGTCCATATGTCTCTGTGTGAGGGAGGGGCTGCCTGTTTGAGAGCGAGAGACAGAGGAAGATATGCTGCACTATTGCATCTTTGATCTGCCTGAATGCAAATAACATGCTGAACTAATATCATTGCAAAAATAGTTCAATTTCGGATTTAAAATCAACATCCTCATACCTGATCTGAAAATCATGAACCTCGACTTTTCTAGAATGAGAGAAAAAATGACTTGCTCTGAGCCTGACCTTGAATCAATAAGATGCTTGATCATGATGATTAGATTACGAGATCAGAAAAATGACAGTGCACTACGTAATCCATCAAGCTTGAGAAATGATTGGCGGCGTACTAGTGGGAGTGTTTGCATATTACACATCTGCCTTTGTGAGAAATGACAGGCAATCCAAACACTCAAGCTTGTTGAGAACTGGAAACTACATGCAGTGCCGGCCACTCATGTTGAATTGTTCGTACCACAATCTGTTTGGATTAGTGGAAACAGCACTCTGTATTCCTTCCTTTATTTCAGCACCACCATTATCAGTGAATCCACGCTGGCCGCATGTAGACCAACTGGACTTCAGCCAGAACAAGAATATAAATCATCCAACAGACCTACTCCCCCAACACTTAACCTATTATTTGCCACTTGGACACATTAACTTGCCATACATTTTGATTTTGAAATAGTGATTACCCTTCGGAAAGCTCCTGGATCACAGCTGAAAGTGTTGAATTGCATATTTTGTCATTATGCCAGCGTTCACAAATGATTCAGCTACGTCCAGGCTGGCAGCCTCTGGCAGAGTCTCAGACACTTAGTGGACACATTGTGTAAAACATGATTTAATTGTGAGCAACAGAGTATTGCCTCTTCATTTCTCGAAGGCAGCTTGCTGTGGTTTGTCTATGTATGACTGGATCATTATTGCAGCTGTCACTGGGTTAGCAGTCCCTGACAGGAATCAGGTTTCAGCCTTAGATTTCAGGGACTTGTGCTCTCACATTATCAGTAATGAAAAACCATTAAATTGAATATCTGCTGAGCCTCAAGCCTTCATTTCATGCTGGCTTCTGATTTGACTGTTTCCATGCGATGGCAAAAATCTGAAGACATAAAGTACGTTTAATATGGCGTTACTATGATACTGTATGAGCACCAAATCTGTATTGTCTATTATGGTGGGGGGCTGTCACGCTAATCTGACGGCGATAGTGTTTCAAAAGATCAACCTGGACAGGTGTGTTTACCTTTGGGAATAATACAAGAGGGCTCTATGTAGCTAAGCTTTTACTCAAACATTGACTCTGCAAGATAATAGGAAACACAAGGACATTCAGCCTTTAGATCATTCAGGGAGAAGCTATTCATCTGATGAGAGAATGACTCCTCAGTCACATGAAAGGACAACATCTTTGTTACCGTTTGCAGATAGACAAGGAAGCCTCATTAATCTTTATTCTAATTTTGCTTATTGAAGCTCTACAGTACCTCCCCTGCATACAAGTGGACAGTTCAAGTCTTTTAGGTTCTTTCAATATTCAGAGAAGATGAAAAACAGATCGAAAACTGAAGAAAAATGTAATAAGTGTTGGCGCTGTTCCAAAGACATTGCAGCATTTTTTTTGACAATAAATCGATGCAGACAGCGGCGGACTCATCAATCCTCCTGGCTTTCTTTGCCAGAGAATGAAGTACTGAGATACAATCGAAAACACACACTCAATTCAGTTACGGTGGAGCCAAACCAATCACATAATCTGAAAAATATGGTATTTTAGGCAGTGCTCTACTGAACAGGTTTATGTTGCTCTACAGACCTTGTTATTTCTAACCATTTCCCTTTGATTGTTGTTGTAAATGTCTATTTCTAAATATTTCTCAGACATGTGTTAGACAAAACACTCATTATCAATGCTTTGACAGAACAGATACCATTAACGTGTCGCCTACATTGTGTGTGGGGGAGCTTGGTGTGAAATTCAAAGCCACGTTGTTCTGCTTCAGGGCCCCCAACAGATATATTGCTGCGTGCGTAGGCTTTGTTTTAAGGTAAGACGCCACGGGGAGAAACATTTGTTTTCATGCAACGGTGCACTTCCAGTGTTTCAGTCTATTGGAAAGAAAACACCAAAATGTACATTTAGGATGTATTTTTTTCAAAATGTTTAGTATTTGCATGTGTAGTCCTCATCTGATTTTACCAAAAGCTATAATAATGCATTTTGCTTATTTAAATATTACATTTAAGAAAACTTTCCAGTTTTATTCTTATATCTATTTTAAAAGATTTTACAGAGGGTCTGTTCGTATATTATTTATAACCTGATTTATAGAACATTTAACAGGGAAAAATGTGGGGGGAAATGTGGGGGGAAATGTGGGGGGAAATTGCTTTATATGCTTTACATAGCTTTATGTTTTGATAGTATTTTTAGACTTATGATGAGATGAGTTGTATATAAAAAAGATTTACAGTAGGTTTGCCGTAAAACCGTTTGACAATCAATTTGAGCAAAATTAAAAGATTATCTTGGACCTGTCTCTATCCAATGTTCAGATTCAGATCATTTATGAAAATGAACACTGATCTATTAAGATATTGCCTCTTTTGTATATTTCAACATAAAATACGAAGAGATACTGTCTAAATATGAGTTATTAATACTGGGATTTTAATTACGATATGCATTAGTTAACATTTCAACCCGATTCACCTGTAATGTCTGCCCTTTACTTGTGCATGCAGTGTGCAGACACAACAACATCGCTGCATCTCAATGATGTATGTGACCTATTCTATCATCTGTTTTTTGTAAAACTGGCAGCATATTGTGAATGTTCCTATTATTATACAGTCTGCCAGTAATCCTGGCAGCTCCTCAGCAGATGGTGTGGTGATGATGTGTCAGGTCTGGCCATGTCGCTGCTTCCTCAGCCCTCTGTCATCTCCACAGACCCCCGCCACGTAACCCCATGACAAAAGATTTCCTGTTCGTCATAGCAACACAGTCATCATAGGGACATGGTGCTTTCTGCTGCTGCTTCTATCAGGCCAATTTAAGAGTATTCCCACTATGGGACACGGTTTGTTTGACTGGGAGCTCATTAACTTGGGACACAGGGAGGCAATGGAAGGCTGAGATTTGATTTTTGGTTTGCAGAACAGTCACATAATGAATCTTTGGGTCCGTTTTCAGGTCCTCTGGGAGTGGGGTGGGGGGATGTTATCCTCAATGACCCAGAGTGACCTTCAGATTCAATTGTGCTCAGAGAGACAGGTGAATTGACAGCAGATGTCCTTCACTCAAAGACGGGAACATGACTGAGTGCTTTTATGCCTTTTTTGCCCTTTATTCCCATATCCATTAGGAGCTCTTGCCCATTCTAGCTTGCTCCCTTGTATATATCTTCTTTAGTAGTTTTGTAGATTAATTCCGACGGTCCTTAATTATCGCCTCCACTCACTCACACTAAAAGCAACCTTGACAAACACGAGATGGAAATGTGGTCGGATTTAGTTGGCCTTTGGAGGCTATTTATAAGGAAGGTTAATCAATATGTCTGTTTCTTCGTTAAAAGTTGTCAATTTGTCATTGCTTCCAGCTTCAAGGCTTTAAAAACAGCAACAACTTTACTGCATATAGATCAATTCCTTTATCTAAATATACTTAGCAATTGATGAACAAATATTATATCTTATATGGCAGTTGGACAATTCACAAATGTTTCCTTTTAGGAAAGATGTGCAAAAACAGCCATTTTAATGGATAAGTCAAGTATTTTATATCACAGTTTCCCATCTAAAAACTCAAAATAATCGACCATTTGTTAATGTTGTCACTGTAGCCACAAAAGTAAACTGTATACACTACAAAACTACAGTGTCCTGTTTTAGAAAATGTTGTTATCAATACAGTTAAACTTTATATATTGGGTCGATTTATTTGAGCCACTTGGGGGTAGCATAAACAAAATGTAATCTGTTTTAGTTTACAGTGGGGCAAAAAAGTATTTAGTCAGCCACCAATTGTGCAAGTTCTCTCACTTAAAAAGATGAGAGAGGCCTGTCATTTTCATCCTAGGTATACCTCAACTATGAGAGACAAAATGAGGAAAAAAAATCCAGAAAATCACATTCTCTGATTTTTAAAGAATTTATTTGCAAATTATGGTGGAAAATAAGTATTTGCTCAATAACAAAAGTTGATCTCAATACTTTGTTATATACCCTTTGTTGGCAATGACAGAGGTCAAACGTTTTCTGTAAGTCTTCAGTGGTTCGCTGAGCAACACAGACTTTCAACTCCCTCCAAAGATTGTCTATGGGGTTGAGATCTGGAGACTGGCTAGGCCACTCCAGGACCTTGAAAGGCTTCTTACGAAGCCACTCCTTCGTGGCCCGGGCGGTGTGTTTGGGATCATTGTCATGCTGAAAGACCCAGCCACGTTTCATCTTCAAAGCCCTTGCTGACGGAAGGAGGTTGTCACTCAAAATCTCGCGATACATGGTCCCATTCATTCTATCCTTTACACGGATCAGTCGTCCTGGTCCCTTTGCAGAAAAACAGCCCCAAAGCATGATGTTCCCACCCCCATGTTTCACAGTAGGTATGGTGTTCTTTGGATGGAACTCAGCATTCTTTCAATCCTCTTCTGGATCATCTAAATGCTCTTTAGCAAACTTCAGACGGGCCTGGACATGTACTGGCTTAAGCAGGGGGACACGTCTGGCACTGCAGGATTTGAGTCCCTGGCGGCGTAGTGTGTTACTGATGGTAGCCTTTGTTACTTTGGTCCCAGCTCTCTGCAGGTCATTGACTAGGTCCCCCCATGTGGTTCTGGGATTTTTGCTCACCGTTCTTGTGATCATTTTGACCCCACGGGGTGAGATCTTGCGTGGAGCCCCAGATCGAGGGAGATTATCAGTGGTCTTGTATGTCTTCCATTTTCTAATAATTGCTCCCACAGTTGATTTCTTCACACCAAGCTGCTTACCTATTGCAGATTCATTCTTCCCAGCCTGGTGCAGGTCTACAATTTTGTTTCTGGTGTCCTTTGACAACTCTTTGGTCTCGGCCATAGTGGAGTTTGGAGTGTGACTGTTTGAGGTTGTGGACAGGTGTCTTTTATACTGATAACAAGTTCAAACAGGTGCCATTAATACAGTTAACAGGTGGAGGACAGAGGAGGCTCTTAAAGAAGAAGTTACAGGTCTGTGAGAGCCAGAAATCTTGTTTGTTTGTAGGTGACCAAATACTTATTTTCCACCATAATTTGCAAATAAATTGTTTAAAAATCAGAGAATGTGATTTTCTGGATTTTTTTTCTCATTTTGTCTCTCATAGTTGAGGTATACCTAGGATGAAAATTACAGGCCTCTCTCATCTTTTTAAGTGGGAGAGCTTGCACAGTTGTTGGCTGACTAAATACTTTTTTGCCCCACTGTATATGGCAAAAGTACTTTCTAACAGTGACTTATTTAAACATCCAACAGACACAGAGCAACATTATAATATCATTGAATTCCTCTCTCCGGCACTCTGGCAATGTGAGTACAATATTAACTTTTTTTTACCTCTTTTTTTTGGGTCTGCTCTTTCTTTCCTAGGATCTTTTGACAAAAACCAAAAAAGCAGAATATTACCAGCCTTATATATTTCCACTTTGAAAGTGATATATCTGTCACAATAAATCCAGTGTGATGTGTATATGCTTATTGGGAAATGTTTTCTGAGCCCTATTGTTTTCGTACACGTACTGCGATAAAATAGCACGATTTAATATCTTGCCGGAGGAAATGTCCGCTGCCAGCAGAGGAGAGTTCTAACAGTTTATGGTTTTAGATTTAAACGCTGCTGCAAACTCAGTTTGCTGCAGACTCTGACTCTGAGTGGCTCTTTGGTGTAAAATCTGATGCTCAGGCGAGTCTGCTGAGTGTACCAAATGAAATGCAGAGTCCATCAAAGCTTCTATAAGCAACACTCTCAGTAATTTGTGCTATTTGTTTGGGTCCTGACTTAACTTTACTACTTAATGGACCATTGTAAATTGGTATTGAGCTGCTCTGTCTAAACTATGTAATTACTGCTGACTACGTAGCATTAAAACTTGATAGAAGCTGACCTTAACCCTAAAATCACAGTTCAGTAATCTATTTCCATCTGCCCCCCTTTTCGTTCTCCCACATTCTCATAACCATTAGAGAATCTTCTTCCTCTACAACTGTCAAGTTGTAATAATGGATACTAATGACTCCATTTCCACCACGTTCCTTCTGGTTGAAGCTTTAGTGTGTGATTATGTGTGCGGTATCATTAGCCATTAGAGCATAACATCATTTTCTACGTTGAGTTGAGCATACTGTATTTAATGTCAAAGAACAAATATTCTCCCAGGGCTTCTATTTTATTGGATTAGCGCCCATACGGCTTTCTGCCTTATAAAGTTCTGTTGAATTAAATGACTCATCGTAGTTCGGACACAGTGGAAATGTTCAACGAGGTCAGAAACAGGGTCATTGGTCCGGAATGGAGACTTTGTAGAGTTGTAGTCCTTGTGAGTAAATTCACACAGTGTTTGCTTTTAAGCTTGCCTTTTTTTAGCTTTCTATTATTGTTCTGTTTTTCCGTAATGCATCTTGACACAGTCTAGAGTAATGGCTCTGAAATGCTACACTGAATCGATGTCTGGTGCCTTTTCCTCTATTAGGTAATTTACTTGGTAATGAGAGACGGTGCAGAAGACTGTCTCTGTTTGCGCTGAGACGATGTAATCTGGTTTTCCCTATCATTCAGTTGGTTTAAAATACTTTGCCTGCTAATTAATTAAACATGAAAGGGTAGAATAATATTTCACTGAGGGCTTCATTAAGGCATCCTATCCTCCTCTCACCCAACTTTCCCCCACTGTCTGTTACTGAACTTTGTCACTATATTTGACAAAACCAGACAATTCAATGTCTGGTGTAATGTATAAACCTACTCAAGTCTATCTCTCTGTGTGTAAGGTCATAAGGTGTGTGTACAGCTGTGGACATGAGGGGTGTTATATTCCCTCTTGTCTTTCTAAAACAATCTTTTTCAATCACTGTTGATCTAAATGACCCGCCGTGTCAACAACAAGCCCACAGGAGAGTGGTTTTCACGGTGAGAGATAAGGTCAAAAAAGCAATTTTAGATATCATAAAGGAAGTATTGTCTTGATATTGATGTCATTTATTACCTGACAAGGATGGTTATAGACGGGTTGGTGAAAAAGGGAGGAAAAGTGCTGCCCTAATGCTCAGAGAAGACTAAAACGGAGGATGGCCATGATGGAAAAATCAATTAACCTTGGCCTGGAAGTGAACTGGTTGATCTTTCTGCACGATTTTATTTGTTGACAAATATACCATCTGTTCTGTCGATAAGAGCAATGACACTGTGTGTGTGTGTGTGTGTGTTTGTGTGTGTGTATGTGTGTGTGTGTGTGTGTGTGTGTGTGTATGTGTGTGTGTGTGTGTGTGTGTATGTGTGTGTGTGTGTGTGTGTGTGTGTGTGTGTGTGTGTGTGTGTGTGTGTGTGTGTGTGTGTGTGTGTGTGTGTGTGTGTGTGTGAGTGTGTGTGTGTGTGTGTGTGTGTGTGTGTGTGAGTGTGTGTGTGTGTGTGTGTGTGTGTGTGTGTGTGTGTGTGTGTGTGTGTGTGTGTGTGTGTGTGTGTGTGTGTGTGTGTGTGTGTGTGTGTGTGTGTGTGTGTGTGTGTGTGTGTGTGTGTGTGTGTGCATGGGTGTGTTCGCAGTGGCCCTGAGAAGTATGACTGGTGTTTGGTGTTTGTGTGTGTGAGAGAGAGAGAGACAGATAACACATAGGTGCAGATCATTTGCACAAGCATTATCAAAGCATCAGTAGTTTCCAGAGACACAGGTATAAATGGGTCCTGTTTTCTACATACGAGAGGATGATGATGATGATGATGATGATGATGATGATGATGATGATGATGATGATGATGATGATGATGATGATGATGATGAACACTTTGTCTACTGAAAATTTGCAATAATTATGCAATAAACCAATAATTCCCAAACCGAACTGGACCACACCAATGGTCCCCTGTGGAAATCAAAATTATCAAAAGTTACTGAAAGGGGATAACAGAGAATAATGATATTAATGTTCCGTAAAGTTCAGTTTGACTTTTGAATATACTTTTGACTGTGACTTAAACATGGCTTTAGCGATTGCAGTATTATTTTCTTCATAACCTGTTATGAGGGTTTGAAAGTAGTCATTATTTGAATGTGTCACAACAGTTAATGTTAGGAACCACTCCAATAAACCACAATTGAATTTATTTCCATGAAATATTGAGCTAAATTATCTTTTCTTATTTATGTTTGCAATTCCTCCTCACTGAAAGTGGAGTGCCTTTTTGCAGGAATTCATAAAATGATCTGAAGAAACAATAATGTGCTCAAATGCCAAGACATTCATCATCTAGTAATATCAGTTTACATCAGAGCCACACTTGCTGCAAAGTCAAGGCTGCACCTGTGACGCTCCTCGAGTTACTGAAGTGCTCCTTCAACATGCAGCAGAATCTATAAACATCCTCTCCGCTCATAACCCCGTCCTCAGCTGGAACACTCAGTGTAATTGACTGAGAAATCAAAAGATAGCAGGAAGCCAAACCACAGAGTCGAGATAAATAAATATTCAGAAAGCTTACCTAAGCTTATTCCTGGCATCCTCCTTACCTCAATATAACCCCCACGTCCTTATTTTTACAGTGCCACTAGAAGCGAAACAGCATAGTAAATAAACACAGCTTGTACAAACGATGACAAGGCTTTACAGTGCAAATAAAAAAGAAACGATGGTGTGATCTTACGTTATGTCAGTACTACTACTGCTCCTGTGTAAAAGATAAGAGTTGTTTTATTTGTGGTTAACTGCTAATAAGTGTAATGCGGGTTTCCGATATCTGCCCATTTTGTTGTTTTTCCTTATCCTTCTGAACTTCTCAAGCAATGCAAAACATTATTTTTCTAATTATCCTAAACGCAGCTTTGTTCATATCTCTGTGAATTCATTCACATAGACTTATATTCAAGAGAAAGTTTACATTCTGTTAAAAGCAAAAGTCATTATCCAGTATTTTCTGCACACCAATTGTATGGACCTTTTGTACACAGTATGGCCTCATTTTCAAACCATTTCGATTTGGGATTGTTTTTCTTTTAAGCAGCGCCTCCCTTTGTCTCGGAATCAGAAAAATCATTTATTTTGAGGACTCTAAAGAAACCGTGTAGCTGAACATTGTTTTTGGTCTCGGTCTGATATGTCTATCTGTCTCTGCAGGCTTTGGGATGACGACGCCTGTGACGGTTGCAGGGAAGGTGTTCCTGATCTTTTACGGGCTTCTGGGCTGCGCGGCCACCATCCTCTTCTTCAACCTCTTCCTGGAGCGAATCATCACACTGCTGGCCGTGGTGATGAAGGCTGTGAGGGAGCGTCGAATCAGGAACAGCGGTTTACTTCCGCCAGGCATCCGCCATGACTTCTCAGCCTACTCCCTCCCCGGCTGGAAACCGTCTGTGTACCACGTGATGCTGATTCTCGGCCTGTCAGCCATCACTATCTCCTGCTGTGCGTCAGCCATGTACACCCCTGTCGAGGGGTGGGCTTACTTAGACTCGCTTTACTTCTGCTTTGTTACCTTCAGCACCATTGGATTTGGGGATTTTGTTAGCAGCCAGAGCGCCGCTTACAAATACCAAAGCCTCTACAGGGTGGCCAACTTCTTCTTCATGCTAATGGGCGTGTGTTGCATCTACTCGCTCTTCAATGTTATCTCTATTGTCATTAAGCAGGTGCTCAACTGGATTCTGGAGAAAATGAGCTGCTTGTTTTGCCAGCGCTGCAATAAGGCCACCGTGCTCCTGGGCAGACGGAACGCAATCCGCCCGGGCTCCAAGAGTCGCCAGGGTCGGACTGGCCAGTTGTCCGACTCTGATGGACCTTGTGATAGTGATACAGAGGGACGCAGACTCTCAGGGGAGATGATCTCAATGAAAGACTTGGCAGCCTCCAACAAGGTGTCGCTGGCCATCATGCAGAAGCAGCTGTCTGAGTCGGCAAATGGATATCCCAGGACAGTGTGTGGAAGCTCACGCCTTAATGGTTTCTCTGGGGGGGTTGGCGCTCTCGGTATCATGAACAACAGGCTGGCAGAGACAAGTAACTCCAGGTAGAGGACACAATAAGTGTTGGAGCTCTTGATTCTCAAACTGTCTAACAATCCCTGAGGCTGATCGCCATAGAAAAAATACATTTGAGATGGATTGCCAATGTTACTTGTCATGCATGATCTATATGATTTTTTTGGACACTTTTGGTTGGAATTACAAGCCTGTGGTGAAGATGCAGGTAATGACGGTGGAGTTTTCAGTGATGATTTGATGATGAAGGCATGAAGAGAGAACCACAGAGCCAATGATCTGGGGACCTCCCATTGACCATTATGTTAACCTCACCGAACCCAGAACAAATCACTGACATGTCAGTGTTAAATGCTGAGGTCTGCTATATGTGCTCAATATATCAGACCTTGACAACTGAAATGTTGTGCAGTAAAGGAGCCAAGGGAAGCATACAGTGCAATCTTCATTATTTTGGGCTTTTGCCATTTTCTTTGAATGTACATATTGAATGCTGATATAAACATGACACGTGTATCCACTGAATGACATAGCACATACTGATCTATGCATTTTACTGCTCATGCATTTTTTGCACCATTTCTAGACCTTCCATTGATTGTGCAAACTCCATTTCTTTCTTGACACAAGTCAAGTTTTACCCTCAGGTGATTGATTCCATTTCTGGGGGCGAGCGTGGAAAGTGGAGTTTAGCTAGGCACGACTGTGATGTAGTTGATTTGTCAATGCTGTTGGGAAGGGGAATTTACAGTGCCACTAACGGCCTATAAAGAGTAATTTCCTAAAGATGGAGAAAAGAGGACAGTTGAAAAATGAAAATCCATTCCTTTTCAGAGAGGAGCTGTCCTTATCAGCAAAGAAAAATGCTTCTGTGGCCAAAGACTTTGACTTGAAGGGTAAAAGAAAGCACCATGCAACTCGTTCTTTCTCTTCTTTTTTAAGCTTAAAGCTGTCTGCTAGGAAAATAAGTGATAAAGGCTGGCAATGTATTAATTACCCTTTGAATGCAGAATGTATCTATTCTGTTTTTGTAAAAACAGAATAAATGAGAAGTAAGTTTGTGTTTGTTTGAAGTCAAATATAAGAGAGGGGGAAAGAGAGGGAACAAGTGGATGGCTTTATCCTGTGGGCAAATTATGTTAAACGATGCAGATTAAAGGAGGCCAGGTCAAGCTGTTCAGAAGCTGGAGAGGAAAACAAAACCATAAGAATACTCTGGCTTGCATTGATTTTTAAATAGAGATTTCCTGTTTTCAGATAAAGATTCTCTCTGTGAACTTGATCCAAAAGTCTGCAAAGGTTGATTTTCCTCACTTTCGATGTAAAGGTGTAGACGATGTGTAATGATGGAGGATGTTGGACGAGGATGCAGTACTCTGTCAGTCTTTGCGATCAATGTCCTAGTTGCTGGCAACTATCTCTTCCAAGTCATCTGTGATTTAAAGTTAAAGCTGCGTAATGTTTGTTTGATGTCAGTAAACAGCAAGGCAGAGGAGACGTTGATAGCTAACCTGTCCGGGAGGCGGTGATGAAGTAACAAAAACTAGAGAGGGGGGCCATTGACAGCAATAGAAAAGAAGGAGTTTAAAATTCATATTAAATCGAAATACACACCCTCTCAGCCAAAGGCTTCTCTTTCATTTGCATCCATTTTCAACATATAATATCCTCCCAGGCCACTCACCTCTTTTTTGTGTCATCTCTGCATTCACTTCACACTCACTGCACCAAAACCTTTTGCCTCCTATTTCCCGCACATCTCAGCTCTCCCGTCACGCTCATCACCCTTGCACCGTGAATACTACAATGAGACATGCCATAGTATATCATATAATGTCTTAAAAAGTCCTTTTACGATAATGCGTGAAATGGATCTGGGTCTATCCTTGATTGATTTTCATCCTGGTTTTGCATAGATCTGAATAATTTATTTTACCCCCCAGTGACACTTAGAACAATAGAGAAAATGACTCAGGTAGATATATTCAGGCTTGTCTTAGTGTTTCCCGCATGCCATTATGGTAAAGCCATACAAGATAGCTGTATATAAAACAGAGTCTTTAAAGTATATTTTTTTACATATAGCTTTCAGATATCTACATGTGAATGATTGAATAAGTCACCGTCTCATGTCTTTAACTCAGTCGGTCAACCCTATTGATACACCATAGAGAACTTAACTACCCACTAAAAACATGGATACAAGGGTTAAAATGTGAACACAGGTTGTCCAGATACTAAAGAGTAGATTGATATTTGGGAAAATGGCATATTGGTATTCACTTTCTTGCGTAAAGTTAGATGAGAAGATTGATATCACTCTCAAACCTGTAAGGGGAAATATATAGCTGGTTAGCTAGTGAGTAGTTCTTAATGTGATGTCTCTTTGTTGATATAACAGCTACATTTGAGAGCTTTGGAGATGCTATATTAGTTGAAATGTTGTTACCTTTAGACACATCTAGGCTGGTTCCTCCTTCCCAGTTTTTAAACAAAGCAAAACTAGCGCTGCTATGCTTACTTGACTTTATGGACTTCCTGGAGTCTTTACAAGATCATTTTAGAGATGTAATATTAATTAGAGAGCTTTCCAGCCAGGCTAGCTGTTTCCCCCATTTTCTGGAAAGTATCCAATGCTAAGCTAATAAGCTGTATCTTCAAGGCTCTACCAGTCCACATGTCTAGCTGACTAATTACTGCATTAAATCTTCTTTGTTTCATTTCAATAAAAAAAAAAAAAACAGGTAGCCTAGGTTGAAATAAAAAATATGTTTTATGATTAGCTTTTCCCCCTTTTTCTGTCAGCCAACAACCTTCAGTACTGTATTATAAAGACAAAGTAGAAATGACAAAAACTTGAGGCTTCCAGATGTATACAAGCTGTAGCTCCATGTTAACCACCTAGATGTGAGAATGGTAACTCTTAGCAAGAATGTATTTCCCAAAATGTCAATTTAACACTATTATATTTAAAAGCTCCCGACATATAGCGAGTGAGCAGCGAGTGAGCTCACTGTGTGTTGGTGATGTGATGTGAAGCGGGGTTCATGTGTTGCCCGACTGTTAGCCTCTCTTGCAGGCAAATAGAAAGTGCCAATCCCTGGGACATTTGAAAAGGAGTATGGCATGCTGTAGCAAATGACATACTGTAGAACGAATTCAATGCTGTTCCCCTGTTGTAATATGGGACGTGTTGCTGGCACTTCTCTATATTGATTCCTGAATGATGTACTGTATGTTAACCTTCATTTCCCCTCTGAGCCTTAAGGTTATAATGGAAGATGTTTCAGGTTTGCTCAAATATTTGTTAAACCCCCTGTAGTCGTTAGGGTCTAGCAAGCTGCATTGTATCCTTTAACCTACCCTTGACAAGGAGCATGTGTGTATGTATGCATTTGTGTTCCCACCTGCTGTGTAAAGGACTGGAAATTAGAATTAAATTAATGTGATATGTTATCTTAAATGCTTCCCTAGAGTCCCCCAGAAGGTATTCAACTTATAATATGATCAATAAAATGTTTATTTACTTAAGCCTAAAACACATCAACCTTTAAAGAAACTGAATATAATATATAGAGTAATGTTTGCTCACCTAAAATGCATGTGTGGCTTGAAATAAATTGCCTTACTTTAGTGCTTACTACAAAAAGACTCCATATTGAAAAGATTATAGTGTGCAGAACTTGTGTTGTACTATACAATCCTTTTCCATTTAGCAAAATTGATCTCCATTGATTGCTATGGTTTAAACCTCTGCCCTCTGTATCCTCTGAGGAGGCAGGTGGTCTTAGGATTTGCCATTTGTTATCAGGACAAATGCCTCTAAAATGTGAAATCAATGACTATTCTGTTAAAGTATAATTAATTCCTGTCCCGTTCTTGTCAAAAACCAAATTAGGTTTAAACAATGCAAAATGTCCAAGCCCACACTATTAGTAGTTAATATGGGTGAACATAGCAGACTTGGATCACAGCGCTGCATGATTTGCAGAAGAAGTTATGTAAACGGTAATTTAATCTCTATTCTCACTAGCAGTGTTTATTCCAGTCAACACACATCGTACATTATACACGCAAGAACATCTACCCTGTAGTCAACAACACTTTGACTGTAAAATAGGCCGATTAAAATGTCATGCTCCATAGCCATTACAAGGCCCATAATAAAACAGTTTGTTTGAAATAAGCAGAGACTGGTGATGTTAGTGTTGATTTTGAAGGCTGTTGATGGTGCTAATGGCATTATCATTTATTCAGCAAAGCTTCTTTGTGATCACAGTATGGTACATAACACTGTGCTCGCTCCAGTGTCCTCTGAAGAAGAGTGCATGAATGCTTTTGTATTTAGAGACTGTTAAAGCTGCTAGTTTCAGCAACAAAATGTATTTAAATTAATTTGGCTGGAGCACAAGCGGTAAACAGCTGAGTGGTTTGGAAACAGAATGATGTATTACTGCTCTGCTTGGCTGCTCTTGATCTTGAACAAGAGTCAAATCGTTGGCCATGATCTGGAGCTTGATTTCCAAATTAGCAGGATGTGTGCTCGATGTTTTTTTTAATGAAGACTGATGGTATGGAGCCACAAACTACATTCAGATCTTAATATGAAAGATTCTTCAAGGTGTCTGTGGTCCACAGTAATGCTGACCTTCGGGTTCATCAAAATAATTATACACCTTGTTGTGTGTCTTCTGTTGCTTGCATCGTAGTGTAACATCCAGTTAATGTATGCAAATTCATTCTGTTTGCAAGTTGCACATTTATACCAATGATTGTACTTTTATATTTATGTAAATAAAAGTAAAACCTATATGAAACACAAGGGGTTACATTCAACTCTGCTATTTATTGATATGATTTCCTAATTAAATTGTTTGAGGATTATATAAATGCCAAGGTATATTCTGGTACATATATGTCCTTTTTACTCTTTTTCATTTGGGAGGATTTACCAAAGAAGATGTAACATGTTAATTAGTGAGCTTTAGAGCTGCTGCTGCTGGCAGATGGATTTTATTTAATTCAGACAGAGCAAGTCTAGCTCTACTCTAATATACAAATGAATTGGCTGCTGGCTGTAAATTCACATTAAAAACACAAACCTTGAGAGTAGAATATATCTTGTTAGTTCTTTATAAAATACGAATGTAAGTGTATTCCCCTTATTTTGTAATATTTATTTATTAAGGAATCAAACAGGTTTCACAACCTAAAATGTGTTTTTATCTAATAACTGTTAACAGATCACTTGAATTCATTTCAATAAATCCAAAAGTAACCTCCTGTCAGGCCTCAATAAAAGGAGAAATATTAGAGACTAGGATGGTGGTATCAAATTTGGTATTATCATGGTAGCAATGTGAAAAGTCACAACTTTGCAATACTGCAGTTCAGCTGCAAAACAAACTAAAAGGCCAACCCTCACTTCTGTCTCAACAGCAAATGTCATCTTTGATTTTGCACTGACCTGCTGTGTCTCTGCGTCATAATTCCAAGCAAAGAGCAACAAAGGTTAGGGTTCATTTTGCCTTTCATTAAAAGCTCTTTCTGATGGCGTTCACAACTGCTCAATTAACTGTTGGTTAAAGGTGATCCATAGAATGTATGGTAAATTAGCTCATCTTCACTGGCCCATGTTCATTTCAGTTATTACATGCAGCTTGCTGAAAGGACCTTGAAACAGCGTGGCTTTTCAGTAATGGGTCGATCAGGATGCTAGTCATAAGCAGGACCTGTAATTGCATTCATTATTAAAATTAGTCTGATCACAGCTAATTATGCTGAAAAACAACAAACATTATCTCACTGCACTGGGGTTAAAAGGAGTCTGTGCGGAGGAAATGTGCCACAAGGTCTGTGCTCATCAGTCATTTTCTATTTAGCAAGAAGCCGGGTTCATACCGTTATTAGGGACATTAAACACTGCAATATTGTTGGAAAGATTAACACTATCCTAGAATTACTGTCCTCCCCTTATGTTGGACTATTTGATCACCAGAGCTTTTTTTTTCTAAATAAAAATAGAACATCCTGTGTTTCCCACAAGAGAAATAAAACAAATACATATTTACTGCAATGTAACCTTATTCAGCATGGACAAATAAAAGAGATCCCTGCCAGGCATATAAATAATCCTCCCTGTCACACAGGTACAGTGTGAATATCATGGTTATCCCTTAGGGAGACAGGACTGCAGTTAAACCTCCAGCAGGAAGAAGTTTCCTCCGGGTGAGATACACATCCTTCACTGCGGCAGAAACCATGTTTGTCAAGAAGTGTCTGTGTGCCTCACCTCTCTGCTAACTCACACTGTTAGTTTTAAGACAACAAAACATGAACAAAACAACTGTAATCAGATACATGTATTTCTGGGAACTGAGAAATAGATTTAGAATTGGACTCTACTTCCATATCCCTAATTTATCTTCATTTTAAGATTGTCACAATTGATTTGGTTTACCAGCTGTTGACAATATACTCTACTTGAAACCCTTGTCAAATGAATTACTTTGTCCAATCAGTCTTGAAAGACGAGTACCGTGACAGGCAGGTCTTTAGACCCATTAAAATTATAGTCTTTAAGTTTAGATAAATTGAGAATAATAAACTTACATCACCCTTTCATCAGAAATAACGTAGCTAATATTTTTCAAGTTTTTTTATTTGGTTGGTGCTCAGCTGGATTCATTAAAAATGTTTTCTCAGAATTTACATCTACATTAAAATCTTAGGAGATGAAAAGAAATATCAAGCTGTGGCTGCATTAGATGTTCTCTGAATTAATTTCTCTCTCCATTTAAAAAAAATGATAGCTGAGCCACAGCCTGATAAAAAATAGATAATGTTTTAAAATGGCTCATTATATTGATTGACCCTTTGAAATAACTGATGGATGAACGAAGGACTCATAACTCTTAAGTGTAAAGCTGTCATCATTATATATTTAGCCTTTCAATAACCACTTTAATTGCTTTGGTTACTTTCAATATCCCAAGGCTCTTTACTCAAATATCCATCCTGGAACAGTAATACATTTAGTCACATTAAGGATAACTTTCAATCCAGCAAACATGCCTTTCATGTCGAGTGGCCGCTGTTTCATCAATCTATTAAGAATGCACATGGGGAAGTCTGTGAAATAGCCTGCAGAGCTGTAATAGTATCTGAAGAGACCATGAGCGTAGCTGAATTAAAAGCAGAGTGTGTGAATCAGAAGTCATTGTGAAACGAGACATTTATATGTAGAGGGGCTGGGCTGCCTGAGTGATGAGGCAATTACCTTATAATATCTGCTCTTTCAATTACCATGAGAGGAGTGATCGAGAGAGAGGGGTTAATAGATAAAGGGAAACTCAGCATTTCAGCTAATGGAGTTTAATATGATCTTTTCCTCAGATTAGAACGGTGTTTACTATTACAGAAATTCTTCATTGTCAGCTTGCTTTAACGCAATAAACCGCACAGTTCACAGCAGATAAAGTTAATAATCAAGCGGGAAGAGAGAGGAAAACATTGTAGCTTTCAAATCCTCTGTGAATCCTATTGAGAGGAGATAAAAAGCAAATATTAAAAAAATGTTTTTCATTATCATTAGTGGAAAAAGTTAGGTCCAGATTCTACACCTCTATATGTGCACCAGAATAGTGTTTTTACTGCATTCCCTGTTCACATATAAATAAATCAAACAAGCCTAATCCATATAAATATTGGATTAGTCCTTTAAATCGCTGTGAAATGAGCCCTATTTCCCCTATTACCCTACACTGGTCAAACTGGAATCAGGGAGAGTTAATATCACACACTGATTAAAATAATTAAAACTTTTTAAGAAAAACTTTAAAGCTTAAACTTCATGTGGTTCATATGCTTACATCAAAAAGCAGTTGACTTTTGAGTTTCCTGTAAAACCAATACTTCACCTTTGAGTGTCAGCATTACAATTGTATTTAGCCTATGCAAATTCCTACAGGCATGGAGATTTTTATTCTCAAATTATACTGTTTCGGCATATGTCAGAGCACTGTACAGCAGGTGCAGATTGTTTTAGAAAATGCAGGGGAAATATGTAGTGTAAAAGATATCTTCCTGCCAGAAGGGAAGGCTTAGAGACAGTTGGGTGGTTACAATTGAATTGTTTAGATTAGAATATATCAAATGTGTAATGTGAAAGTGGCCCATCATAGGGACAATCCACACAGATGATTTACACCCTGCAGCATTTTAGCTCCTTTTCAGCTCTTTGTTTGGGTTTTTCAGCGAAACTCAAATTTGAACCTGCCAAGTTAAAAGCTGTAATGGAAAAGCTGCAAATCAATACAATCCTTGCACCTATCAGGAGACGGACACAATTAACAATCATTTAGTAAAATAGAAGAGGATTTATCAGCTACAGAGAGTGACATTTTACTCACAGAACAACAAAACAGGGCTAAAAGGGAGCAATTCAAACTCCAAATTAATAATAATCTTGTTCATATATGTCATAAATTGTGTGTAAACCACATGGACGGCATGATGTGTCAGTGTTGTAAACACAGCTTGTTCCAGCTGCCCCAAATGACCAAATAAAAAGTTATTGCCGGTTGTAGTAAAGTATACCCTTCAGCCCTGAAGTTCTTCAGGTTCCAGATATGAACTATTAGCAATTTCCCAATGCAACACTCTAATGTTGTAATAACAATAACGACAATTAATAAATACGTTTTTAGTTAGATCAGATGAGATCGGTGTATAAAATGAATGTGCTCATGACTGACAGCAATCATCTGTTTGCACAGACAGCTACTCGAACAAGGTATTGCAAATTAATTAGTAGCACATTACCTATACTAAGTGTGTGTATAAAAGGTTTTTTTAAAGACAAAGGAGGATAAATGGCAACGTTTCTCTTTATTTACTAAGGTGTTTTTACTCATTGGACAGGCAAAGAAAACCCATCGCTATGATGGACAGTAAACCATTTGGTTTGGGTGAATTTGGGTGAACAAAATAAAGTGGATTCAAGAAATAAGGGTGGTGAAATGAGTTTTGAATTGCAAATAAGTGCAACTTTGGTGCATCCCAAGGAGTGCAGACATTATAGAGATGATGTAGGTAATTGGTTTGTTTATGGTCAAATTTTGCATATTTTATTTGTGTGGGTGCTCCAAATAACCTTGTTTGCAAAAACTCAGTGACTAAATGCATCTGAATATAGGCAGAATTGCTCATACTGCACCATTGGGAGGACAATATTGTACATTGCAATATCTTTCTCAATCTCTCTTCTCTCTTGTTTTCCCATTTTCATCTACACAAATACTCTCATTTTCCCTCTGTCTAGAGAAATAGATACCGCAATTCTGCAGTTGCCGTTAAATCTGCTGACTGCTCTATCACTCCACAACAAGGGACTTCCCCCACTCCAGCTACCCCAGAGGCGGCTCCAGTAAATGTGACTGAACCTTACATTTTTATAGCATTTCAATAAGGCTCAGTGGCAAAACAGAGCAGTGAAAGGATGGGAAAATAACGGATTGCAAGAGGAATCTTTGGTTGTGATGGGGGGAAAAAGTAAAAAAGGAAACCCTGTGATCATAGAGTCTTTCTGATGGTGGTGTAAAGTAACAATCAAAGAGATGAGATGAGAGGGGAAAAGGAAGGGAGAGAAGAAGGGCTGAGCTGTTATTTCATGTCGTTTCTTTACAGTCCCAGCAGTGCTTAGGGAATCACTCTGTACATGAGTCTGTGTGCACTCCTCATTATGCTAAGAGGAGTCCCATGCTGGCGTTTTCGAATAGCACTACATGTTTCAGGAGATGTTGGAGGGGAGGAAAGACCAGGAGGGAAAGAAGCTTAGGAAAAATAACAGGTATGGTGATGGTGGTACAGCCCATCAAAGGGAATAAGAACCAAAAATATGAGAGTCTTTCATAAGCTTTATTGCGTGTTGGTCTGTTCCCCATAGAGATACATGTTTCTAAATGTTTCCAAAGCTTTCCTGCCCTGATGGCTTTGGCACATTATAAACAAGCGGCTAACAGGATAGCACTCAAACCCTGTCAGCATCTGTATTTTTTTGACAGTTATGCTCATCCTTACCTGCACCAGGAAGTGTGCTCCCATTGAGCTCTGCCACTGACACCCTGGTAGTGAGTCTAATGGGAATATACAGTATGTATTTGAAATTCCCAGTGGTAGTATTGGTAATAATAGGTTTCATAAAATCAACACATCTTAAAAGAATAGTTCAACATTTGAGGAAATACACTTTTTTTTACACTTCTTCTCTAACTCTTGGCAAGAAAGCTACTGTTATTTCTTGCACTTTGAAAATAGCCAAGGAATGATGAACTATTTCAGCAGAAAAAAAATATTTCAAAGCGGCAGTAAACAACGTTTCAATTTGTTGACCCCTGTAGGCATCAGCAGATAATGTATGTTTTATAAAGAACAGTGAACAAAGTTGATGTATTTCAGCATCCAGACATCACACTACTTATACATATACAGTATATACCTCTCTTTGTCCACTGATAGGCATGGAAATGATCAGTTCTTTCAGGCAGGTTTATCTCCAATCGCACAGTCCTGCTCGCATGCTGTTGTTTTGGAGAAAATGTGTTGCTGTGGACAAAAAAAAAAACCTCCCCAAGCGAGCATGGTTTATAATCTGAATTCTCAATGAGGTGGGATGGGAGGACCTTCTCTATCGCAGCCCCTAATCATGATTACGTTATGAGGTGGGTGCATTACACATTAATCTTGTCTGGAGCCGCTCTGAGAATAGGTGATGATCATATCAGTAAGGACCGAGCAAGATGTAACAGTTTATGTTGCCTTTCAATTGATTTCATAACGCACTTAACAACAGCTCTTTCACTCAGCAGTAATGTTTCTGTGCTTCGAATATGAATCTTCTAGTATGGTGTATAGTTTTTTGGCTTGACATTATTAAACACAGTTCCACGCTGGCTTTGGACACCATGTCAACCATGCCTGCTCTACACTGTTGCATCAGCCTTATTAGTGTGCCTGTTGAGCAGCACACCACTGTAGGCTGCATGTTCTACATAAAGGAGGATTCACATGGAAAGCCAGAAAAGAAAATTGCTGTACAAGGAGGCAAGGATGAAGAAAGAAAGAAATGCTCCACAAAGAAGAAAGAGTATTTTCTGAAAATGGGCTTGGTGTTTTCCTCTGCTTTTTTACACTGCTTATCATGCAGTGATAACAGCCTATAAAAAAGAGGTGTAAGAAAAATAATTAAAGATGGCTGAATGCTCAGTGCAAGTTGACTAACTGTCCAAATATGGCTTACTGGGTAATTGAAAATTAATAGAGCTGTTAATGTCAATTTATTTTACTACTGTGACATGTTAAAACATCTGCTGTGAAGAAATACTGTTAACAAGTGTTTTCCACCTCAGATACACCTAAAATCTTTATTTCAAATCATTTGGGAGTTGCTTAAATGGAGGTGGGTTTTTTGTTTTTGTGGTTTCTATGTTTTTGTTTCGTACAGCGGGATGCTGGTTTGTGGCCATGGGTGTCAGAAGCTGATGAAAGTAGACAAGGAAAAGAATGTGGCTATCCATGTTTCCCACAGTGTCAAATATATTAAAGTACAAATGACATTTATTCTCCTAAAAAGATACTCCGTTAAAAGGGATTTTTATATATGTAATATGATACACAGTACTTGTCACTATCTATATTTGTCCCCAATAGATATTAATGATGTCGTGATAACTTAGTTCATTGTTTAGTCTAGGCAAATCTATTCCCTATTCTGAATTAAAACAGCTCTTCAAAACAACTGCTGTGTAAGGTTTCATAATGCTGTTGTTTTAATTAGATGCTTTCGATCACCCACACACCATATGCCAAAAGGTTTGTGGGTAGATGTTCGGTTGTTTTGAGTATAAGACCACTTTTTCTAATGTTTAAAGGAGTATTTTTTTACTCCATAGTTTTAAATTAACATAAATATATACAGTTAGTCATATTCATTTGTATGCAGCACAGGGGAGCCTTACTTGGAACACTGTAATATTTCAGCTGAAGATTTTTTGTTGAAACAAGGGCACTGTATTGTCATATGTAATGCTGAGTCATTGCATACTTCTTCACTTTGTTCCTAGGGATCAAATGATGTACCAGTTGGTCATGCTTAACTAAATGCCTACGTCAATAAGTATTCAATATTCCTATTGTTAATTATTGACACTAAGATAACAATAAAGACAGCATGTGATGTAGCTCAGATTGTGTCAAATACTATACTGAGATATGTTGCAAAGAAATTGTTATTTAATGCCATGTAAGTGTTGTATTGTAAGAATTGTATTTTAAAAAAGAGGATTTAGCTAAAGAGGTCATGAGTATTCTGCTGCACTCTGCTGGTGGTGAATGTGTAGTACAGATTACAGAACTTGATGCCTGATGCTTTGTACATGACAGTCAACTTCTATCTGCTCACTTACAGAAGGTAATATTTTTCTGCATAATAAAAGTAATATCCTTTTCCTTTATATTCACAAGTTCAGGAATGACAGAGCTAAGTCCTGTCAATTGTATGTTACTCTCTGTAAATAGATATACAGTATATAATCTATAGGCTTTATACATATATAAATAGGTTTCTAGAAAACGAAACAAATAACATAACAAAGTAGTGTGGAATAAACTTTTCAATGTCCATAAAGTAGCTTTTCAAACATGTGTACATTTTTTATTCCTCCTTCAAAACATGTGTCCAGAAACGTGGTCAGAACATACTAAGAAACCCTGCAGCCATATGGACTAATCACTGTACACTATACATTCCCTTGTGGTTTTTTTTATATTTCTGTGCATTTGTTTTACACTGCAATGAGATCTGCTGACAGCACATGTCAATTTTATTTTATGTGTTTGAGCCTATGGTTCGAGCACATTAAGTCTATTCAATATGTTCTAATTAAATTCAAGAATAACTACCTTGTTGTTTACTAACTCATCTTTCAAGTTATTTTGTTTTAATATGACACTGAAATAAGCTTTTTCATCGGGGTTGCTCTTTTATCTTTAAGGTTTCATTTGTACTTAGTTGAAAACATACATGAATTACAAGACAAAACTGATAGAGAAGAATATTGACCCAGAAATTAAATGTTCTCAGCCTTAAAGTGTATTCTATGTCATACAGATGAATGTACTCTATAGCAGTGGTTCTCAACTGGTGGGTCAACATTTTTTTGAAAAAAACTATTGGAATTTCTTCTTTTTTGGGGGGAAAAAAGTCAAACTTTTATTTCGAAGGCCCGATTTTCTAACGCTGTGCATGCAGCAGGCTTTGGACTGAAAGTACCGGAGACCATAAACGGTTTTGAAAACTTCTGTCACGTAGTGATTGATCATCCAGTCAATAAAACATCTTTGCTGATGTTTTTTCGAGTCTTCTGGCCAATCAGAATCAAGATTATTGCCGGAATTCCCCACGGAGAATAACTTTGCGGTATAACTATTCTTTATACATCCATGGGTACAACTTCAGATAAAAATGAACACATAATGAAATATGACCCCCGATTTGATGATTGACAGGTCACAGAACAATGGGAGCTATTTACCCTTACCCACAATTTAAAGTAAGTCACACAGACTATCTCCTCTTTCCTCTTCTCTCTGTGAGGAGCAGCAAGTTCAGCTGTCAGAACAAAGTGAAACACAAACAATGGCATAAAATATTATTAATATGTTGGGTTGTTATACATTTATTTATTTTCTTCTCAGAGTGTACCAGAATGCGTAGTTTATGTTAGTATTTCTAAAAATCTCCTAGGGGAGAATCCCCCCAGACCCCCCTTCTGGGGATGGGTTTTCAGCATGTGTGCCTTTTTATACAGTTCAGCATTGCTTCCATCAACTCATAAGCCTTTTTTAAAAGCACACTTTAGTTCTGGGAAGGGATATAAGGGACATGTGCACTGTACTTCACTTTAATTAATATTGTATGCTGAAAAGCGTATATTACAGCACGATTTTTTGTTGAATAGATTTGAGTGCTTAAAAATGTTGGGTCGCAATTTATTGACCAAGTAAAAAGTGGGTCCCGAGGCCTGACCAGTTGAGAACCACTGCTCTAGATTCACACAAATTTGATGGACGAAAACAATCTTTTCTTTAACAATGAACTGAAAATCTCGACTAGGACAGTCCCTTTGATACACATCATGGGTCAAAAGTGACCCGAGTGAGTTTTAATTGTAAATATCTTTGCAACAATTTAAAATAAAATTCCAGGTATTCCTCAATTAACTTGTTTATGATCAACACAAAGTCTTAATTTCAATTTCTTAATTTTTGAATAAAAACATTTCTGTATCACTACCCTTCTAAGGGACAGCCTGGGTAAAAAATGGCCCGTATTGACTTACAATGTTATTTCATGCATGGCTGAGTGTTTCTTAGCTATATTTTTGGAAATCAATTTATTTAATCATTTAATATTCCAAGTATTCATTAAATATATTGTTTTTGATCACCACACATCATTATTTTCATTCTCCCTTTCTTAATTTAGGAACTAAAACAGTTTTTGTATTTCTACACCAAGTTTGCATATATGGGTCAAAAATGACCCATGTATGTAAGTGTGATAAAAATGAAAAAAAATACATACTATAATAATCATTTCTTTATAAATAATAATTGTAGCAGTGATTGGACCAAACATGTATTCACTAAGTTATTTTAGAGGAAGCTTTTATTTGTAAACGATTGCCGTGTAAACTTTGAGCAGAATTACTACTAGATCTAGGCTGGGGCTGGGCTGGGGCTCTAAAACATCCATATAAAAAAGATCGGTTTACATTTTAATAATTAAATAAGTATGTGAACATAATCAACAACCTACCATAGCCAATAACAATTAAATGTAACTTATTTTTATGATCATTTTTTTTATCATATCTTATTTGACCTATTAACATTTATTTATTCATGCACATTTTTTTATCTCTCCAGTTTTAAACAATATTTTTGGTTTACTGTCCAAGTATACATTGAAATGATTTCAAACCTGTTTATCCAAATAATTATAAAGGAGTGCCTTGGAAATATGTGTTTACATAAATTGTGACCAAAACGTTTCAGACCCACTGAGATAACTTAGACTAAAGTTAACTATCTAAAAACTCAGAGTCCTTTACCTCACTGAGCTGTAGTTATCAGCCTCTCAGTCTGAGTGGAGAGGACTCTCCCTCCACATTATTGTAGAAACATCTTCTTCTTATATCCGTTAGCGCAGCTAGCACCAGATTCTAATAACAACAGCGCCGGGGTACCGGTGCGTCCTCCCTTTCTCCCTAGCTCGCTCGCACGCTCACTCGCACTTTGGCTGTGAGTTGTGGGCGCCTGATAAGCCAACATCCCCCATTTTCATCACTTGCAGCGCCCATCGACGTACAGGGCAAATGATAAGTGTAACCGGGGCGAAAAGAGTGTTACATTTACTTAATTATGAATATTGTTACATCAAGGCCGAAACTTAGGATGAGCACCAACGGTCAAAAATAAATGTCTACCAGCGCAGCGCCTCCCCAGATCTGGCGCCGTAGGCGAACATCTATAACGCCAGTGCTACGGGCTGGCCCTGGTGGGAGCTTCATGGGTTTTCATGACCAAGCAGCTGCATCAAGTCTTACATCACCAAGCACAATGCCAAGCGCCGGATGGAGTCGTGTAAACTAAAGCACCACTGGACTCTGAGTCTGGAGCACTGGAAACGTGTTCTGTGGAGCTACCAATCACGCTTCTCTATCTGGCACTCTGGTGGACGAGTCTGGGTTTGGCGAATGCGAGCAGAACGTTACCTGCCTGACTGCATTGTGCCAACTGTAAAGTTTGGTGGAGGAGGGATAATCCTATGGGTTGTTTTTCTGGGGTTGGCCTTGGCCCCTTCGGCGCATATCCACTTCGGGGCCTCGCACGGCTTAATAATAAATCATATTCCTATAGCGCTTTTCTTGAACCCAAAGACGCTTAGTCTTAGTACGGTATAGTTAGGCCTTGGTAGGCAAGGCTCACTTTATGCTGCGTTTCCATTACAGTTTAGGAACTGGGGTAGTAACTATAGTAACGCAGTGTAGGCGGAGCCGTGACGTCATCTTCAATGCGAAACACAAAACCAACATCAGCCGTTGGCTGTTAGCCCTCAGAGCTCACAGCTCCTCATATCTGTTTAGAAACTAGACAAAAGTTAAACAAGTGCAAACCACAGACTGTCTGTATCATGGCGAATGCTGGGTTATTTATGTCTGTATAGGCCGTTGTTGTGAGTGTGGACGGTCTGAGCATATACTACGTTAGCTTAGCCAATCTCCATTCAGAAAACACGCATTTTAAAAGGTTTTTCGCCTGCCGTCTTGTCTGCAGACTTGTCAAAGCATTAATTCATGGTTTTTACAACCGGTATCAGTATGTTGTTACTTCGGCATCATTTTGAAACATGTATTACAATTAAATCACGGTAAAATATGTTCATTTGTTGTAGTTGCCAGTGATTCTCTCACTAGTTTAGCATACTCAGCCCGGTTGTTGGCCCGTAAAGAACCTCAATTTTGGAGAGCCAGAAAACTGCGAAAAAGTACCCGCTAGCCGGAACTACGCCTAGTGGAAACGCAACCAAAAACAGGCACGGCACGCTTAAACCGTGCTGTAGTGGAAATGCGCCATTAATTCCAGTGAAGAGGATTCTTCATGCTTCATCTTACCAAATCATTTTGGACAATTGTATGCTTCGAACGTTTTGGAAACAGTTTGGGGAAGGCCCTTTTCTATTCCAGCATGACTGTGCCCCACAAAGCAAGGTCCATGAGAACCAGGCCCTCTCTTCCAACATCAGTGTCTGACCTCACTAATGCTCTTCTGGATGAATGGGCAAAGATTCCCACTGACAGACTCCAAAATCTTGTAGAAAGCCTTCCAAGAAGAGTGGAAGCTGTTATAGCTGCAAAGGGGGGACCAACTTCATATTAGTGCCTAAGAATTTGGAATGGGATGTCATAAAAGCTCATGTAGGTGTAATGTGTAGTTGGCCCAATACTTGTGTCTGTATGAAGAGGTGCATGGATGGCACGCCCCACCTCCAAAAGCACATTACAGGGGGAATGGAAAGATGTGGGCTAAAAAGACCAAATGCACACATCCCCCAGCCACATGTATTGTATGGTCCAAATCACTGCTAAAATAATTATTTATAACATAATTATTTGTATAGTATGTTTTTTTAATCCTTTTTATCACACTTGCATGGGTCATTTTTTACCCATATAAAAACTGTTTTAGTTCCTAAATTAAGAAAGATAGAATGAAAATAATGATGTGTGGTGATCAAAAACAAGATATTAAATGAATACTTGGAGTATTAAATGATTAAATAAATTGATTAAAAAATATATAGCTAAGGAATACTCAGCCATGCATGGAATAACATTATTATAGCACCCAGTAAGCAGGATTTCCTGGCAGTTGGCAAAGACCCATGAGCCGGTAGAGGCCAATCAATATTTCCAGCTCCTTAACAGTGGTGTTAACATTGCTGTGATCTGCAGATTTTTGTAAACAGTACACGTTCCTTTGCTCCTTTAATAACTCAAGCATTTCTGCTGTGATGAACTTCCTGAAGTACTCCAGGGGAGTATGAAGATTGTCTGGGGGTGTGACACTCTGTCCTTCGAATGTACACAGAAAACTATTTTTTTTCTTTGCCACTTGTAGTTTGCTAACCAGAGTTCATTTTTGGTTAAGGTACTTCATCTACATCACCTGATTCACTTCAGTCTGAATTACATGATTCAACTGACTCATCATTCTCCATTTCTTTGGTGCTGGGAGTGTAATCAGGGTCTTCATCTGAGCTACCTTCACATCTTTCAAACTCACCATCATCTCCCAGGATGACTGCCAGTGCTTCCTGAATACTGTAATGCTTCTTCTTGTGCATACTACAGAGAATACAAATAAGATGACATTAAAATGTGATATTAATGTCACATCGATATTTATCTAATTTGTTTCATATCAACTTGATCAACAAATGTTTTCACAACAGGTTAAATGTAATAAAGGACATGTTATGCAAGCATTATAATTCTTAAATGGCTTAAATCTTACCTTTAACAACTATAACAAGCTTTTTTAACCCTCTATGGATTAGCTAGTCCTGTCAAATGTTTTGGGGAACACAACATCACATGACCTGGCCCTATCCATGCCATGGGATCCATGCCCATGACCCAGGATGTTTAGGGACATCATGAGTTAAAATCAACGGTGAAGCTCTAAGGAACTTTCCAGAACATTTACATATCATGCAACATCTGTCACCGTCGGTTCTTATGGTTAAGATAGTCAAATGTGCGTTTTCCCCAAAAAATGATATTAACATAATTAAACATTGCAATCATCCATTTCTGAACAATGTCAGAAATTACAGTTGATATGAAAAATGTGCACAAATGTACAATCTACACATCTATATACTCCCTAGTTATGTATTTGTGTACTCTGTGTTGGATGTACCGTTTAGAAAACTAAGGGGAGGGGAAAAAAAGGTTCCCATCGCGCCAAAGGAAGTGGTATTGACACCACGTGACTTCTATATTGTGTTATCATTGGAGGAGGTTCGAGCCTACTCTCATCACATCCGCATGTGATCCCGCGAAAGGTTTGAGCCCGCGCTGCCTGTGACGCTGAAGCTGGGTGCTCGTGGCTATCGGTAGGATTATCTTAAAAACACACTGAAAACAGTTTTAACTCGCAAACATGGCGAAGCAAAGCTCCCTTTTCAATTTTTTTTCCAAGTCTCCGCCGCCAGTCTCCAAGTCGAAGCCGAGTCCCTCTCCCACGGAGGCGGACCTGCCTTCCTCCGTTTTGAAGTCCAGCTCCTCTCCAAAGGAGCAAGCCAAACAAACACCACAACAACCTGCCAAGACCAACAAAGTAAAAGTGAAGAGTAAGGACAAGTCCACTAAAGGAGGGTTCAGCAAACTGTTTGGCGACAAGGCCGCAACAGCCAAACAGAGGTGAGTTAGCCGGGATTATGTTGGGAGCGGTGTAATTGCTGGAGACACGTTTTGCACTGTTTCCCTCTCTACCGACGATTGCTGCAAGTCCCCGAAAAATGCGTTTGGTTGATAACAAAATAAGCCGTTTTTTTTGTTGCTCAGACCAATAAGAACCTATATGTTACTTTCCTACAACTACTTTTCGTGTTCACATAATGAATATGGTCTCTTGAAACGTGAACATTCCTTCGTTCCTTAATCGAATAAAACTAATGTCTATTTTTTAACAAACGAGTATACAACGAATAAATGAGAAGTATACAGTACAAATGAATGTCACTTGTCATAGATACGGCAAAGTCGACAGTTTGAAGTGAAAACCGCAACCGAGCTGATGCAGAGGTGGTTTTTGTGTTAGCTAGGTGAACTCATGGCATCTCCCCTCCTCTGAATACATTAGATTGTGTGTAGTTTTTAGGAAATGTCAACAATATAACACATTTCCCATTAGCCAGCATTTTACCTTATTTAAATTTAGGCATTTGATAGCTTGAAACAGGAAAAAAACGTGTGCAATGTTTGTAACATTTAAGAAAAAACTCATAGAGAAATATGCACCTGCACGTAAAAAGCAATTTGGCATATGCATTATATGGATATATTAATCTTATTTTAGTCCAAGAATTTAACTTTTTAATTGTAGATATGGAGATGTGTTACAGTTTCATAGAAAGTTGAAAAGTTAATGCACATTATGTGCATTTGACACAATCTAAGCTTGGATGCCAATAGCTAGCAGCAGTAGTTCGAAAGAGTAAAACAGCTGTAATAATGATGCACTTGTTCTCAAAAAGCTTTTTCTTTTCTCTTCCTACAGCGACAAAACATGCACATTTAGTGCTGGCGCCCTTGTGTGGGCAAAACTGGAGGGACACCCCTGGTGGCCATGCATGGTGGTACCCCAACCACTGTCCGGACAGCAGATGAGGGGCAAGGGTCGGGCCCAACGCATAC
The DNA here is from genome assembly GCF_949606895.1 of Notothenia rossii. Taxonomy (NCBI): domain Eukaryota; kingdom Metazoa; phylum Chordata; class Actinopteri; order Perciformes; family Nototheniidae; genus Notothenia; species Notothenia rossii. The sequence goes on from NC_136909.1 coordinate 70,156,286, forward strand.
ATGTCCATTTCTTTGATGAACCCGCTACTAGAGGATGGGTCAGCACCAAATATGTCCGAGATTACCAAGGTTAGCTCACGCCAGTGCCCTATTTAATGATAGTTGTTAGAGATGGGCCGGTCACGGTCGTGGAGCAGGCCCATTGGACGATGAAGTTAACATAATATAGTACACACACTTTACATTCTTGTAAATCGATAATTTTAGTCCCTAGTTTAAGTGTTGAGTCGACTATAATATACCTAAAAACTCAGTATAGAATATTTGTTTCTCTTGTTCTTCTCTGATATCATTAAACATACAATAACATTTTCCATTCAAAAACGTTTTCCCTATTGTTTGTGTATTTTGAACAATTCTAGTTTTTAGAGAGGAAAAGAATTGGAATTGGCCATGAAAATTGCAATCAGTATATATCCAATAATTATAAGGTTAAAGCTGTGACTATTATCTCACGAGTTATTATTTGTTGTAGTTGCCGGAGTTATCTTTTGTACTGTTTTGCAGGCTCGGACAGCAGGGATGCTAAAATAGGCGGGGTGTTCTTCAGCAGCAAACCTGTGTTCCGCCATGCAATGGAGCTCGCTGATCAAGGTTTGTTCGACAGTCCAGATAAAAGACTAAAGATCCCTCTCTGTATGGATCCCTCTGATGATGATGAAGAAGAGGAGGAGGATGATGAAGAGGAAGAAATGGAGGTAACATGATTATAATTAACTACAATGTTGATAATAGGAAATAAAAGGAGATGAAACATTTTTAATGAATAACTTTAGTCAAAATGTTTTTCATCACTAGTAAAAGATGCACATAGTGTGTTTGTGATATCTGATACGCTCAGTAATGGTGGTTACATTTGTTATTTATTTACCTGTCCTATTTTTATTATATTTTCAGCTAGACAAGTCTCCATTGACTGATGAAGAGCTCACTGATCAGGACGAACCGAACAATGAGAAAGGGAAGTCGGCCAAAGTCAGTCTAAGGTCATCCCGGGCTTCAACAGGAAGTGAAAATAAAGCCAAGCGCCGCCGCATAGTTGTAGCTTCAGATAGTGATGGATCAGACGAGGAATTCAAGCCAGAACAGGCTGCGTCCAGCAGCGAGGACGAGGGGGAAGAAGCAACGGTGGCTAGTGAAGACGACGGAGGCGGCGAGATCACAAATGATTCCGAAGCAGAAAGCCCCATCAAGCCTGTAAAGCGCAAACGTCCTGAAGAAAAGTCTGCTCCAACAAAATCTAAGATACCAATTACTCCGTCTAACGCACCAAAACGCTATCCAGCAGCTGTCGCAGACGACACTAAGTCTCGTCTGACGGCCTTCTCTGCCCCCGACAACATTGATAGCCAAGCAAACGGATCAGGCACCGGTGTTAGCGCCACCATTTGGGACCACGAGAAGCTGGAGTGGTTGCAGGATGGCAGGAGGAAAGACAGCCGAAGGCGGCGACAGTCGGAGAACGACTATGATTCATCCTCCTTGTATGTGCCAGAAGACTTTCTCAACAGAACCACTCCTGGTATGCGTCGGTGGTGGCAGCTCAAATCTGAAATGTTTGATACAGTCCTTTTCTTTAAGGTGGGGAAGTTTTATGAGCTCTACCACATGGATGCTGTGATCGGAGTCAACGAGATGGCGCTAACGTTCATGAAGGGGACCTGGGCACACTCAGGCTTCCCAGAGATCGGCTTTGCGCGTTTCTCAGATGTGCTGGTTCAGAAAGGCTACAAGGTGGCTCGTGTGGAGCAGACAGAGACCCCAGACATGATGGAAGCGCGCTGTAAGAAAATGGCTAGACCCACCAAGTTTGACCGCGTGGTGAATAGAGAAGTGTGCCGCATTATCACACGTGGCACCCAAACCTACAGCGTGTTGGACGGGGCTCCGTCCGAGAGTCAGAGCAAGTTCCTGCTGAGTTTAAAGGAAAAGGCTGAAGAGGAAAGCTCGGGGCGCTGCCGTACTTACGGAGTCTGCTTTGTAGATACCTCTGTGGGTTATTTCCATGTCGGTCAGTTCCCAGACGACCGTCACTGCTCACGTCTGCGCACCCTGATAGCACACTTTGCCCCTGCTGAAGTGCTCTTTGAAAAGGGGAACCCATCTGTTGAAACACGCAAAATATTTAAAGCCTCTCTGTCCTCTGCTCTGCAGGAAGGGCTTAATGCTGGCACACAGTTCTGGGATGCTCAAAAGACTCTGAAAAACCTCTCTGAAGAAGATTACTTTAGAGAGACCACGGGCAAGGATCAGGGGAAAGGGAAAAACGCTCTTCCTTCTCTTCTGAAAAAGATGACCTCCAACACGGATACATTGGGCCTTACTCCTAAAGAGGGCCATGAGCTGGGACTGTCAGCACTGGGAGGATGTATTTTCTATCTGAAGAAATGCCTGGTTGACCACGAGCTGCTCTCTTTGGCCAACTTTGAAGAATATGTCCCTGTTGACGTTGAGCTGGAGAAAGCTGCAGGACGTGACAATTTCTTTTCCCGGACTCGTCAGCGGATGGTCCTTGACGGAGTTACTCTAGCAAACTTGGAAATCTTTCAGAACGGCTTAGGAGGAACTGAAGGGACGCTGCTGGAGCGCTTGGACACCTGCTCTACCCCATTTGGCAAGAGGCTGTTGAAGCAGTGGCTCTGTGCTCCTCTGTGTAACCCGTCATCCATCAAGGACAGACTGGACGCTGTGGAGGAGCTGATAGCAGCTCAGGCCCAAGCCACTGAGGTTTCAGACCTGCTGAAGAAACTCCCAGATTTGGAGCGTCTTCTGAGTAAAATCCACAGCATCGGCACTCCTCTGAAGGGCCAGGATCACCCTGACAGCAGAGCAGTTCTCTATGAGGAGGTCACATACAGCAAGCGCAAGATCACAGACTTCCTCTCAGCACTGGAAGGTTTCAAAACGATGCAAGAGATCATCACTGTCCTCACTCCAGTCGCAGGCAACTGTCAATCCAAGTTGCTCCATCAAGTTGTCAGTCTGAAAGGTGAAAAGGACGGCCTCTTTCCCGATCTCTCTGCTGAACTCAAACGCTGGGACAAAGCCTTCGACCATAACAAAGCCCGCACCACCGGCGTCATCACACCCAAAGCCGGCTTTGACCCAGAGTTCGACGAGGCTCTGTCCTCCATCAAGGACTGTGAGCGAGAGCTGCAGGATTACCTGGACCAACAGAAGAAGAGGGTTGGCTGTAAGAACATGTGCTACTGGGGGACTGGGCGAAACCGGTTCCAGATGGAGGTGCCCGACAGCATCTCGGAGAAGAATATTCCCGAGGAGTACGACGTGAAGTCTACGAAGAAAGGCTGGAAGCGTTATGTGACAAGGGAATCTGAGCGGCTGTTCTCAGAGCTGCAAGGATATGAGGAGAAGAGAGACGCTGCCCTGAAAGACTGCATGAGGAGGCTCTTCTACAACTTCGACAAGAACTACAGAGACTGGAAGACTGGTGTGGAGTGCATGGCAGTGCTCGGTGATTACATTATTATTACTTATTCGATTGGTTACTTTTACAGCATGCATCAGTCAAGTTTATCATTGTATTCCTTTTGTGTTACTGCAGTAAGAAACACACAAATAATTGTTCATATGAGTGAAATTCCCTTTTAAGTTTTTGAGAAAGAAACGGCTCCCGTGGCCTTTTGAAAACGAGTGTGCATTGCAGGTGTCTGCTCTAAATTCATTTCCTGCAAATCTTTCAGAAACACCTCCATAACGTGCATTTAATATGATGCTGCAGCAATCTAAGTGCTTCCTGCTGTCATTCTATAACCATTCCATCATTCCACTTGGCTAAGTTGGCACTAATAAGTTTGTTTTCCTCTCTAATGGAGATTGTGCACTCTCCTGAAGTAGGGAGAGATAATTACATAGTTTAGTTCTCATCTCCGAAATAATGTGCTTATAATGTGTTTTCCTGCCACTGGGCCATCAAACAACCACTTTGGTTTAATTTATTTAGTTTTAGGAGCTGCAAAATCATCAAGAAAACGGGAAGCTAATTATCATCTTTCGAGCTTTAAAGGACATCTGCTCCAGTTCCTTACTTGTATGATTTATCATGTTTTCAGATGTGCTGCTGGCCTTCTCCCGCTACAGTCAGGGCGGAGACGGCTCCATGACCCGCCCACAGGTGGTGCTCCCCGAGGGTGATGACCAGGTGGCACCCTTCCTCGACCTCACCGGATCCCGCCACCCCTGTGTCACCAAGACCTTCTTTGGCGACGACTTCATCCCTAATGACGTCTTCATCGGCTGCCCTGGCAGCAGTGAGGCTGGTGAGGAGAACAGGCAGGCCTCCTGTGTCCTCGTCACCGGGCCAAACATGGGGGGGAAGTCTACCCTCATGAGACAGGTGGGTTTATTTATTTATCTATCTAACTGAATATTTATTTTGTGTTTAAACAGGAGTTGTTACACATGGACAGTGCAGGTCTGTTTGAATGTGTTTGAAGTCTCTATTTGCCTTTTATTGAGATACCGGGTTGCTTTTTTCCCCCGCAGTGTGGACTTGTGATCATCCTCGCTCAGCTGGGTTGCTACGTCCCCGCTGAGAGCCTGCGCTACACGCCTGTCGACAGAGTCTTCACTCGGCTGGGAGCCTCAGATCGTATCATGGCTGGTAATGTCAAAAACATCTGAAATGCAAATGGGGAAATATCTTATCGTTCTCCTAATGATGTAATAATGTATTTTTTAATGTGTTCTTTAGGAGAGAGTACCTTCTTTGTGGAGCTCAGTGAGACAGCCAGCATCCTGCACCATGCCACCAAACACTCTCTTGTGCTCCTTGATGAATTAGGCAAGTCTAAATTGCGTTTATGTTTTTTTTTACAGTAACAGTGAAAATCAGACTCATCTTCTCAGCAATGCTTTGTTCTTTCACTGCTTTATGGTTGTAATCATTCATCTGTGTTTGCAGGAAGGGGCACAGCCACATATGATGGCACAGCCATTGCCAGTGCTGTTGTGAAGGAGCTTGCTGAGAAGATCTGCTGTCGCACGCTCTTCTCTACACATTACCACTCCCTGGTGGAGGACTACGCCAACAACCCTGCTGTGCGCCTGGGCCACATGGTTAGTACAGAAATGCAAAACACACTCAAAACTGCAGTGAACAAGAAAGCAGAAGCAGCGCGTTTTAGAACGTTTTAAGGCTAAAAAGCAAAATCATTTAATGTTTTTTAGGCAAATATCTTCAGAATAGTTTTTTGACTATTGCATCGTTTATTTTATCTTAAATATGGGGCCAAATACATTACTGTGCAAGTAACCTGCTTACTTATGTTAGGTCCCATATTGCTATTGAGTTCTATACAGTCACTTTTCATTATGTTCATCTTAGCTTTGGAGAGCCTTTGAGGTATTGTGTGCATTCTTTCATACAAAGTTACGAGATACGAGTTCCCTCAGTAATAACTTGTGTTCAAACTGAGAAATCATTCCTTGAAATCAATAGAAAAGACATCTCATGTTAATGTGGTCTGATGGATCATACACTGTTGTTGAACAAGAAAAATAAAATCAAGCCATATTTTTATTCTGTTCTATTTTCAACAATGACGTCCCGTCCCTTCTAAGGCGTGCATGGTGGAGAATGAATGTGAGGACCCGAGTCAAGAGACCATCACATTCCTCTACAAGTTCATCACCGGTGCTTGTCCCAAGAGTTACGGCTTCAACGCAGCTCGTCTGGCCAGCCTGCCAGAGGAGGTCATCCAATCAGGACACAGGAAGGCCCAGGAGTTTGAGAAGAGCACCATCAGCCTCCGCCTCTTCAAGTATGTACTAGTGTTGAGGTTAAGACATTCTGTAGCTGCTGCAAAGCAAGACTCTGAATTGGTATAAGAAATGCAAAAGATGAGTTTTAACTCTGCCCTCTGTCTTGTCTTGCAGGAAGCTCTGCCAGTTTGCTGAAGATGTTTCTGTGGGCAACACACACTTTACTTCACTTGTTCAGATTCTCAACAACCTGTAGTGTAAAAAAAAAGAGAAAAGTTGTTCTGTTTGTCACCTGAAAAAACACTACTGTTATGATTTAATAAAGTTTATTTTTAAAAAATGACAATGTTTCATCTAGGAAATTAAACCCTTTTAATTCACGCTAGCGCCTACATAACGGTTATTGAATACTTCACAATATATTAAGTCTAGATGTTATGATACATGCATACATTTCAGTCTGTATGAGAACCCACAATCACCAGTACACATGAAAGGGGAGGGGGGGGGGGAACCATAAAGCGCTGCATATATAGATACTTGTCTCAGCTTCAGTGGAGTAAAAGCTTATAACATTCTCCAGCAACATTGGCAAACAAGGAAGAAACACACCGAAGTAAACTTTGCTTTCACAAGACTTGCATTTTTTTTCTCTTCCATGACCTTATCAGAGCGTCATTTAAAAAAGGTATTTTGTTTTAAACAGGCCAATAATCAATGTGTGCCTGTTCCAGGCTAAAAAGTATCTATTGTAGTGAAATCAATAAGAGTTAAGCAATGTACCACAGATGCAATATAATGCCCTGCTCCCATCCTGCATTGTTTGATTTGGGAAAGAGAAAGTATTTGAATGATTTCATAAGTCCTGGCTAAACAAACGGCACTCCCTCAACTGTTCAACAACTGCAGCCTTTAGTGAAGTCTTTTATTTGGCCCCATATTTCATTCCTGTCAATTCTGTAAAAGGGGTATTGTGCGACAGGAAAACACAAACCGGACACACATAAAATATGCATAGATAATGTAAAACAGACTGAAGTATATTAACTCCCTTTACAAAAATGTCCAATGCTACCACAAACAAAAAGAACCCAAGTCTGGTGAAAGCACATTTCAACATCTATTGTTCGGTATTGCAAATGAGTCAACATTGCTGGAGAAATGCTTAGTGTTTTCCTCTTTCCTCTGATCTCTTTCACAGAAAGAAGGTAGATACTGCGACATGTATAATTACAGCAATTCTAGGGTATAATAACCAAAAAAATGAACACATTTAATAAAATAAAGACATTCAAGTACAGTAAGATTTTTGCATGAAAATACAAAACTACACAAAAAGCATTAAAATCAAATCTCAACAGTTTTGTGAAAAAAAAAAAAAAAAAAGCTGAAGTGCTAGGTCATTTCTCGTACATATCGATACGAGCACGTCGAATGCCCAGTGATGGAAGCATTTTTGAATTCAGGGCTCTTTGCCTCCGCATGAGAAAAGTTGTGTCATTTCTGACTGAGCATCTGTACATGACTGCAGTATTTCCTTCCTCCATTTCTTGAAAGCAGGTGAGGCTTTTTGTCCATCTCTCACCAGCTTCCCTTGGCCAAACCAACACACCCACAAACCCTGAGTCAGCTGCTCTTCTTCCTCATCTTTTTTTTGTGTCAAATATTTAAAGAAAAGGTGTGGCATCCATAATCAGACTTTTTTTCTTCTTAATGTCTCCTTTTAGCATATTCATTTCAACGTCTTTTTTTTAAGTCACCGTATATGCTCTGTATTTTAGTTTGGACATCCTCCCCCACTGCACAACTTTAAAGTGTCTTGTGTCCATTACTGCTGAAGTGTAACAGGGGCTCGAGCTCAGTTGTGCTGCAGCGTGTTGGACTCTATAGGAGGGGCGGAGTCATACAGTGTGTCCGTGTCGTGAGTCGGCTCTCCGGCTAGTGTGCAAGGATTTGACAACGTCCCGGCACCACAGTCGCAGAAAAATCTGTGGGAGGAGGAATAATGGTTAGTAAAGCTCCATTAAGGTACAGAGAAAAAAAACATGAAATACTGCTAATACTGTTCCTTCTTTTAATACACTTGTGTATGTAGTTACACACACAAATGTAAAGAAAAACAAGGGTTAATGTGGTCACTTTTTATTTTTGAACCACATTATTTGTTTATGGGTGGATAAGACTGACCTATCGTGTCTGATGAACTCCACGTCGTGTCCTTGGTGACACTTCTTGATGCAGTTCACACAGATGGCGTTGCGGTCTGTTGTGTTACAGGTGTGACACCTGTAGGAACACAAAGTGTTTGTTAACAATCGTAAAACAGACGGGCAGTTTACCGCGGGTCGGCTCGGTTGCGAGTGTAAACAGAAATTACCTGTAAAAATCGTGCATTGGGTAGCTGGTGTAACTTGAAATCTTGTACAGGCACTGACCTCTGCTCACAGCCTTTTCAATGGCATCTTGATTGTTCATTATTTTATTATCTGTGGAGATAAGAGCACAAAGAGAACGTGGTAAACTCCAGGTACATTTTGGTATATTAACTTTCAGACAAACTGCTGCTCTAGGTGATCATGAGAGTACCTTTCATTGTAACATTGACACCAGACGCAAGAAACAATCCCCCAAAGCGATTGTTGAAGATCTGGTTCCCCTCCAGGGTCGCTGTGGCGTGATTGGTAATCTCAATACCTAGTAGTGAAAAGAAAATTAAGTTAATATTACTGAGCTCCTTGTAACCATTAGCGAGGCATACTGTACTTATTCAAAACTGTTGGTTTACGGTTGTTTTATTAAGACAGATTGAAGCCTGTGTGCATGTGTTACCCCACCTGCTGCGAAGCCGTCAAATATCCGGTTTTTCCGCAGTACGGGGTGGCTGTTGGTGCTGATCAGGACTCCTGCTTGGGCATTTCTGAAGATGTCATTTTCCTCTAACAAACCTGAAGACAGAAAACACATCGTCAGACGCACGACATGAAGATGACATTTTATAAATGTATTAGCGATACTAGATGGAAGAATATGCAAAAAAAAAAGTTATTTGTAAAACATTGTGTCAATTTATCATACGATCCCAGCTTTCTGTACAAAGTGTCGACCTCTTAGAGAGCCGTCTTTCTAAAGCGAGTCCCTGTTTGTTTGTCACACAATTAGTTTTAGTGAGAAACAATAAATGTAACAAAAATAAACAACTTTACGACCCCCATTGTAATCAGCATCCCTGTCGTTTCATACAATAAATGGATATCTTACCTCTTCCTCCGTTGAATATACAGATGCCCCCGTCTCTCCCATCGTGGATCTTATTCCTCCGCAGAGTGGGGTTGCTGTCGGTCTTGATCCACACTCCGGCCATAGCATTGTCAAAGATCTCATTGTCCTCGATAAAGCCCAAGCCTGGAAAACACAATGTGTCATTATTATGGGAACGGGGAACAACAGACTCTGTCAGGAGTCGATAAGTACATTGATTCAATTTAAAGACAATCTATCAGACAGACTGTTCTGCTTCTTACCAGAGTTGTAAACCAGAATGCCTCCATTCTGCCCCCCCCAGATCTTGTTCCGCCTGATCTTGGGATTGCTGCCAGTCCTGACAACAACAAAAAAACAGGGACAGTTGATCAGCTGCTTCACTAATGCTAAATGCATTGAGTTGAAAATAGTATTGTAATTTTCCACAAACCTTATTTGAACCCCGGAGTACATGTGATTGTAGATATCATTGTCTTCCAGCACGCCATGGCCATTGTCGTAGAAATAGACCCCAACCTGTGGAAAAGACGGAGAAAATATAAATAATCCCATTATATCTGGCATAAAAATGAATGTAATGATCACAAAAGATTCAAAGCAAGCCAGTCTGACAATTCAGTTTGCCATTGCAACAGTAAGTCTCATGAAGGTGTATAGAGAGTCGGTCACTTTATTTGTCTTCATTAAACTTGTAGCCTGTAATGGTACCTGCTTCCCGCTGTGTATCCGGTTCCTCCGCAGCACTGGCGTACTTCCCGTTGTCACCCACACTCCTGCCAGCGTGTTGCTGTACACCTCGTTCTCCTCGATGACGCCTTGTCCTTTTTCATGCTGAGGGAAACAAAAAAAAATGAAAGGTAGGAACTCTAAAGAAGTCAAAAGTTTAAAGAATATATTTATCTAGCTGGTGTAACTTCATGAGTCTTATATTTACCACATATATGCCTCCATGCTGGCCATCGTGGATCTTGTTGTGTCGGACGATAGGGCAGCTGTTCGTCCTGATCTGGATTCCTGCCAGGGCGTTACCGTAGATGTCGTTTCCTTCGATAAGACCACGACCATCACCGAAAATATAAACACCACCTTGGTTACCATTAAAAATGGCGTTGCCCCTGTATTTGAACAATAAAAGTGAATTTGAGGACACGATGCAACTGTAGATGGACAATTTGATTGATTCAGGTGACACTTTGAATTAGGGATGCACCGAATATTCGGCCACCGAAAGTTATCGGCCGAAAATTGTTAAAAAGGCCCTTTCGGCCGAAAGGGTTTTAGCACCGAAAAAATATCACCGAATGTCAGAGAAAAGGGTTACGTTGATCATACTCCGCATATTTGTCTGGTGTTTTGATTTCAAGTGGTGGATTAATCCCGAAGTGGTGAAAGTCTTTGCAGTTACACCCCCTCGAGAAATGTCAGCTGAACACGTTTTACAAATCGCAATCCGCGCCTCTTTCTCTGATATTTCAAAATATCTCCAAGCGGCAGACATGTTGGCTGTGAGCCAGCCGCCAGCATGGTCGCGCGCCGTGCTTGTCGCCGCGTTTTGATTACGTCATCACAACAACACGTTAGGTTACCAAACTTATAGGTGCATTTGTTGTTGTTGAAGGCCTGACTGTTACAGTCTTTATTTACACTGTTTTGTTGTAGACCTACTGGCCTAGATGTTTATGCAGTTTTAAAGCACCTTGGCTTTGTTCTGAATGCACTTTGTTGTAGTTATCCTACAGAGAAAATGCACTTGACTTGGAATTAATGTACTGTATGCATTCAAAAGTGCTGAATAAATGTTTTATGGACCCATAATAGTGATTATAAGTTAGGTTAAGTTAAGTTTTGCCATAATCATGTGTTTTGCCATAATCATGTATTTTTCCATAATCAGGTAGCTGAACAACATTGGTAAAAAATGTATACATTATATATATATATATTTATATTAATCATTTTCGGCCTTTTGGCATTCGGTTTTCGGCCAACTGTTTCCTATTTTCGGTATCGGTTTCGGCCAAGATGATATTTGACCTCTGACGGCCACACTGACCTTATTGTGGGGTCGCTGTTCGAGGTGATCCACACCCCAGCAAAGTTATTTGCATAGATCTTGTTTTCGATGAACTGCCCGCGGCCCTTTTCGTGCACGTAGATGCCCCCCGTCTGCCCATGATGGATCTCACACCGCACCACTGTTGGATTGGCATACGCCTTCACCTCGAAGCCGGCTATACGGTTCCTATGGATGTTACAGCTCTCAAAGTAACCCTGGAAACGGAGAGAGAAATACAACATTAGTCTGTGTTATCAAAATACATTTCAGGAGCAAGTAACAGAACAAATAAAAGTAATATATAAACCAACCCTTTACACTTAGACTATACATTCTATAAGCATACTTTAATGAGAGTACTTAAGCCCACAGAGACACATGACAGCGTTATACAAAGAAAACACCACTAAGTTGAACTCTACCATGCCGTGATCGAATGTGAAGACGCCAACGTCTCTGCCATGGTGGATGTGATTCCGTCTGATGATCGGGTTGCCATGGTTCTTCACCCAGATCCCAGCCAGAGCGTTGTTTGAGATCTCATTGTCTTCGTATATTCCCTGGAAATATTTGACACAGTTAATTCCTAACAAAGACTTTGATTGTCACAGTCTAGGCGAGTTCTGGGACTAACTGTTAATAAATCGAGCCAGGTATATATGAGAATTAAGAAGATGGGCTCTGCTACTGCTGTTTAGTTATGCTGAGTTATACTTTGGGTGAAATGTGGGTGGGTGGGTGTATTACCTGTGCATGGTCAGTGATGTAAAGACCAACATTTTCACAGTCACTAATGTTGCAGTGCTTTATTGTGGGACAGGCCCCCTGGCCGCTGACACAGACCGCTGACCCCACTGAAACAAGCAGGACGGAGATGGATTAGCGCACCGTGTCAAAATACAGACCAGAAACAACCTCTGCTCAATCCTGGGAAACCCTCAGATCAGAAGTATCCAGAGGTCAGAAGATAGGGTCTGCCAACATAGGACGGTGACTCCCAAACTTCTCGTCTTGTGAGATCACTTAGAATGAACTAATTGATTTATTTCAAAACCCTGACCCTTTCATCCATCCCATCCCTCATCTCACAACACCTCTTATTTATCATGTGACCATGTTTTCAAAGATATGGCCTATAAATAATATCTGGACATGTATAGGCTGAATCACAAAATAGAATACATGTCTGGCTATTTTTATATTTTTTCTAGAATAACATAGTTGTTGGATACACCCCAATTTATTTGATGTGTATGATCACCATTGGTCTATTTTGCCTGTCTTCTTTTAAAGTGGAGGCTGGCATAATCCATTACAGTTTCCAACCTCAAGTAGCTTTGGAGCTTCACTTTTTCCCTTCAGATATTAACACACATGTGCGCCCCCCCCCTCCCCCACACACACACACATATATATACATATACATATATATATATATATATATACACACATATACATATATATATATATATATATAACGCACTAACACTTGCCAAGAAGAGTGTATCTGTAAGAGAGAAAGAGATTCTAGAGAGAAGCGGTGCGACCGCAAGTCTCGTGGCCGCAGCTTCAAATAATACTGAGACATTGACATAAAGTCCATTACCACATGCCACGTAAAACTAGCCACGATAGGTTGATCTAAGTACATGTATATTGCCAAACCCTACTTGTGACTCCTGTGAAGGTGGGGAACCCCTGAGCAGCGGACTGACCTGTGCACGTGCTGCGTATGATGCAGTGGTCGATGATGGGGCTGCAGTTGACGGTAATCTCGAGGCAGTGGTGTGCGTTGTGGTGCTGGGCGGATTTATCATCAGGGTTGAACTGCGGCAGAAACAAAAACACTTCACTGTGACCAAAGTCGTTAAACTAACAATGACTTACAATTGCTTTCACACGTACTGAGTGAGTGCACACCAACCACTCGGCCAGTACAAACCGCCAAAAAAGAGAAAAGTCTCACCCTAATGGTCATGTATCCAACGTAAGCATCTTCGGAGCCTTCCATGAATACGAACGTAGAGTCTCTGGTATTCTCAATGATGACTTTCTCTGCTACTTTTCCAGGAGCTGCACAAATAATCAGAAAGATTCAATTAGAGACTAAACAAAAGCACAATGAAACTGAAACCTTGACTTCACACACACACACATACCAGCTCCGATCATCGTGATGGGCGACTCGATGTAGATCCACTCATCTGTGTAAATACCAGAGTGCACGAATATCAGGCCGTCAAAGTGAGGCTCCTGACCCCCACCCAGAGCGTCCTCGATGGTGTCGTAGTACTGAAGAAAACATCACAAGTCAGGCAAATGATTGGAACATTAATGTGAAAAAGAAAAAGGCAGAAAAAGTTGACTTACAAACATGTTGTCTCTTCCTTTGTATCTGGCAGGATTACTGTAAAAGTGTTCTGCAAAGCCCGGCTTCACGTGTGCTCCTTTATACTGTAAACAAAGTATTCACATGATTACTCACAAACTAAAGAACAAAAAGACATTGCACACATTTTGGACAAGATGGGGGAAATTTCACTGGAAAAAAAGGAGACATTTTGGTCCACAGATAACAATAAGGAAAGGTCAACGTATCACAAAGGAATACATTTTTAAAACATAGTCCTCCTCGATGCCCTGCATACTGAATGTCACCATTATAGCCTGTGGTGTTGCCCTTTCACATGACATTAGCTGACTGTACACAGGAGGATTTAAAGTCACAACGGAAATATAGATTTAAAGATTACAAGAAAACAAAGCGGATCTTGCTCTCTTTCCTTCATTTTAGCATTTAAAGCCAACACATTCCGTGTCCAAATATGCTGTGTGTAGGAAGAAATGTATGCTTAATCATCCACAAATACATCACTTTCCAATACACTTTAACATCTGATGGCTTCAAAATACTTAGGAATGTTTGAGAAGTAAAGTTATTTTATAGCACAGTTAACGTTACGACATATATCTAACATGAAGACCCTAGTGACCATAGAGAGAAGTGCAGTGACAATGTGTTATTTGTTTGATAAAGAAATATAAAATCAATAGTTTTTTTAACAGGGGCAAAATATATTTGCTAAAAATACAACAGACAAGCCATGAAGCAAGGACTTAGATGAAAGAGGAGGAGGGTCCGTACCAGCTGCTGAAAACTTTCCTTCCACGGGTTAGGCTGCTCGTACTCTTCTGGGTTTATCTGGTAGAACTTCCCCGCCTCGGGGTGCATCATGGGGCGCGTGTATTCAAACACTTCCATGTAAAGCTTCTTCCTGAAATGAGATAATAAAACCACAATTAACACCTTTTTATTATTTGTGTCAGAATTTCTCAGTACACAATATAAGCTCTTTTAAAGCAGCCTCAGTAAAAGGTCTGTTTTTACGTCAAGTACAAAATTGATGATTGACTTAAAAGCCAAAACAAGTCAAAGGTTCACACCCTTACAAGTCAAGCTGACATTTGCACCACGGTTAACTAATCGGTAAGATAATCTTCTGCTCTGGTAACGTTTGTATTAAAAAGTCTCCTAAAATAAAATGCACAACACAGTCAGAGGCTAATCACAGCCACGGTCAAATTGAAATAAATTGTTTCAAGCGTTAAAGCTGTGTCTTGTGTTTAATAAGAAGCCTGAGCAAAAGCAGCAAATAACACAGGGGACCCCCAAGCAGACTCACCAGAGGATGGGGTCATTGGCCAGCTCACTGAAGCGCTTGCACACACACGCTGCACGGCACAAGTCCTGCTCCAACAGGTAGGAGAAGATCTTTAGCACCACCTCGTCTGGGAGCTTCTCCTGCAGATACTGCTCTGCTGGAGCTGCTGGGAGGAAGGCGGCCGTGGAGTTAGAAGAAATAATGACACTCTGCTGTCAGTTACAGTTGAATTAAGAAAAGTACTTTTGTTTACCCTAATCTGAGTAGCATTGCTATTAAAGCTTGGCTACCTAAAAGTGAATTAAAGCATTTCATGCAGTAATCCAAGATGATATACATTTCATCAGTTCAGCTTTTTAAAATGTTCACTTTATTTGACAGTGAGGACTTGAATTAATATGTTATTTTCCCACAAATGTGAGCAGGCTGTACCGACTGGACGGATGCCTTTTTCTTGTGAGGCCTTAATCGAGGTCTAAATTCAGATCCCAGAACTAATACAAGACCAGCAGGTCCAATCCCATTCCAATTGCAAGAGCTGAATGCTACATAGTTTGACAAAACTGTTTATTTACACATTGGTTACTGCTTTTCCATGCATTTCAAGTTTAGCCTTTATGGGGATTTTCAAAACATATTTATGGAGCGGAACACTTTGTTCATCACACATTAACAAAACAAAAATATATTATATATTATCTTAATTTAGAAAAAAGAAGAAGAAACAAAAGGCCATATTGTGTAAATAAATGTCATATTTGCAATTAGGCAGTAAATCTGATATTAAAACAGATCATGTGGGTAACAGTGAGAACACCACAAGGCAATGTGCCCGTTAACTTTGACACCACAAGGCCTAGTATGATGAGAGGAAAGCCAGAACCAAATGCCATCATGTCTATAACGGATTCTTTGGCTAGAGCCGCACTGTATGAGAAAAACTCCAAATGCCACAAATAACAGACTATAATTTATACTCTGTGAAACTTGTGGAGCTACTTCTTCATGTCTTGACCAACGAGGCTTTTAAATAGATGATCTGAACTTTTGAGAGGTTGAAACCATTCGACATCTACTTTTCTGAGGTTAGTCTAGGAGAAGGGTGAACTCAGAAAAAGGTTCCATGATACCGATCTGAGTCAAACTGTATCCCTGTGTGTACACATCTCAGTACAAGGATAACATAAGTGTTTTTTATTTACCTGGTAAATCTTGACACTTTCCTGAAACTCTTGGGCGCTTTGGTCGGTGTCCAAAGTTTTCTGTGGTTGAAGTGGAAGCACCCTGTAAAACAAATTGGAGACATTTGAACATGAATTGTTGTGTTTTTTTAAAGATTACATCGTAATCATTTATACAATCTTTTCAGAATTCCTGGCATATTTACCTCCATGTTTGTCTTTGTCGGACACACTGTTCTCTTGGGTAGAGACTTTCTTCTAAGTTGGTAGGGACTGTTCTGAGCTCCTGGACCGGATTCTTCTGCGACCATATCTGCAGGAACGTCCTCATCTGCAAATGGTGGGAAAGATTATTTGAAAAACTACGTTTGAATCAATTAAAAAATATTGTAAGATATTAAAAGGGTACAGGTCAAAGAGAACCATGTGTTTAATGTCTGATGAACCACATATTCATTATGTAGAGTTGAAATATGCTTATTAAAAGAGTGAATCAGGCAGTGGATATTCCTGAGCTATCACCAATAAGCATTATGACTAAATACACAGTGTGTATTTGCTTGTTTACCTGTGTCAGATCTTTGCTTGAACAATCAACATGAGTACAAACCATCAACTTATAGAAACTTTACCATAATCTATTAGATTCAGAGCTTCCAACCCAAATGTGTCAATAATAAGCGAAACATTGTGACAACACATTACCAGAGGCAATTGCCTAAAAAGCATTTGTCAGCAGGTCACAGGATAACACTGTTCTACATTACCTGCTCTGCTTGCTTCAAATTGATTACAGATCCTATCAAGAGGATTCAATCAACAGCACAACCAAATGGTCTAAATGCAACATCTATTTATAAGGCTATTCACCATGGCACAATAAGTTGATAGCTACCACAGATGGGAGATGCAAACTCTGTCTTGTTGTTGCTCTGGTTGCAAGGATGACTCTCCCCAGCTAATAGGCCAGTAACCACTACAAACACCATCAATGTAACAAACTGGGCAAAAGGCAACTTTTGGTAAACTCACATGTTGTATAGGGTTTACTGCCTTGTTTGACCAAATCAACACATTTAGGACAAGAGGCATAAATCCATAGCAATCCATATCAAAGCAAATATACAGTTTGTTAAATGGGGAAAGATACCATTGTCAATATTATTTATCACCCACACTATAATCGTTTTTTTTTTTACTGTAACTTTCAAATGACATTCCAGCTAAGCTGTGAACATGATTTAAGACAAGGAGAAGCCTAAAACAACCCATACTTCACAAAGATGAGCTTGACAGGGCATCCTCCATAAGATTGTTTTGGTTAAATGATCAAGATATTGCCTGTGTTTTTACAAAAAAAATGTGAGAAGAGAAGAGCATTTGCTGCTGTTTGCCACTGAATTGATGATGTGGGATCCAAAATAACATGTCACTGGTCCATCTAAAAATCGTTGAATTGCATTTGGAAAGCAACAGTTAATGTTACTGATCAGTGTCTCCCAGGTTAACTGGTTCTGGAGCAGCAGTGGCTTCAGCCATGCAGCTATGATTAACGTTACGAGCATTCCTAGCTAATGTTTACTTTAAAATATAGCTGTCAATATTTGCCTACATTACGTCTATGGACATACAATGGTACGGTAGAAAAAACGATTTATTAAATGTGACATTAATAACAAGCATGATATAAACGCATTTGCATTTTGACGCTTCAAAAGGCTATTAGGCTGGGGGCTTTTACAAAAAACGCCAGGACGCAGATAGCAAGCCAAACATGCTAATAATAACAGCTATGTTAGCACGGGCAGTTAGCATGCTACGACAACTTGCGATACCACTTTGTATATCCTTCCTTGCGGTTGTCGCTCATGAATAAACATCACCATTGTCTATTGCCTGTCATTATCTCTACTGGTCTAACATTATTTACCTCAGAAGGACACAAGTATGCAGTGATATGAGGTCAGACGGATAAAAAAAAGACCGAGTCGGGGCAAAAATTAAGCAAAACAAAGCGCGGCCTGATTGCTAGGAAAAAACACAAAAGCATCGGTGTTTCCTGACTGCACTGGGACCCGTTGAAACTACTGCTAGCTCCCTGACGTTAATTACAAAAGCCGACGTTTTTCTTATGCACATGTTAACAGTTATACGCGGACATAAACAATACACAAGCCCCTACAAGTTAAATACACAATTCCACCCTGAAGCCAGCCTTTTGACAAGCCACTCCGTAAAGCTAACGCTAGCTTAGCGTAGCTAGGGTTACCTCTTTCCTGGTGGTTCCTCTCCGGCTGTACCGGGCGCGGCCTCGAGACTCGCCTTGGTCTTCTGCTAACGTTACTTGCTCTGACGGAGTTCATTTGGGGTGTTGATAATCTTGAAATGTCAAAGCCTTCACAGCAGAAGAGGCGACTCTAAGCACATCGTCTATGTAATTTTCTTGAGCATTGCACGATGTGCCATCTTTAGCCGTGGCACCTGAAAAAGGTATCGCTGTGTTATTCCCGTTCCTCTGCACTGGTGTTACGTCTGGCCCCGTTCTACTGTAGCAGGAGGAGCCATAACATACAGGCACGGTCCGTCGGGCCTCAGTAACATCACATGGGAAGACCTCTCGCCCGGTCACATCGCTTTCCCCTTTCAAGGCGGTCAATTCAACAGTGATTAGCCTCCATTTAATTTTGAAGCTCAGCCATTCAAGCACCCACCATGGGAAAATGTGCTGTTTGTCCCATATTAGCCGTCAACCTCAAATAAGGTAAGGTCATATAGGTAAATACAATCTGTATAATAATCCTTATGGGTGGAGGTAAGGAGTCATGCCCAAAAGCACATTGGCAGTCTCCTAGGCTAACTAATTGTAAAAAAAAAAAAAACACTAATCAAGGAGTTTGAACTTTCCTTCACCCAGAGCACCAGAAATGTATGCTGTGTGTAACACCAACATTCCCAATAACACATTTTGTCATGCTATGATACAGTTGGCCAATTTTTTAATGTTGACCTAATGTTATAAATGTATTTATTAGGATGAAGCCTTTGAGATGCAGCTTCTCGTTTTCAAGGGGGTCCCGAAGGTGAGTTGGTTTACAATGCATGATCTGTTTAAATACATTTAAAATAAAGGATATATGAGAACCCGCTGGGAAGATGTCCCTGGCAGTGAGTTGAAAACGTTTATGAGGCTAATTTCAATGGCTTTAGTTTAAAGAAGAGGAAGTCAATAAAATGATAAATTATCCAGGCACCAATAGTGTGTAGTGATTTTGCAGACTTTGTTTGAAGTAATGAGGAGCGGATTTTATTACAAAGCAAAACTCTCCCTTGAATAATCTTGCATTGAGACTCATGATACATTTTGGATAAAAGTGGCCAATATGCAATTATTTTTGTAAACAAGTTAAGATAAGATAAAACTTTATTGATCCCATTATCATTATGGGAAATGTTTTAATAAAAAAAAATTAAAAAGTCTCTGCATTTGACCCATCCTAGTGTAAGGAGCAGTGGGCAGCCACTTTGTACAGCGCCCAGGCAGGGGACTGTGCCTTGCTCAGAGGCACCTCGTGGTACTTTGTCGTTACAGGACTTGAACCTTCCAGTTCCCAAGCCAAGTCCCATAAACGGACTGGGCAACCACTGCCTAAGTTACTGTTCTGAGGACATGCACCTAGTATTGAACAAACATTCCTTCACTTTCAAAAGGGTCTGTTGAAGAGATTTGGCACCTGCTAAAATGCTCAAAGTGCTCCCCCAGGCAGAACAGCTTGACATGTCAGCAGTTCTGCTTGCTTTGGTATCACTCTGACCTGCTACAAGCAATTACAGAATGGATGTTTGGATCATTTATCAATTTTTTGTCAAAAGATACTTTAATCTTCGAAGATTCTGCTACAGGGAACCTTAGGACGGCAGTGTATAATGTCTTCTACAAGGGTTTATTCAAACTTTCAAACCTTACAGTGTCTAGTACATAATTGCATAGTCTTGTATCATGTTTCTAATATTTTGATAGGGAGGAAACTATTATAGCCAACCTGCCAGAGTTGAGGTATGACTTAACACTTAGAAAACCCAGTTTCTCAAAGTCCAAAATGATGTCTTTAAATGGCTTGTTATGTCAGTACAAAACCCAAGTTGATCACTTAATCAAGTAGTTGATTAATCCTTGTAGCTGTACTTCTGTCATTCAAGTTTTTCAGTTTAACAGAAGCAATTCTCCAAAATAAGATGCGAAGTATTTTCTGTAACGTGGGTTTATTGATGGTCTCTCATTGGTCACTACATACAAACAAGTTGCAAAGTTGTCCACTAGATGTCTCCTTATCTCTACTTTGGTTAATTGACTGCATGTTGTGTTCAAGACATAGACTGTTCAAAATTAGCATCACATTATACTTTACATCAGTGGCATATCACTTTTTGTCTCTATTGTCTGAATATTTTTCAGGGTTTCATGCTAAAATCTGAGCTTTCATTAAATACATCCTGAGCAGTTACTCCTGTCAGTCTTTAAATCACCCTCTTGCCCTAGGATGCTGCCATGGCAAGTCAATTGTTTGTCATACTAATATCTAATTGAATGTGAGAAAGGATCTTCGCTCTGATAAACTGAAACGTAGTCAATATTCATATGTTCATATGGAAATCAATATGTGCCTCTTGTGAACATATTGTCAATTATTAGCCTTTTTCTGGCTGTTTTAAAATAATACTGTAACTGACTAATGAACTACCCACAGTAAATTAGTTAAACTAAGTTTCAAAAACTACCCTGTAACTGCCTTTAGGTGGCAGCATGCTCACAACCTTTTTTTTAGGTTTCATACACGTCAATAGTATTTATATTGTCTGATTATGCATAATGGTATGTTTTATGCCTCCAATCCCATTCCTGTCAGCAGGGCCATCTGTGATTTTATTGCTCTGAGGTCATTGACCCATCTGTGATTTGTGTCTGTATGTCTGTCTGCCCCAAGAGGTTAATGCTGAATGACCTCATGACAGGAGTCTACTGAGATACTTGTGTCAGCCTTTGAATTGTACAGAACCCTTAGTCCCACTAGCCAACATTAGTAGGTGTTATGCTACAACCTGAAAGAGTTATTGTAGTGTTGGTTGTGTTTCTTCCAATGTTAAATAGGCAGTTATGTGGCTATTTATGAAATTATCACTTTTTTTTCTTCTGAATGGACTTTTTTTCAGTGGTAACAGTGAATGACAAACTAAGTGTCCTTGTGTTCATGAGGCACTAGGTGTTGTCCTCTGATGATAAAATGGTTGGACTCAGTGTTGCCATGGCTAGAAGGAAAAAAATGTTTGCCCTGTCTTACGTAACCTTTATGTCTTCCTACTTCCATTTTCATAGTGAATCACCAGTCCGCTTTGAAAAAGATACAGTAAAAATTACTTTACCTAAACCTAGATCATGTGGAGCTTAACTCTTAAGATGTCCATTGTTTTCAACACTAATCTGTTAGAGATATGACAGTGAGGCACATGTGTTGGCTTGGTAACCAATCCAGTATCCAGTGGCAACAGAGGTCTATTGAATGCTGGGTGCCTCTGTATTGGCTGCTGTGCCCACCACTCTCCTGTGTCACAAAGTCACAGATGCACATCCATATAGACGCTCTGAATAATAGCGGGGTTGTGTAATATTCAGCCCAGGAGTCAATATTGTGTATATGTGTGATTGGGGAGGGGTCAATCAGAGCACTGATGAACACAAATGCTCTTTGTGTTCAACAACTTAATGTACTGACCTGCAGGTGGTAGCACTCGCTGTCTCTGCCACTTTATCTGTCTCTCTCTCAGATGTATACAAACACAACAGTTTATGCGCTTAAGTCTTTGTAAAGCATCCTCCCCTTGACATTATATTCTTAAAGGAAAAACACATTTCAGTATTGTGTTCATTCTCTGCCATCATTGAGTCCTATCCACATCTGAAGGCATCCACTGGTGCAGCAGCAGACACAACAGGATAAGCGTCTTTGTCTCAGACTCCTGTCTGTCAGAGACACCCCCCTCCCAGCCTCCTCTATTTGGGCGGCTGTTACAGGAGGGCAGATGGCTCATTACCATAAATAGGACAGAGAGAGAGAGAGTGAGTGAGGGGGCCGTACACACCGACCAACAGGACCAGGGTGCCCAAAAACCAAGGAAATGGGAGGCCGTTGCTAGGAGAGAGGAAAGACAGCTTTATGGCAACACAAAGCTGATTTCCCCATCCGACCTCATCCCGCTCCCGCCCCCTCGTTCCCTGCTCTGGGGACCGAGTTTTGAATCTGCTGGTTGGGGACAGATGGTCGATGGGCCCCACCATCTCTACCACTGGACACAGGCTACACTGACACAGTCAGACCTGGCAGGACTGAATCACACCTTATCCTGTCCAACCTATGAGGAGCGGGAGCAGGAAGAGCTGGAGCCCAGGCCATCAGCTAAGAATAGATCTACACTTGTTGCCCACAGGAAATGTGTGGCTGCACAAGAGATGATAATATGTTAAGAGTTTGTCTTTGTAGTAGTGATATATTTTTGCTAAATTGAAAATCAATCACTGATGTTAATCACAGGACTCGCTCGCTTTTCTATTGCTGCTTTCTAGTTGCTAACCAGTTAATGACCAGTTAATGACAATGATTTGGTCAATCCAGAAGTTCTTATATGATATACTGTAACCATCCACAAAACACACATACACAAACAATCCTAACATCATGAAAATAGTTTTCTTTTAATCAATCAGGCACAGCTCGATTATTTTTAATCCTTCTTGTTTATCCTAATCTGCATCCCAATTCATGTCATTGCCCTTGTTTTTAACGATGTTTGTTATGTGTATCCATCCATGGGAAATTGTAAAAAGTGCACTGAATTAGGGGAGCATGAGGTAAGGTGAGGAACTTGGAAAGTACTACTTATATATATGTTTGTATCAAGACACCACCTCTGAAACAAAAGCACATCTGCTCCCACTCGACCTTTGGTTCAAAGGGCAAGAGCAGCCAACTGTCTGACTGACAGGAAGGAGGTGACATCAAATGACAAAATTAGTCTAATCTAAATAAACAAACAATTTATATAAATAGGTCGTAATTATTGAATGGTCATCTAAATTACACACAACAATCTGCTAAATTCATATCATTTGCCATGATAATTAATGTGGGCTGCTGAGGTTTGGGACATTTTGCATATTGTCCTTGGGGAATTGGGGCGGGATGTTTGACAGTATAACATGCATGTGCTGGCAAGGAAGAGGGATGGGAAAGGAGGGAGAAAAAGGACAACTAACCAGAACGAGCAGAAGAAAGCGTGGCAGCAGCATGACAAGTAAGCAGAATAGAGGCGGTCCTGCATCACCTAGCCCTCCGCCCTGGTTGCATAGGAACACGAAGGCCCATGCCTACCCTGCAGACACACTCCTTTTCCTCTCTCCTCTGCCACGCTTCATTACCCAGTGCTCAGCCAGGCACAGAGAGGCACTGCACCACTTTCTCCACACTACAGCCGTGTGCCCACTCACAGCCGTGCAGCCAGGCTCCCCGTAGACCCGGGCAGGGTACAGCTGCCCCTCAGGCTTCAGGTCACACTCACTATATGCATAGTGCAGAGACAACATAGGGAGGTTTGAACTGGTATCATAACACTGAGCAGTGTTTCACCAACCTTTTGTTTCTCCAGTCCCATAACATGACTTCAAGGTCAAATTGGCACACCTGTCATGTTCCAAATGTGTTCATTAGATATGATTTTCAAACGGGACAATATCTCAATGGAATTTTGTTCATACAAATGAACTTTCAACATTTATGTCAGTTTGATTACATTTCTATTTTAACTGTAGCCTCTTTATCCCTTCCTTTCTACTTCTACTTTCTACTTCTTCAACTGTAATTTGTATTGTACTTTTATGTATTTAAGAATGTGACACTTTTAGCCGGTGATTTATCCGCTACTTTAACCAATTAACATTTGTGGTCCCTAACTTTTGACTTACTATTTCTTACTTTTACCCACAATATGATTTTCCATGGACCTTTTTCAGGTATTACAGCTGACTTTATATAGGATTTCTTTTTTTTTTTTAAATCAGACAATACTTTTATTAAATAAATTCAGCTAATCTAAAACCTACCTTTGGGTATATATACTGCAGGCTAACTCAGAAATTGTGGTTTCACCGATGTTCACAGTTGAACTTGTTAGATTATACATTTACAAACTGTAGATAAAAATCTATTTATCTGTCTTTAATATTGCAAAGCAGCAGGCAACCCGATCATTGTAATGTTTAGGAGAAACAACACAAACTTATTCAAACTGCTTGAACAGCATTAGCGATCTTTCATACTATCATACTATGGAGCTGGTAGTGCCAGACAACACTGCTGGGCACAAGACCACTATTGTCTCTCAGGATAAAGTACGCTTGTGACCAAGGCGAGGCGGGGACAACCAGATGCTGTGAAAAGATAAGGGAGTGTCAAAGAACAAAGGTCTTGGTGTTGTGTTGTTTACACTCATCATTCAAATTATAGACGTCACAACTCTGATCTAAACTCTAGGTACATGTCGGAGTGGGTTGTCTATCCTGTATCCTCCTCCAAATTCACAGTTAATTGACTACAAGTGTTAATTTGCTTGCAAGGAGCAGTCATTAAGGAATAACTAAATGTAGCCTGGCAATAGAGCAGCCAGGGATCAATGGGTTAATTAAATTGCCTCTGCATGTGGTGTTTTGTAAAGCAAGGCCATTTGAAGTCCTTTTATAAGGGAGTCATGCCGTTTTAGTGTGCTTAAAAGTGGAAAGAGATAGCATGGATATTGGTCAATAAAGAAAGAATAGAACGGCACCAAAGTCAATGACATAAATAAAGACCAAAGTTCAGAGCTGTGTGCTTGGTGACAACTAAACAGGCGGATACAAAGAGATGGTTTACAGAAAAGTATTTCCCTCTCCTTTTGCAGTCAAGTTTGGGAAAAGGCTGTCATTGTATACAATATAATGACTAACAAATGACTGCTTGTCTGCTTAAATGTGTAATCAGTAAAGCAGTGTAATGGGTGACTTTTTTCAAACTACAGATTTTACTGAAAATTTGACCAACCAACCCTCCATAAATCTTACAATTTGAGTCCTTTTCTTTTTTGGCTTAATCTCCCCGCCTAGGAGACAGGGGACCATCATTCTTGTATGGCAAGGTATGCCGAACATTTCTGCAGCTACATTTTAGGCAACTCTCCAGCAAATGCATTGTGTATGTTTATCAAGTTTTGTGGGTGTGGTAGAGGCTTTCAGCAAGAGCTTCCTTCTCAGATAAGTATTGCACTAATTATGCAAATGAATTAGGGGGCACAGTGTAACATCTTGCCTGGTGGGGGTCTCAATGGTTATGTCTGTGTTAGTGAATGGGAGTCGTGTCTTCATTAGAGATTCATAATGGTTTCCCTCTTCTTTCTTTTTTTTTTAAACTCTGAGGCCTAAAATGTCAATATAGGATTTCAAAACTGTTAAAATATCTCTTTACTCAACAGCGCTGTCTCATTAATCTTTTTTTTCCATTTAACTCTAATAACATGTAACCTACTGTCCTTTGTTCTTGTTGGCACGCTTAATCCTCCACTGGTACAAATTGACACTTGGGCCTGTTTATACAAGCGTTTGCCATATTTAACCTGAACAAATACACTGAATCAATAGAGAAATACAGGATATTTGTTTGACTGCTGAAAGGATAATTCCATTGCCCTACATGCTGATAATTTTATTGCCTGTGCATTAAAGGAGGCACTTATCAGCTGACAGATAACAGACAATCAGCACTGGTGACACAATTCATAAGACTCGGTTAGCAGAATGGATTGTCAAACAAAGGCTTCTGTGGGCAAACACACTCTTCAGTTGAGGATAACTGCAGGCAAAAGCTGGGAGAACCTCCAGGGAAAACAAACCTGGAGAACAAAGAAAGTGTTGCATTTGAAACAAGTTGACCACGCCTGGTTGCTCTGCTGGCAGTTAGAGGGTGTGTATAAGTAAGATGTACACATGTTAGACTACAAAGATATGCATTTAGCCAATTTAACATATGAATAAAAGGTTTGCCATGCTTGCTTCTTGCTCTTTCCTCAAACAACAGTTGTTTGCTCCTTCCAGAGCAATTAAGTCACTCTGACTTCTTGTGCAAGTCCTTACTCGGCGTGGTTTCAAACCCATTTGGGGTTGCCTCCTTGTCCTGGAGAGAATGCAAATACAACCTGTTTAACCAGTAACCCCCACTGACCACTTATCTAGGAAAAATGAATTGCCATCAAGCCTTGGTGCATTATGTGCACTCATGTGTCTGTGTTTCTATGCATGGATGTGTGTTGGTGCTTTTTAATCTACTGCACAATTCTCTTGATGAGTCTTCCACTTCGCATTTCAAAGGAGGTTCAAACTAATTAGCTCAGGGTGCCGGTTGTCTGTTGGTCTCAGTCCCATAACACCTTCAGGTGATTGTTCCAACATGTAAATCCTCAACAGCGACTTTATAGTAGCCTACTCTACAATGTCTCCTCCTTTCCAAGTTAGATAAGGTGGAATCCAGAGAAAATACACAAGAGCATGCCTTGTCTAAATATGTATAAGACATCAATCAGGAGAAAAAAAAGTGTATTAAATATAAAGTATACCTATAACCGGGCCATTCTGTTCATTGTTTTAACAATGAGAGTTTCTCCTGGAATGCAATTTATCTTTACAGTTTTCACCTCTTTACTAGCTGTGTACCAAAGTGTCCACATCTGTGTTTCCACTTCAGAAACCAAAGCAAGGTGTAATGAGAAAAAAGAAAGAGGAGAGAGAGAGAACAACAAAGGCATGGACAGATGAATGAAGAGCAGCACACAAACAGGGGTTGTCACTAATAGAGAGTTTTATGAGCTCCAGACCTGCTGAAATGGAGTGCTGTGCGTGTGCGGCAGCTCTTATCGGCTGGCTGGCAGCGAGGGGAGGGTGAGAGCTTCCACACTTGCGCTCCGTAAAAATGGTCTGATTCATTTTCCGCATGAGAGGGTCTCACTGGGGCGGCATCAGACCAGCCAGTCCACACAGATTTATGGACCATTAAAGCAGCAGGCCTCCTGACCGCGATGCCTGCCACCATAGGCTGGCTGCTAAGACACACTGCACCCTCATTCATGCTCGGCCACTATACTCTCCATCACAGCCTGGCTTCCTCATTGTTCATCCCCTCATCAGTACCACTTTTACTGCCTTACATGAACTCCTCTCATAGTCTATAATCCTACTGTTCTCCACCTCACTCCCTTTGATACAAAGTGAACTGTTTACTGTAATTGTTCTCCCCCATTGTTGAGTTCACAAAGACTTTTTGTTATTCTGTCACCAAATGATCATCACCAAAGTTCCTCATCCCTGGTCAGACAACATGCTATATTGTACAGGAAATGCTCCAGTACCATTACGGACCTCTCTGATGGTGGTCAGTGGGGCATGTTGTTTTAGCCTAACAGCTTTTACAATCAGATTATCACCATTGCAGGCACACAGACTAATGGCTCTGTCTTTTCAAGGCATCCTCAATCAACTCTTTCCCTGCGTGATTAATGCTTCTCGATCACCCCCCCCCCCCCCCAACTCTCTCATTTGCTAGCTTTGCAACATCATCATCCCTACTAGTGATACTGGAAGGGAAAATGGGGCAGAGTCTATGCAGCTTGCTGGCCCTAAGAATAGCACTGTGTTCAAGGAAATGATGCCACAGCAACCTGAGCAAAGTCTAGGAACATGAATGAATAAATGAATATAGTGGTTTCCAAGGGCTGGGCCACTTCTGTTTGATAATCTTACATTCTTTTTTTGTTGGACAAATGAAAATGGCCACATTTACTATTCTATGTTTTTCTATTTGTAAAGAATTATGAACAAACGGACACAAGATGAATAAGGAAGTCACTGAAGCAGCCTGTTAATGATAAGCACCAAGCCTTAAATCAAGACAATACTTTACACACTAACACTCAGGTATTTAGCCTGACAAATAGCAGCCATTGCAATGCTGAAAAAGCCTGTTTGTCCAGCTTGAAGAAGGGAAGAAACAAGGGTGTGCATCAACACCAGTGTAGAAATATTTACAGCATTACTGCAATGGCCTTGTTGGGGTTTAAACACAGTAAAAGCAAACAGAGAGGCTATTAAATCAGTCCACAGAGAGCTACTCATGTACACGTATGAAATGGAGTGGCTGAGATGAGGACGGTATCACCATAATGTGAAAGTTACAGTTTGGTGTGAAGTCAGTTGGCCAGTAAAGCTGCGCTCAACAGATAGCATGGAAAAGACAAAAAAACGGTCTACTGGTTTTCCCATAGGACACTTTTAGCTAAAAGCCCATTCTTACAAACATGTGAATGACAAAGCTATATATGCATTTTGTTACACAAGCACAGAAAATTAGTTAGTTAGCGACTGGGAAAAAGTAGGCTCTGCTTTTCCTTCTCAATTCTTCTCTTTGTCTGTATTCTCAGGCATCACCCAGCATGTGTCTGTTGTGTATGGTATATACAGGTCACGCTAGCTCCTTGTATCGTCGTTTACTCTGGGAGGGGCCCTGTTGAGGGTCCACTATCGTCACGAGGCTGGGTGTGGTGACACATCCTTTCTCTCCGCCCCGAGGTGTTTGTGTAGCCTAAATAACGCGGGAGTGTTTGTGTGTGTGGGACCCCTCCGGCTTGATCACTCGCACACTTAATTCATAATAAATCCCATCACTCCTTCACTGTGTGCCTTATCATTCATTAAACGTATTTAAAACACTATAACACACATTAAATCCTCTACGTTACGTTACAAGCAGCTGGTGATAAAAGTGAAAGCACATTGCACGATGCAAAATAGGATGGCGTGCGCGTTCGCGGAGCTACTGCGCTGCGGCAGTTGCCAGGGGAGATAGGAGGGGAGGGGTTTTGATTGGCTGAAGTGGGCCTTGTTGCCTTGACGACGGCGAGGGGTTTGGTAGCGTTGCCGTGCGCTGTGTGATCTGCGCGCTGCGTGTATGGAGGAAGCAGCTGCTGATCTGATCTCTGACATTGTGTGAGACAGACATCTGAATAAACTGCGTACAGACGTGTCTTTAAACATACCGCAACGAGGCACGCCGTGCATGATTGTAAGTATTTGCTGCTTTTCTTTTAATTTGTCTGTAGGTGTGTTGTGTTTGGGTGGATACGGGTTGTGTTTCGAACAAGCGAAAAAGTAAATGTGGTCAAGTGACTTTGCTTAGAGCAACCAGCATGGCAGAACAAGCGACAGCATGTGGCCAGCTAGCTAATGTTAACGTTACTTCTCTCTGCTATCCGGGCTCATTTATAGCGACAAAGCATGTGTATCGTTTGGTATATGAAGCTAGAACAATATTCTAGATAGTTAAAATGTTATGCTAACACTAGCCGTAGATTTACCTTCACTCACCCACCGAGCTACTGCTAACGCTACTTTGCCTCACGGACCGGTTGTTCTGGTTGAGCTAACGTTGTTAACAGTTACAGCTAGTATACCGACTATTTTTAAAGCTGAACAACATGTAACTAACCGGAGATAAGTCACTTTGTAACGAGTCCCGTGTGTTTTATAGTGTTGTGCAATAGTCCACGTCATTCCCTGTAACTTTGTATTCCTCATTGTGTTACTGGCTGCTGCTTGTTAGTGTAGTCTTGGGTCCGTGGTGAGTAATGCCACAGTCTACCTAGCATTAGCTACAAAGCATATTAGTTTCCTAACAGCACTTCACTTTTCACTTGCTTTGACTCTTTGTCATTTAAAATCTTTGGTTTTCACCTATTTTCTCAAGTTGTGGGTTTGAAAGTTAAAAGCGCTATACCATGTTTGTATTGTTTTTATCTTAGACTCATATCCTCTCTTAATATATTTTGATAATTGAATATTTCATGGTATATTATGACTGCACCAGAGGTTGCGAGGCTACACTGGCTAGCTAAGCACATGATGTAATGGATTATCACAAGATTGTCCCAGATACAGAGTGCTCTACAAACAATGTCAGAGTGTAGGAAAAATATCTCTGTTTAATCCAGAGGGATATATGTTGTTGTTGAAAATGTCTTCAAATACTTTATGTTATTCAACGTGTCCTGTGTTGTCTGCCCTTGTGGCCCCTCTTCCTGCTGCCTGTCAGTGTTGTATTTACTGGACCTCATTTAAAATTAATTTTGTGCTCTGAGATTTCTGTGTGTATTTGGTAAAGGTGTTCAGAAAATATATTTCCCTTTGTTAGATTGTGACATTAATGTAGACTGACGTAGCTTTCTTCGTACTTGACAGTTGTTAAAGCCCTAGTGATAAATAGAAGACAAAGGCAACAGGAGCTTAAGGGACAAACGTGCAAAAAAGAAACAGATGTTGTCAATCTGCCATTATTTTACTGGCAGAATCTCCTCCATGGTCATGTTGTAGGTCAAACCATCTGTTGTCGTCTTTGCTGTTGTTTGTAGTTTCAGCATGTATCAACTCCTGTACACGTTTGTACGTACAGACGCCTCTAGAGGGTCAGGACTGTTGCCTCCCAGAATAGATGAGGGTCTGCTAACTTTACTGACATTCATTTCTATTAATAAGACTTGTCGTAACCCAGGGATGTGGCTATTGCTGAATTGAAATGGCTTTAATTACTACAGGGATCTAACGTATTGTCAGTAGAGTTGAAATAGCTTTAATATTGTACCTTCATAAGGTCATTTAAATTGCTAGAATATTCCTTTAAGACGTTGTAGTTACCAAAGATACTGTAATGTAGTATTACTCCAAAGTTTGAAGTCCCTTTTCTTTAAGGTAAAATGGGAGCCAGAATATTTGAATATTCTGTTCATTTGTAGTGGGTATGCTCACAGTTTTCTATGGCTGAAAGACTTGGAAATCATATGCTACATATGATAACTTAAACCTGAATTAGACTTTTCTTTCTTAACGTAATGTACATTTTTTCCAAAAATAACCTTACAATAACATAAGGTACTTCAATGTTACAAATGTTGAATAAACCAATACAATAGAAGACATACTGTAATCAAATTGATCTCAAACCTCTTCATGAATGCCATGCTTTATTTAACAATTTGGTAAACACATTGGTGTCACTTATCTGATCATTCGCTCCATTGTACTGTACAAATGCCAGAACAGGAAGATGTTCCTCGGAGGATGTTTGATAACAATGAACCAGTATGACAAAAGAAACCACCTGGTCATAACATTTATGTGAAGTGAATTGTTAATGTACAGAGTACATTTCAGGTCCAATGGCGCTTTGTTGTCTTGCTTAGCGATGACAACATACTAAATATGATATATAAAACACCTTATAAGGAATTTGAATTATATTGCATTGTTGCTTGCATCAGTTACACTCATCTCAGCAATAATCTGCACTTCAAAATGGTGGTGTTGCCATGTAATCAGTCTTATCACAGAATTGTGTACTCTGACCCAGGAGTAAATGAAAGGTTGTGTCCTCTAAAATCCACCATGTTCTCTGTAGATATACCAGTGGTTTGAAATTCATTACCAAAGCGGACCTATGTGGCTGAAATGTAGCAGATTGCTTAACACAGTCTAAAGCAGGTTTCTCATGGATTGGCTCAGCAGAAAAGCTCACCGCTTTATAACCTACTGTTCTGTGAACACCCTGTAATTACAGTCATTTGTGACTTTGATTTTACCGACTGTTTTAAATCGTTGTAATGGTAGAGGTTGAATAATTTGATGATTGGCAGAAAAAGGATGGTCATTGTTCACTTTAAGTAACTCTATTCCTATAATTATGTTGTTGTGTGAATATTATGTTTTAACACATTCCAAATGAAAACATGATTTAAAAAAGATTAACTGCATATCTTGTGAAGGAATTAAACAAAAACAACCTAGCTGTTTTATTGTAAGCATTGTATGTTTTTGTATATATCAACCACAACAAGTCTGCATAGGCTTTTTTTTAATGAAGAATGTGTTCTCCCTCAACCTCCCATTCCTAGGGCCAGTTGTTAAATTGAACAGCCATTTACCTTTCTGAGTTCAGTCACAAATGGGAGAGCTCCAGCTCTTGACTGCTGATGTTGGCCCGTCTGGCTTGTGGAGTTTACAGCTTCATGCAGTTTAGTGGCGGTTGGCTTGAATAATTAAAGTTCACATGTGTGTTTCATCACCTGCTCACACCCCCTGTGTGTTTTTGAAGGAGGGACAGCCCCAGAAGTGTGTGGTCTCAGGTCTGACATTCGGCTCATCAAACATGGTTGGTAACTCTGAATTTCAAATGCAAATGTAAACACACATGTACAATTAGTTCTGATGTTTCACATCAGAAAGAGATCTGGGCACATCTGAATTACATCTATTTGTATCCCTTATGCTTCCTGTTTAACGGCTTACTATTTCACAAACTGGGGTCAACGTATTGTCGGTAATGTCATGACAGCAACAAAAGCAGTACCAGTTGCAATCTGGTTCTGCTTGTCTAAAATTACAAAGTGTGAGTATTTTGAGTTTCTCCCTCAGTTTTTCCTCCATACGCCTGCCTCGGCGTGTGTGTATTTGCAGAAGTTGCAAATGGGCAGAGTGTGTATTCCTGTTGTGGCGCCCCTCCGTCTACTCCAGTTATTGTTTTACATCTCTTGATTGGTCGCAGTGGTTATGAACAGACTCTATAGTGAACTACACCCCCCTCCAACCCCCCCCCCCGTCTCATTTGTGACGGGGTGGAATCAAGACACAACCCATTAGGGCCAGAGTCATTGAACGCAACACTAATGTGGACGTTGCCTTGATTGAGAGAAAGGAAGAAGCAAGCAAGGCTGTGTCATGTGTCACAATGGCTCTTTGTCTCATCACCCCTGGCTGAATTAATGGGATTTATTTAATTGATGGGAATATCACAACAACACAGGCCAAACAGCTTGTGTGCTATTTATTAGGATCTTCCAGGATGTGAGGAGCTGAATGAGCAATGTATTTCTTACTTTACCAAA
The DNA here is from genome assembly GCF_949606895.1 of Notothenia rossii. Lineage (NCBI taxonomy): Eukaryota > Metazoa > Chordata > Actinopteri > Perciformes > Nototheniidae > Notothenia > Notothenia rossii. The sequence continues at coordinate 70,189,222 of NC_136909.1, forward strand.
ATGTTGTAACCAATGCCAACCAAGAGAATACAGTATCATGAAGCCCTGGTAAAAAGCTGGTTAGGTGTTTGGCCAAAGTGACATTAAAAAATAAATGTGAAGCTTCATACCGTTTTTTTGTTTGAGAGTTTCACACTGGGTTCTCAACTTGAAACAGCTCAATCTTAACATTGTCATCAGATCACCATGGTGAGTTTGTTTAAATAACTAATTTGAACATTTTACTTTTAAACATTTTACATCATTTATGGCAAATACATTTAATAGATGCACACTGTAGTTGTTTCGTATGAAGATTTGCTACTGGTTTGCTACAGGCTCTGTGTTTTGTGGTGAAGCTGTGCATATTGAAACTTTCTCGCAATGTAATGTGAGCTGAACAAACCTTCAGTGCTGCCTGAAGAAATCTTGTTCCTTATCTTCATGTTATATTTCTTACTACATGTTCATCTTTTGCACTTTAGTTGATTCACCCACGCCCAAAGCTTCTGTAAATATTGCCTTTCTTTAGGAGCAAGGTGCTTCCAGCAATACTAATACTGTCCTATATGGGTATTTGTGAGAGCCCTGTGTCCACACTGTATTTGACATTTGAAGGATTCCAGTAGTTTGCTATGATTCACAAATATGTTTGTACTTTTGGCCGTATACTGCTTTCTGGGTTTCTTGTACACAAAATTGAATTTGAAACAAATACTGGAAATGACATGGAAAGTAATCTCACACACAGCACATTCCTGGGAGGACTACACTTCAACAGAGATGTATACAAACTTTAAAAAATAAACCCTTAAATTATGTATTAGAAGGATTTAAAGCATGGACTGGCCATTAGCGCTTCTTTAGCTTTCAAAGGTATGAGGCTAGCTCCTGTTAACTGGTGGTGAGTGTTTGTTCACTGGACTTAGTCACATGACCCAAGAGATAACGTTTCAGTGTTGGCTGGGGGCTGGCGTGTACTTTTGAAGGCCTCACCTCTGTTGACAGTCAAAGTGCAGTCCTGTGAGTTTGAGTCTGAAATCACTGTGTCTCCGATTAACACCACCATAACCATCAATTGTTTTGTTTGCTTTGTTTTCCCCCCAACCTTTAAGTGATTGCGTCAGTCAATACATTAAGTTGGACTTTGGTGTTTGTCAGCAGTCTATAAGCAACATGCTGCTGGAGTTCATAGACTGCCAAAGTAAACCCTGCTGCTTCAGCTACCTCTCGCTGCTCGAGTCCACTGTTTTGGTGTAGAGCGGCCCTGACTGTCTCTGTGTGAAGTCTGAATTTGTTTTCTAAAAAATGAACTTCCTCAACAGGCAGGAGGTGTTTCCTTCCCTCCCGGTCCTCTGTTTTGAAACTGTGAGGTGAATACTGAGCACTTCTCAAACATGACTGGAGCAAAAACAACTGCTCCTTTGTATGGGCTGATTGTGGGGCCAAGTGTAATGCTTTGTGCAAGCTTTTTCATTAGCCTTCACCTTCAGGCACCGAGTAGATCCTTTTTAATCCATTGAGTAGTTTGATTTGGGAATGTATCATTTAGATGTGCTTTAGCAGTTGCCTGATTAGCCTTCACATTAACGGATGCTTTATTTGTTATTGCATAATTTGACCCTCCCTTTAAAAAAAGACTACCACTCTCGAACAGCTTCTCTCTCTCTCTGTAGCTCTACCTCTGTAGCTCTCCCTAACCCCCCCCCCCCCCCCCCCTTTGTCTCATTCACATTTTCAGAGCTCCAGCCAGACTGGGTAGTCACCTAAATATCAGTTTCAAATAACAGCCCTTGCCATGGGGCGTTGCGACACACCTTTGTGTATCTACCATAGAGGTGTAACTGGTTTGTGTCAACTGTTTTTTTTTTTCTTGTTAAGAGGGTGTGGTGTGATTACGTTGGTGCATGAACTCACAACAGTACACTAGCTGTGTAGTTTTGTTATTTACAATAAAGTCATACGTTGTAAAAAATGGGCTTCTTGATTGATGGAAACGGGGGTAAAGTATCTCCTAATGGCTCATGGTCAGTAGTGCCATGACATCCAGGTTGGCTGTGGCCCTTCCCACTGCTCTTTGTCAGACAGGTTTGTGTTGAGCAGCGGCAGACTGCTGGCCTCAGCGTTTTCCGCCTGTATTGATCTCCCCACATTAGCTCTCTCTTCATGCACAGACATGTGCACAATTGCTTCCCTTACAACATTGGCTGCCGTGGCAACTGAGTCCTGATCGTGAGATTCGCTCCCAGAAAACATCTCAAACTAGTACCTCTTCATTTGGACGCCGCTATCATCTCCCTTACATTCCCTGTACATATTTGACACACCAGCGGCTTGATTTGCCACTTACAGCTATCTCCATATGTCTTTGTGTATTTTTGAATAGGCTAAGTGCTTAACAGGATAAAAGAGCAGTTTGAAAGGGGTGGGGGGGAAATGTGCCTTGGCACCTGCTGTTGGAGCCTGCCTGTTTGCACATGAATATGATGAGGCTATTTTAACTTGCAGATGAGCCACCAGGTCAGCACCGTTGCAGCTTTGGTGTATTTTCAAGGATTCTGCAGTCAACAGGCCGCCCGGCTTATTAGCTCCCTCTCCCCTCTCCACACTAGTGTCCCATTATTCAGCGCATTCCCAGCCGCCTCCCTTTGATGCCTTTTTCATAAGAGCAATGATAACTGCGATCATGGCAACAGCGGTGGTAATTGACCAGCTGCAGTCACACTGGAACACTTCCTGTACGGCTGGATGCAAGGCAGCTTTCTCACTCGCCACCCGGCCTCTGTTGATATTCAAATGATGTTTTTTTCCTGGAGGAGACACTCAAAAGAAGATGAGCGCTCTCTGGCACCCAAGGGCCCAGCTGAGAGGTCATGGCTGTGAGGATAGACGGAGGTGAAGCTCTCTGGTGCTTTAAGGTGAATCAGCGAACCTGACGCTCAACCCAGGTGGTGGCTTCTCCGTCATGATGTTCACAGACTCGTGGCCATTTGAAGACGAAAGGCAAAACTGCGTAAAGTGTTTACAGTTGCCTCCAGAAAACAATTGAACCACTCCTTAAATTGAATTATGATGCAGTCAAAGCTTTTCTTCGCCACACCTGTGTTGCCTTGTTTTTTAAGTGAACTTTAATGTTTGTCGTAGCATGCATTGGGTAACAGTTGCGGATATAGACTTGGCTCTAAAAGAACATTCTAAAGTAGGGCTTGCTATAACAACCATCCTTGTCAGATGGAATCAGCACTCATCCTTTCTTTCGCACTAGCATCAAGACCAACATATAAACAGTTTGTAAGATATGTCTTACCTTGCCTTGAAAAACAATTTTCAAAAGCACTGGATATTTGGCCTATGCACACAGATAGCCCAATTATGAAATTATTTTTGTAATAATAAATAATATTTTCCTCCAATGTCTGTCTGCACTGTCCCCTTTTCTGTTTGTAAATGTCTTCAGAGTAGCAACTTGTCGTGTCAAGAGATATCTTTCTGTGTTTTGGTCTCTTGAGCAGAGATTGTCTTTTTACACAAATGGGCAGTTCTCTCGCTGCCTGCCATATCTGATTGCTCCACTTTGCTGAGAGCTGTGATTCATCCTAGACAGAGGATAACTTACATAGCCTTCCTCATACCACTGAGTGTCAGCTGGCTCACTCCCTCCTCTCAGTCTTTTGGTCTTTATTATACACTTTCTGTCTTGTATAAATGATTTCATTCTTGGATTGTCCCTGTTCACTCTGCCTGTCCCTTTGCACTAGGACTGCAAAGCTCTGTGACTTTCATCCTTTTTGCTAGTGATCAAAATCGCACGAGTACATTTGGCTCACAAGGAAATGTCAATCATGACACATTAAGAGACATACAATAGAGGATTGACAGGCAGAAAAGAGGTCACAATGTGAGCAGACAGGATGTACTATTATGACGGAAAAGTAAACAAATATACTTTAAAGACTGAACGAATCACAAGCCTAGAATTAGAATTCACTCTGAACCCAAATATGATCACTGTGCTATATGTTTACACCCTCATTGAGTGGTCATTTAGTAAATGCCTCTTCCTTCCCACTCATGTTCTCCTGACCGCGTGTGAACACTCCCGCTCCCGTCTCACCCACTGCGCAAACACTCTCGAGTTTGACCTAATTCCTACCTTATCACTGAAATGAAAAGCCTGTCCACCCCTGCTCTCCCGCTTTTAACTCACCACCGTCCCAGACCCCCCCCCCCCCCCAGATCTGGTGTGTCCACCCACCGGGTGTATCGGTAGTTTTCTGTACAGGGTGGCTGATCATGGGTTGTCTGTGCCAGAGCCAGCCAGCATGGGTTATTATTTCCTTATTGTATCCATACATCTTGTTTGTGGGATGTCTGCTCTTAATTGAAGGGATGGCATGGTTGTCATGGTGACACAAGGACATAAAGCCTGTTGTGAGATGAGCCAAAGAGTGATCTCTTTGTGCTCTTGGCCTCATGAACCAGCAAAGCTTGAATTTAATGGGTTAACAGAGGTTTATTGGAATATAATCTATCTTTAAAAAAAGTACTTATTCACTTATTTAAGTTGTCTTAGGCTTTGACATATCTTTTTATTTGCCTGTAATAAAAATCAAAGCTCAAAGTTGGGTTTAGCTGAACAACCCGACAGTGTCATTGCTGAACAATTCCTTCTCTGAGCCCATGTTAAAAAATCTTCATTGTCATTAATAAGGGTACTTGTGTGGGATTGGTTAATGATACAGGGCTTATGGCAATATTGAATTTCCTTGTGCTGTTAAATGTCCATCAACTCCTGGGCTTGGAGCCTCTTTACACTTCTTAATCTGGCATGTAACAAATTGAGGCTTGATCCTGACTGAATGCAGATCAGCCTATAAGAGCAATCCACTCTGTAAGATGGAGGCCTTCCACTCATTCCTGCAGTCGCTGGATGCTTCCATGCTCATTTACACATAACTAGCAGCTGGCTCCTGTCCGCTACGAGGTGGGCGTCGAGTAGTGGAGCCTTAAGTCGCTGGAGTTGCTTGAGAGCACCTCCTCGAAGGTCCTCGGCTGGAGTCAAGAGGAGGGTGTGCTGAGAGCCTCTCGGTCCTCGCCAGGCGTGGAGGAGAGGGACGAGGAGAGGGACGGTGAGAGGGACGAGGAGAGGGACAGTGAGAGGAACGCGGAGAGGGACAGTGAGAGTAACGAGGAGAGGGACGAGGAGAGGAACAGTGAGAGAGACGAGGAGAGGGACAGTGAGAGGGACGAGGAGAGGGACAGTGAGAGGGACAGTGAGAGAGACGAGGAGAGGGACAGTGAAAGAGACGAGGAGAGGGACGAGGAGAGGGACAGTGAGACAGATGAGGAGAGGGACGAGGAGAGGGACAGTGAGAGGGACGAGGAGAGGGACAGTGAGAGGGCCAGGACGTGAAATAGAGGCAGACAGGCGCAGCCACAGGGGGGGTGCCCCCAGGGAAGACTTAGGAAAACAAGGTCAACGCTTGGAAGAGTACATCATTCCATGGTGTCACATACAGTTATTTCACGCTGCCAACTTTGTTATGAAATCAGTTCACATTAAAAAACTGTGGTTTCTATTTCTATATACATTTTACGTTAACAACCTCTTCTCTTCTTTCCTTTCAGACCTCTTTGATTTAATGGGTCCAATCATTGGGATGTCACCAGATAAGAAAACGGAAATTCCGGGTATGCAAGAGGAGCGGACGGGGCTCGTATGTGGTGTGGGAACACTGCCAGAGGCAGAGTGTGCGTCCAGTCCGCTGGCCACCAACGTCGATCGAACTGGAGGTACAGAGGATGAGGAGCTCACCAACCTCAACTGGCTGCACGAGAACCTGCTGCAGAACTTCGCTCTGGGGGGGCCGGAAGCTCAGCCCAGCGGCAGTCCCCTCTTCGACATAGAGGGAGACTACGGGCCCAACCAGGGGCCCTCGTCTTCCTCCTCATCTTCGTCACACGGCAGAGGCAGGGAGCGAGACTCGTTGAAGTCCAAGCCCCCGTTCTCGTTTTCTCTCCTCATCTACATGGCCATCGAGCAGTCTCCCAGCAAATCTTTACCAGTTAAAGAAATCTACGGATGGATTCTCGAGCACTTCCCTTATTTCTCCAACGCTCCCACTGGCTGGAAGAACTCAGTTCGTCACAACTTGTCCCTGAACAAATGCTTCCGCAAGGTCGAGAGGAGTTTGGGAAAGGTAGGTCATTGCACTGGCTGCTAACTTTCATGCACTTCACACAGATTTCCACTTAGAAATCAGATCAAATTAGCCCCCTCAAAAACAGTTTTCAAAGCAGTGTTTGATGATGTAATATTTAAATGTCTGAATGCCAAAATGTGTCCACTTTGCTGAACAAGGTTCTGTGGGTAAACAGTGCATTTCAGTGTGTAGCTGCAGCATGTGAGTGTCCAGGACTGTAACTCAGCCAAAAGGACCTCTGACTCTTCTGCGATAACGCTGGAATATAATCAAGGTGGTATATACAGTACTCCTCCTGAGGAAATGCAAACACAGCACACTACGATAGGACTTTATCTTCCAGAGAGAGGCTTCCCACTGTAAGAAACCTCAATATCTCTCTGCGACAAGGAAGCAAACGTGACCTGCAGTGAGAGATGACTTTGTAAGAAGAATCTTTCAGCTTGGTCCTGGCAGAGTAACGGCCCGTCCACACACAGGCATGAAAAAAATCTTTCAAAGCTTCGCCCATTCACTCGAATGGGGTGACGTAGAAGATTTGTAATCTTCGCCGAACTGGATTGTGGGGAGCGGAGCATGGCTTTGCAAGCATCGTGAGCATCAAAAGTTGAGCAATGTTCAACTTTTGAGGCTCCCAATGCTTAGGAAGCTGGCATCAGCCAATCAAATCCCGTTTATGCAAATCCCGCCAGTGCAAGCGCTAGCCAATCAAACCGCCTGCAAGCTGGGAGAGCCAGACCGCAGTTAATTTCCTCATATTCCAAACGAGAAATTAAGGTAGCAAATCACCCGGTTCTTTACGACCAGAACTATTTACCGGGATACAAACCGGAGGAACCAGGCATGGAGGGAGGTGGCAGAGACAGTGGGTGAAACTGGTAGGTTTTCGCCTGTTTGGAGAGTTTATATCCAGTTTACTTCGTTTTAACATTGCTATTGCTTTGTATTTCGGGGGCGGGAGATTCATGTGATTGGTTGTTGGTCGCGTTGCTCGCAAAAAATCGGCAAGCTTCAGACACGCCCAGCATCAAGATTTTTCAAGATTTTTTTCATGCCTGTGTGTGGACGGGCCGTAACATGTCACTCATGCTCATTTGTGTTTGTGTTCCTGTGTAGAAAGAAAGAAAAAAAAAAGCGGAAAAAGTGAACCTTCTCACATGCCTGTGACAAAAGGAAAAACACATCCTGCCTGTCCTACACAACATGCCTTGTGAACAGCATGTGAGACGAGTGAAACATTAGCTGTGAAATGTACATTTACTTCCCTCATGGTTGCGATTATCATGTAGGTTAACAAACCTTGAGTTAAAAAAATGTTGTGAGGAACAAAAAAAAGGGACAGAGGTAGCTGCTCTTTGAAAACATTATACACACTTTAAAGTCCCTAATAGTTGTACATCTTATGTACTTCTGAATAATACAAGATAAGCAACACTAAAAATGAAAGCTCGTAAAGTACATTTTGGATGTTATTTTTTTATTAGAGGCTAAAAAATCACAAGGCCTGTTAATCTGCTTCATCAGTGCTGTTGGAGTGTAGTTAGATCAGAATGAATTGAAGTGGCTTGGTAACATAAGCAAACAACACCAAAGCTGTTGTCACATATTCATGCAAATGTTGCTCAAGCTCTTTACTTAACCTTTACTCTAGTTTGCATTTGTTTTAGCGACGAGAAGGTTTCCAAGGCCATAGCCAGGCTTTTTTAGACGCAACCTTGTTTGCATGTGACTGTACAGATACAGGGAGCGACACGACAGCGGCCATATTGAGCTCCAGTATGAGTTCAGACTTATGACCGGTAGAGCCCGCGGTGCCGAGGCAGTGCCTGGCTAAGACTTCATATTTTCCCACCGCGGGAGTCGATGGTGGTTAGCGCTCAGCGAGCAGCAGCATGGTGAGGCGCAGGCGGCTCAGCATGCAGGTGCACAGCGTGAGCCATTCGTCTGCTGAGAGACCAGTTTCACATGACACTGGCTGGTGGTTTTCGTTGCCATGGAGACATTTCCTTCTTCCTGCATCAGGGCTGGTTGGTAATCTGAGTCAAGGTTATTCTCCTCCCTCCCTCGCTCTATTCTCCTCCCAGACTGGGCCATCAGATAAAGTGACAGTTAACACACTCCCGCACACATCGCTCACAGTCATTCCTCACACACAGCGGATATTTCCTCTCTTTGTCCAGGCTGTTAAGGAATTCCTAGTTATGCTTTGGCTTTTACAACTGATTTGTTTATGACGTAGCGCTCCTATAAGAACTCTTTCAGTAACCTTTTAGCTGTTTATCAGTTCATTTGAAATGAAATCTGACACCTCATTATGCTGCTTTCAATGCTGTCTACAGTAGCACTCTGTATTGCCACCTGAGAATCTTCTGGAATGTTGTGAATGTGAGCATGTAGACAAAACATACTCTACATCTTGTTGATGGATACAAATAGGTTTTCCAGTATCTAAATTCGCTCAAATCTAATTTCTACGGATTAACAGTTGATAGTGATACGGTGCAAAGTAGTGAGCATTACTCTCTTAAGGGGAAACATTATTGTTTTGCAAGTTAAGAATAAGGGGAAGGAAATGCAGTCAACATGTTTGTTCAAAGATACACATTGTTTTGGTGAGAGATACTGTATAAATAAACGTTTCTTTGTTTACAAGAAAACTCAACAGCGTGCCTTTTTGTTTAAATATAACCAGAAACGAATCATGAATCCTAGACAAAGCTATGGCTGTTCTGTATGGCTGTTCTGTCACATAGCTGTGTGCTGTTCAGGTATCTGGACTACTCTTTTCCATAAAGGAACATCTAGATAGACAGTAAATACAAATTCATCTCACAGTTTTTCGCTACACTTTTCTTACTTTGTAACCTGGGTTCGAAGATTGACTGTCCCTGCTTTGTTTCACAGGCCAATGGGAAAGGTTCTCTCTGGTGTGTTGACCCCGAGTACCGCCCCAACCTGATCCAAGCCCTTAAGAAGCAGCACTTCCCCGCCGCACATGCCTTCTGCACACCACCCGCCTCCCCACCCAGGTAAACTTTCATCCCTCTCTGGAATGTGTGGATTATGAGTTTGAATGACACTGCAGCTGTGTCTCAATGAAATCAGTGTTGCGGTTTACATTTCTCAACATTTCCTTTGAAACTCTTATTTGCAGTGCCTCCTCACCCCCTCGCCATCTCTTTCTACAAGGCTGCTCATTCAAAGGTGAGACGGACGCACACATACCTATTTTTAAGTCTTGATATTTGCATCAAACGCAGATTTGTATAAACCAGTTCAGTTTGTTTTAGCTTGTGTTTGTGCAGTATTTTGATTATGTTGCCTGTTCACATTTCAGCCCCAGAACATTCAGCATCACTGTGCTTGTATCCTCAACTCTTGGTTTGATTTGTTGCTTTCGAGTCATTGATGCCTCATGTAGAGCTTAATGTTGAGAGCTCCCAGTCAGTGTATCAGTCTCCTCTCTCCCCCACCCCTCTGCCTCTTGGATTTGTAACCTTGACGACAGGCAGAGGTTCGGTTGGTGCACTTAGTCTCACTGTAATCATTAATAATTTAGACCCCCAGAAGTGAGCTACAAGGCTTTTAGACGCTTTGTCAGGTCTGAAAAGATCGGATGCGATATCAGTGGCTTCAATTCATCCTCTGGTTTGTTCCTCTGAACCTTCTGCGTATCCAATCCATTCAGTACAGGTTATTGGGTCACTACGACTTTAGTCTATAACTATTGAGCCAGGCAGCCAGTCCTAGCAGAGATGCCATGCTGCCATGCTTTCACACCTCAGGACTGACCATCATGCATGTTCTCTCCTCTTCCAGAATCTGACATTGATGCTGCCACTGCCATGATGCTCTTAAACTCTGCCCCCGGGCACCACGTTGACCCATGTAAGAGAATCCACAAGCTACCATACTTTCACCAACTCTTCAAACTCTTTGTCTTCTACCCCCCGACATACCACCCTGTCATTGCTTACGTCTTCTTTTATTTTGTGTGCTTTAACTTGTGATGTGTATATGTTCTTAAGACAATGTGTGAGAAATGGTTCAAGGTTAATACTGAAAAACTTCAGCCATCAGCCGGTTAGCTTAGCTTAGCACAAAGTCTGGAATTGGGGGAAATGGTTGACCCAGCTCGTTCCAAAGACAACACAATCCACCTATCAGAATCTTTAATGCGGGTATGAGGGTATTTCCTAAAATTATGAACTATACCTTTTTTTAATAAATTATTGATTCAAAAGAAGAAGAAATAATGCAAGTATTGCACTAACTTTAGGGAGTTTTTAGTTCAGAATATTTATATGGTAAATAGTCAAATGTTTATTGTGTTAGAAGTTTTTATTTTTTTATCAAACTTTCTTGCTGTTGTCACTCAGATAATACATTGAGGCCTGTGACTAACTATTATTTTCATTGTCAGTTTATCTGTTAATTACTATTGCAATTAACCTAGTGATTTACTGTCGTTGATAAGTAAAGACACCAGAAAACATTATATTTAATAAGCTGATTATTTGATGATCAAATAAGTGGCTGGTTGATTAAAAATGTAACAATTGGTTGGTTATTCAATTAATATTCGTCGCAGCTTAATTGTATATTAGATAAGGATCATTTTAGTATAATTGGGTTTAGCTAATTTCTGTACTTTCCCCATCAGTGGTCTGATTTAACATGCGTACAACAAGGTATTTTTAAATCAGGCTTTCCCTCTTGGGCTGAGACACGTCTCACTTCTGCTTTTCTACTTGTAAACAAGGTGTGCTAAAGTTAAAATATGTGGTTCACTCTTCTTCTTTTAAAAAAACCAAAAACTGGTTTACTGTAAAGTTACATTAGGATGTACTGATCATCAGTCGCATGCTTTCTAAGCCAACTCAATGGAGACACTTAGAGTCTGCGCAGTTAGTTTTACATGCAATATTTAGAGCGTTTCTCACACTGTAACAAGCCTGTAAAAATATCCCTTCGCATGTGAGTGCATACATAACACTCGATCCATCTTCTGCTCTCCTCAGGCAATTCCGACGGCCCCCTGGACCTGTCCCGGCCCGACTCGGTCCTGGTGAGCAGTGACCCAAAGCAGGACCACAACTACAGCAGCGTGGCCCTGCAGCGCTGCTCCTCCCGCTCCTCCTCCTCGTCTCTCTCCTCCCTGGACGAAGGAGGCTGCGACCGCAGACAGTCGCACCGCGCAGGCAGCGAGGGCTTCCACAGCGACGAGGACTCCGACCTCTGGGACGAGAGGGGCGTCCACCAAACCTCGAGACGTCCGCCGGCCATCAAGTGGCCCGTCGGGAAGAGGGCGCGGCGCGAGGTGAAGCCGGAGCTGGACGAGGAGCTGAAGGAGGCCGCCGGCTCCTTGCTGCACCTCGCCGGTATACGTAGCTGTGCGGAGGGATCCAAACGCACTGTCAAGAGCACAAAACTTAACAGGAAATGAAGATTATTTTTGTCCCCCCCCCCCCCCCCCCCCCCCCCCACACACACCCCATCAGACTCCAGACCCTGTGAACCCTAATCTCTGACCCCTGATCGTGTGTCCCAGTGTGCCTCCTTCTCCTTATCTGATCGTTCATTGGCCATTTTGAGCCTTTCTTTTTGTTCGGGAATATCCCTGTCCAACAAAACAAATGGCAATAGTATCGTTCACACAGGAGAACAAAGCCATATAGAGACTTTTGTAACTCGGGGGGGGGGGGGGGGCTGTGGAGAACCATCAAGAAACCTATCCAAAATGACCTGCCTGCTTCTGTTGGATTAGAAGATTGTGATTCAAGACTTTTTCTCGGAATGACAAAGCGAGAAAAGCTGAAGGTTTTATAACTCAAAGCGTTTGCATGCTTCCTCCTCAAACCTGTATCCTCTTCCAAGTGAATCTATTTATGAAGCGAATGAGTGCATGTTTGTAACAGACAAAACCTAACCTCCTGGTGTTATCAGCTTCTCCTTTTTGTGCTAAATGAAAAAAAAAAATGCCACTGTTTTTTGAAAGGAATCCTCTTGTAAGAGAGATGCAATAATTAATCCACAACCTGAACGACTTAATTTCATGGTGGCATTTTTTCCGAGTTGAGTATGCTAGTTAAACTTTACAATTAAGAGAATGAATGGAGTAGTACTATAATCTTGTTATGCGATAAACTTATTACACACGAGCTCTAGCTCTATTTCAGGATAAGCAAGATGTGGAAATAGTATTACTCTGCCACTGCCAAATTTTGTTGCAAAGTTAGCTATTCTACTTCGCTCAGTTTTGTGCGGCCATTACAGTGCTATACAAATGTTTTTTTTTTCCTCACAAATCCACCGCTCATCTTGTCAATCTTCTTTCGTTCATCAGTGTGTTTTTGACATTTTGTGCAGACACATACTCACATGTTTGGTGACGGCCTATGCAAAGTGAACACCTGCCACATGTTGCCAGATGTTCACTGTGTGTTCATAGGTTATCTTCCATAGATTCGTTTTTTTGTGTGTTTATCATAGTGCATGTCGACTTCAGCCTAATTCTGAGATGATGATCACGACAGTAATCTCTGTAAAGACAGATCTCCTTGCTACTGCTGTATTGTAGGGCTGCTCGGCACTCTGCTTGCTTCTGGTTCGTTTGGAATGCAGAGCTGGTTAACAGGCTGTAACTGGAGCAGACAGTAAATGAATACAGCTTTATTATTTGGGTTTGCTTTTAGATTAAACCTCCCTGCCTTTTCCTTACTTTTTTGAACCATGTACTTTTGAAAATAACAATTATACAGCTAATCTGTTGGCTGGTTTTGATGCCAAGTTCATTCACAACTTGAGGGGGGGGGGGTTCTGTGGAGAAAGGGCACAGTTGCAGCCACAGAGAACTGGACGTTGTGTGTGCAGTCGCTCGCAGGCGAGATGTTGAAGACCTGTGCTGCTCTCAAGTTGTGCCCTCAGTTCTGTCTGGTCACTGGTGTTTGGCCCTGGCTCTTCCTCCTAGAACAAAATAAGGAAGTGCACGCTCTCTTCTCTAGCTGTGAAATGGAGTGTTTATTGTCAGTTGATTGCATGCAGTTCATTGAGGGGAAGTTGCTTGTGTAAAGGCCAACATTCTCATTAGAGCTTTTCAAAAAGGCTGCGTACAGTACAAGGTAGCATGGAAGCTCACAAGGGCAACTAAACTAACCTTTTATTATTTCCTCACTAGATCTCATCCTCACAGGAACTCTTGATATAGTATGCATGGTCGGTGCCAAACATTTTCTTGTGCCACTAATGTTGAATTGCAGAGGGCCATGGTCACTATGTTCCACTGCTGCCACGCTGTAGTTATGATTAGGAGTAACACAATGCCCTAGTTTTCTGAATCATCCGAACAGGAAGTGGGAGAGGACTCTGGTCAGTACAGGGACTTGACCAAACTTTTGGTTTATTTTTGTCGCTTTAGAGTGGGAACTGTTCTTTGCAGATTAAGCAACGGTTCTCAGAAGTAAAACTTGCATACACTGGTCTTGTTAGCTGTGAAAAAAGAACAAATGATTGTTCATTAATCATAACCTTATTTATGACATTAATTTATGGGATTATTGAATGCATACTCTATCAAACACTGGTCATTTGAAATAAGTGACTAGGCACATTTATTTTTCCTCCTTAATAAGTATTTTATTTCTCCTTGTTTTATTTTACAGCAATACACTTTTTTTCTATCACTATGTTATAGTGATTAAGTATTTTGCCGATGTCTATTGTCTTTAGAGCGGGTGTTTCTTTTCTTTTCTTCGATTTAACCATGACTGCCAGGTTTTCTTGATGTTTTGTTTTGCTTTTTGTTAGGCTGGATAGTTTATTAACATTGATCCTGAAACCTTTTGTTGCCAAAATGGATGTACAGCCGGGGTATAAAATTCAAAATGGACACATTCCCCCATGTACTGTTTAAGTTCTTTGAAGATGATTGCGTTCTTTTTTCATTTGTCTCATGTTTATATATTGATATTATGACTAAGTAGTCAGAAATTGAAGATGCGTTAGCTCTCGTTTTCATCTCGGATTAGAATCTGACTGCCACTGCAACTCATGCTTCCAGGTATTGTTATGGGATGTTGAAATGTTTAGAATATCATTGGATCAGACTCACTCAGTCCCCAGGCTGCTGCTGTGCAGTTTCAGACTTACGTTTAAGTATTGTGACAACTGCAGAGAAATTATGGAGCGACTTGTAGAGGAAAAGTTCACTCATTCTTTCTGTAGCACTTGCAAAAGAAACGTTATGTTGGTCTTAATTTGACATATGGAAACATTTTGGGCTTTAAATCCGCCAACTAAAAATCCAATTGCTTCATTGTTTGAGAGCTGTTAATTAAATTAAATATTGATTATGTGAATCTAAAAATTTCTGTTGCAGTTCCCGAGGGTATGATGAACATTTTGTTAACAAAGCTGCCAACCCAGTATCAGTTTGTGTCAGTTGTCTGCCATGTCTATTGGACTGACACACATTTTGGTTTTTGTATGCTAACCTCTGTTGATAAAATGTTTATAAGATTTATTTTCGCCAAAGATATGCAATTGCATTATATATGGTATTACAAAAAATATTAATAAAAACCTGTTCTTGTTACCACTGTGAGCATTGTTTTATTGAGCAGCATTTTATCACCTCAAATAAGACTTGACACATTTCTTTTACCCACCAAACTCTCCTCCACAACACAAGAATGCCATCACTTTACATTAGCAGCCTACAGTTTTAAACCTTTGATCAACATTGCCACCTGCTGTGAAGGCCACAAGATAAAAATCGTTGCTAATAATAGTCTATTCTTTAGAATAGCTACCTCTTGGTGTGGCTGGTTTCTCAGTTTTCACATAACCATGTTACAGCCGGAAAATATTTCCCACCAAGAGCAGCCGTTCAGAGCTGTTTTGACTTCAGAAGCTGTGCTCAGCACTACGTGTAGCGGCTCCACACTTTTCTCTTTTTGTTTTGAAATGCTCAATCGTGGCAGACCGCCAGAAATGCATCTCACATTAATGTGAATTCCAGGGCTGTGCCAGTGATGGATGCATGATCAGATGTCCTAACGACACTCTGCGCTGTAAGTTAATTAGTCATGGAGGACTGTGGGATGAACACAGTGTGACCCTGAACAGGGGCTTGTCTGACTAGCCTCAGGCCCATTGGCACACTCTATTGTTCAATAGAGTCCTGTGTGTCGACTGGAAGAGGGGGGCTTCTCCCTACTGACTGCCTCAATTCAGCTGGAAATCAGAGCAGCATCACCTCCCCCCCTCCCACACGGCCCTAGCAACCACGCCACGCCGACAGTTGCCAGGCAACCAGACAATGCTGGAGCCACTGGCTGTGGTGTGCGTGTCAGTGAGTTTGTGTTTAGCCTGCATTTAAGATCAGCAATCGTCAAACAGCGCAAATGTCTTTCTTCGAAACATTTAAGTAATTCCTTCTTTACTTTACTTTAATTTAACAGCTGATAAAAATAAGTTAGAATGTATTTGTATATAGCCTATAGCAGTAGGCTACTGTGTGGTGAATATATAAAGAGATTATTATGGATTAGGTGAAATTAATCTTGTAGGATTTGAGCGGTGATGGCTGCATTAGCAACATGTCATTTCACTTTGAGTCCAAACGAGGTCATGTGCGTTTTAAAGGAAAATCACAGCGGCTATCTTTCAATGTGCTACAACCTATTTGTGATTTCTGACCTTGTTCCTGGTAATGCAACCCATACCACTCTCAAATCAGCAGTAAATTATTTATCAGTGACATCACAGCACTTAACGCAAATGGCATAAAATGTAATGTAAGAAGAAAATATATTATACAAATATAACATTCAGAGCCTTCCTATAATCACCTGTAAAAATGTAAAAAAGAATACGCTATATTACAGACTAGAGTATTTGAATGTGCTGTAGGCCTATAGGCTATATATATATCTTTTTTTATTTTAATTCCCAAACATTAAGTATCATAATATAATATAATTTAGTATAATATAATATGATATAAAGTTATCAAGTATACACATATATTAATCATACATAATTGGAATATATTATTTTAATTCTGTTTTGGCAATATTTGTATTCAACTTTATTTATTTGTTCATTACTTTTTGGGCAGTACAATACATTTATTTATTTATTTATATATATTTAATTATTTAATTAAACATTGTGTATGTATGTCGTCTTTTTTCGAGCGCTTCCAACGCTAGACGGCGCCCTCCTCACAGTCACTCTCCACTTTCCTGTTTTCTCAACTCTGACCCCGGCGCTTGTGTCCGTGATCGGATCTCATTCGAGGAAGATTTTCTGCTGGGTAAAAAAAATGAAAGTATTCCTTCAGATGAATGGACTGTCAGTGCTGCTCGGCTAGTTTAGCAGCAGCTACTCTCAATCCGTAATAAGATTTGCGGACGCAGCGGGTCTCACGGCTACTGTCACATAATATGACCTGCATGTGTTTCTCTGCATTTGTTTTGCTACATAGCTAGTTAGCTGGTGGCTAGTCGGCTAGCTAGCAAGCCCTGTCACCGCTAAAAGTGATAAAAGCGCTTCTGTCAAGTCAGAAAAATATCCGGCTTTAGATATTATGGTAGCGTCTAATATCCGGGACTCATGACAGCTTTATGTGACAATGTTCTCCAGGTATAGAACAAGCCGCCTGTGAACAAGCTAACCTGAGCTAGCCGGCTCAAAGCTCACCGTGTCCGGCTTTATCATCCCAAGCCCCCTGCACATTGGAGAGAAGAATCTAACTACACCCATCAGCTCACCGGGCTAAAGTGGATACCGTTTAGAAGCTTTAACGATTTGGCGACGGGATAACCGACTTCCAGCGACAATGGCTAACGTTACAGACCTGCAGACAAAATACAGCAAGCTGGCACAGGAGTACTCCAAGGTAAAACACTGTCCTACCGTGTAATGTTAGTAAGGTAACGTTATTAAAACATTAATGACAAGGCTGGTAGCCTGCTCAGAAGTATCCAATGAGTTATAAACCACTATAAATGTATCATCTATAATCAGTGACACATGCTAATTTATTTAATTTTTGTTGTCATTGCAAAGAAATGAACTTCACTAAGAATTATTACTGTAAATTTAATGAAAGCCATTGATTCTACACCAACTTAATGTCATTTTGGAAGATGTAGTTTGTAGTGCAGTTGAATGATAGTGTTTTTTTTTATTAGAAGCACCTCTAATTATAATGCAAAATCATTCAAAAACCAGAATACAGACTTGAAAATAACCTTACAAATGAATCAACTAAAAAACTGAACATTAAATCTGTCATGAAACTAGTTTTTTTATTTGATGCAGAAGGTGGATTAAGCCTGGTATACCTAATAAAGATACTTTATTGGCAACAGATTTTGTCAACACAAGACCAGTTATTTCATAGGTTTGTGGTTTGTTATTGTGGTGTGTTTTAGTTTTAATGTTGTAATTTAAGTACAACATGTGCATCATTTTCACATATTAAGTAGCTTAAAATCACGCTGTGTAAAGGTAGATTTTTAAAGGTTAATATGTTAACTAGTGACAGTAAAGCCTGTGAGTCTGCGTTTTCTGTGAGCTGTTTGCGCCCTTTGTGTCGGTGTCAGCTGACAGCAAGTGTGCTGTTTCCTGTTGAAACAATGATCTCCCCGTTAGCCAAGCACCATATCCTGCTCAGGAAGTGCTGACTGTGTAACTGTCAAATGTGGTGCCGTTATGCTAGAAGACCTAAGTGGTGAATCTTCACGTTATGCAGAATTGGAGAAAAAAACAAAGCAACCACAGACAAAGATATGATATTGTTGATGAAAATAGACATGTTTGATACCTCATACATACATACATTAGCATTGATAATAAAAACGTTGCATCTTAATCCTGACCATAGATAACATTCATGTGACATCCTGTACATGTCTCCACAGCTCCGTGCCCAGAACCAGGTGCTGAAGAAGGGAGTTGTGGATGAACAGGCCAACTCTGCCTCATTTAAGGTAAAGTGACATATAAAACCGAACAAATAATGTTCCTCCACAGCTGTAATACCCTGTTACAGTTGATAAGAATAAACCACAACTAAAATGTTTGAGATTCTAGATTATTTCATAAATTGTAATCTTCTTTTTCTATGACTATTCATCAGGTTGACACAGGTAATCATAAGGCTTAAGGGGAAATATATGTAAACAACTATTTGTTCATGTTTACTAAGCAACAGAAAAACATCAGGTCAACTAAATGTATTACTTCAAGTTCTTCTTGCAGTGTTGTTATGCTGGATGTGCGCAATGACAGGTCTGCCATATTTGCCAGGGAGCTTAATTATAAAATCACAGCAAGGTCTGCTACAGTCATGGAGTGTTGTCTTGTTGATGTCAAATAAGTTAATTTCCTAAAGTGCTGGTTGTAGACAACACAACTACAGTTCTTTGCTTGACATGTGTTTGTCATTGTGGTCCCCAGGAGCAGCTGAAGCAGAGGGACCAGAGCCTGAGGAAGCAGGAGCAGGAGATGGACAGTCTCAGCTTCAGGAACCAACAGTTGGCCAAACGGGT
Organism: Notothenia rossii; assembly: GCF_949606895.1. Classification (NCBI taxonomy): domain Eukaryota; kingdom Metazoa; phylum Chordata; class Actinopteri; order Perciformes; family Nototheniidae; genus Notothenia; species Notothenia rossii. Next base: position 70,207,964 of record NC_136909.1, read on the forward strand.
GGAGCTGCTGCAGGAGGAGCTCGCTGTCAGTGAAGCCAAGGGCAAAAAGGGGAAGGTGATCATGAGGGGAAATCAGGGAGAGGCACAGTATGTCAGAGGGACCGGATGTATATAGCCATTAGATATCAGTTTAAAGAGTGATCTGAAATTTGAAACACTGATTCTGATTAAATGCTTATGTTTGTAGAGCCAAAACATCCTCACTCACATTTTACCTTTACCTCATGCAGAGTAAAGCAGACTCTCCCTCACAGCACGGTCTGGAGACCCAATGTGTATTTGATGAAGACCTGCAGAAAAAGATAGAAGAAAATGAGCGACTTCATATCCAAGTAAGCAGCCGTGTTGTGTTTATGTCGGTCCGTCATTGTCCGGTAACAAACAGTTAATGAACTGGTGGGGCCATGCATGTAATGGCTCTGTTTCCTGTTGTATACGTGTTAGTTCTATGAAGCAGGCGAGCAGCACAGCAGGCAGGAGTCCGAGCTGAAGACACGACTGCAGGAGCTGGAAAAAGACTCGGAGCAGCACCAGGCCGTAGTGGGCGGACTCACCACCAAGTACATGGAAACAATCGAGCGGCTGCAGAGTGACAAGGCGCGTTTGGAGGTGAGGATGAACAGGAGGAGGTGAAGAACATATTTTTACTATACGTTTTTTATACAGTTTATTCAAATGTGTCTCTTTTCCCTTTATTCTCATAGATAAAATCACAGACTCTGGAGAGGGAAGCAAAAGAATGCAGGATGCGAACAGAAGAGTGGTACATCATTTTTATTATTTGACGGTTTGAGAATAATTGTATCCACCGCTGCGGTGCGAGAAAACCAACAGGGTGATTTGCATATATAAAGTATTTATACATACTTAATGAAGTTACACTATACTTCGGATAAACTGCACTAGTGGAACTAGGACGACAAAAATACCATATCCGTATTTAAAAGATCTGGGAAACCACCCCATTTGAACATAAACCTTGGATATGTACATTTCACATTATTCCTGTCTGTTATTGTGATTCACAAAACCCATTTAAATTGGATAAACCAAGTGGAATGCTTAGTTTAATGTATTATTTCCTGCTCTCTTTCTGCAGTCAGCAGCAGTTGAGGCTGAGCCAGTCGGAGCTGAACCGACAGGTGAAACAGAGCAGCAGTGTTATCCAGGAGAAAGTGCCCTTCAACGACACCAGTGAGTATCTGGCACTGAGCCACGGCTACAAAAAGCGATCTGCTACAGCGAGCAGACATCTATTTGAGAACGTTTATGTCTTTGTCACTGATGCAATAACCCCGTTGCGCCCAGGAGTAAATAGGGTAATGTTTTACCTAACTGTAATACTGCACGCAGCGGGCCGGAGGCTAAACCTTTTAAGCTGTGTTTGCGGAGTCAATAAAGTTCATAGGAGGTGGATGTTCTTTAACTTCCTCTCTCTCTCCTACCCTGCAGAACTTATTGGCTACAACAGCTTAAATGTGCCACCACACAATCGAAGGCACCAGGTGAGAAGAAAATATATACTTTAATAGTGCATGTGCTTTTCATTTGTCTGAAGAGAATACTTTTGTCATTAAGCATTCCAGTTTATAAAGTGTTGTCCTAGCAATTTCAATACATTGTGATGTAATTCATATATCTTTGCATAATGCAGAGTTTGCTGTGCTTTGCACATTTTATCATTTTGAAATCTCAACATAACAAGTACCAATAACTTTTGATTCTGACGATAATGCTCCACTTTTATTTATTGACACAAACAATTCGGCATATTTTTTTATAATTGTAGATCATCATGCAGATGCATCTATGGATTCTTTTGATTCTCGAGTAAGCCGTCATTTATTTATTAGATTCTGAACACTTGAACGTTCATAAGTTTATGACTCATGGAAATGCGGCATTGTCATATTAAACAACACACACCATACACAGCAATTATGGATTTTAAAATCTTAAAGTGACAAAGTGGCGGTAGTTAACCTGATTAATGAAGTGGTCAAAATAAATGTCAGGGAAAGAGTGACAGTCGTCATCAGATACCTTTTTACGTGGTGCCAAAGATATTCAAATGATACAACTTAAGACAGACACAACAAAGCAAACTCACACACTTTTAAAGCCTAAACTTGTAATGTTTTGATATTTTTGCTTAGAAATTGTCAGTTTTCTAAATAGTTGCAGAAGTTTTCTTTTGAAATGATTAATGAATGAATCACCTGATTCTTTGTCAGAATATATACCTCAGGGCTGTTCATCCAGCTGAATTTCCTCACAGACTGAAACATTGTGTGGGCTGTGTGTTCTTTCAGCTCAAAGCGCGGGATGTGGCAGGTCAGGCCCTGAGCTTTATTCAGGACCTGGTTGCTGCTCTGCTGAACTTCCACTCCTACACAGAGCAGAGGGTTCACATCTATCCTCTGGACTCGTCCATTGAGCCCATTTCCCCTCTTAACCAGAAGGTGAGACGACCATACACAAGACACACAGACTGTGATTAATATATAACAGAAGAGTGACGAAACACAGTATCAGTGTAACTAAAGATGTCTCTCTTTACCTAGTTCTCTCAGTATCTACATGAGAACGCAGCCTATGTGCGCCCCCTGGAGGACAGTTTCCTGCATCTACACCAAAGCATCACAGAAGACACAGTCACAGTGCTGGTAAGTGCGTTCTTTTTTTTCATAGACCTTGTGTGGGCTTGTTAGTGATGCTCTCCTATAACCGACCACTTATTGAGTCTTTTTCTCTTGAATTGAAGGAGACCGTGGTCAAGCTGAAAAGCTTTGCTGATCATTTCTCCTCATACACCCACTTTCTGCAAAAGATTCTTCCCTACCAGCTGAAAAGGTCAGAGCGGGTTGTGTTTGTGTGTGTTAGTGATCGAGAAATGGAGTGGAGGAGGCGGTATTAATCTTCTCTTCTCTCCACAGCCTTGAAGAAGAGTGTGACACACCTCTTTGTACCGCTGCCCTCACTGCGAAAAACCAGGAGTTGCAGAGTGACATGAAGAGATTAACTTCTGTGTTTGAGAAAATGCAGAGCTATATCAACCTTTTGGCCTTACCCAGTACGTTTACACAGAAAGTACATACCATATGTCACAGATTAGTTCCTGCAGCTTAGTTGTTTTGCAGAAAAGGAGAACTAGGATTAAAGCATTGGTTTTGCTGCCGGTGTGTTTCTGTAGTTTCAGCTAGGTCGGAGAAATGTTTAGTAAGTCAAATATCTGAGACTGAATACCTCTAAATTGTAGGGATGTTGTAGGGCTGCTCGATTATGGCAAAAATCATAATCTCGATTATTTGGATCAATAATTGATATCCAGATGATTAAAAATGATTATCCATTTACTTTGAAAACAATTTATTGAAAAAAAAAAATGTGTAGTATTTTTTTAACAGTTGATTACCCTGAACTTTAAGTGTAATTCAATTGTAAAACCAATACAAAAAATAAAATATATATATATTTTTAAATAAAGAATAATAAAAAAATAAATAATAATAATCGTTTTATTTCAATTATGTTGTTTTCATAATCGTTGCAAGCCAAAAGCGTAATTGTGATTAAAATACGATTAATTGAGCAGCCCTAGGATATTGTTGGGTTGACCATTGATTTAAATGAATATGCTGGTAAAGTTATAATAATCTCTTTAGTATTATAAGTTATAAAATAATAGAAAAGCAAGGACAGTGTAAACAATTCAGAAAGTTAAATCAATTTACTTTAATGCAGCTTTTTAAATTCACACACTTCCAGAAACCATCAGTCCAAGTTTTAGCTATAGGTCCCGTTGAGTTTGATATATCACAGCCTAAAATATCAATCCATTATCCCAGTTAATAGTGTAAAAGACTAGGATTTTGTAATGGAAATAACTGGTGCTATGAGTGTGAATTGCCACAATATGCTTGTTTACTAATTTGTGCAATGTGTCACAGGTGTTCGGCAGGACGCCATGCCTCAGAGCAGCACCTCCGCCGTCTTCACGCAGCTGGCCGCCTGCCTGCACAGTCTTCACGATGCCATTAAAGGTGAGCCGCACCGTCAGACATGCTTTGATCCACAGCCGTTCCCCACAACAGCACGAGTTATCACCTCTCTGCTGCCATTCAGAAAAGTCAGACTACTTTTTCTGTTTTCAGAACGATACCCACCTGCTCGGTTTTTGAAGTGTAAATATTGAGATGCTTCAGTGTTGCATCTATCAGACTGCGATTCTGGAATGAAAGTATAGTGTAATGCTTTCTGTCAGAGAAGAGTCACTTTTTGTGTGGCTGAAACATTTTACTAAGAGGAAGTATGTTTATGTAATAAGATAAGATAAGAGGTACTTTTGGGACTATTGATCCCAAATCGGGAAATGTTTGCGTTGCAGCCGCATAAAAATACAACAGAACAAACCAAGGCATTGCACATAAGTAGAAATTAAAGAGTAGAAATAAACAATACTAGCATTTAAGCATCTCAAAATAGAATTAAAACAGCATTAAAAAGTAGAAAATATACAGTAGACCAGGGGTCTCCAAACTTTCTTCATCTGAGAGCTACTTTGAAAAAAGGAAAGTGGCCAAGAGCTACTTCCATCACATCGCTTACATTTATTCACATTATAATAATAATAAATTATATTTCTATAGCGCTTTTCTTGAACCCAAAGACGCTTTGGGTTCATACATAGCCCTCATCAGTTGAATTAAGCTACTTTTGTACACGTGTATAATTGCAATACCTAAAGCTTATCAAAAATCTTAACTTCACGTCAAGGTCCAAGAAAACGACAATTTCTCACTTATTATTATGGCCCACATAGTGAGTACATCACTTAAAATGCACATAAATGTCCTTAATCACCACCTTACAAGCATCTTATGGCACGTGTGTAAAATAAGAGCATTCACTCTTTTTCACAGTTAGTGAGATGACTAGCGCTGCATGGAGTCCACCATAGAGTATAATGGAGTGTACCCACTTAGGTTCACTCTAATAGAGTCATTTAAATGTTCATCAGTCGGTCTTGTTCTGTATTTAGATTTCATTCATGTCAAAAAAAGCTGCTTCACAAAGGTCTGTAGAGCCAAATTAAGCAGACATGTTCAGTGCTGCTTGGTGAATGTTCTTATCGTGTCCTGGGTCTACAAGGCTCCAGAAATGTTGTGATTTTTACTGAGACTTAAGCCGAACATTATTTTGGAGATTTATAACCTCTATCTCCACACGATTGACACTGAACAGTTCAGCCATCTTTTTCTTCTTCTTCTTCTTCGTCTTGACATTAAATTATAAACCATAATAAATCAATGGTGTAGGTCTAGCCTCCCTATATCTGTGTGTAAAATTGTTCCATCTTCAAAAACTAAAAACGAATGCTTCTGCAGTCTAGCTGCAGCTTCTAGCAACGGTCTTCTGTTAAAAAAAGGACACTGAATGTCTTGAATGTGGCATCACACACAAGACTTAAGTCTGAACACAGCAGACAACAGGAGTATTTAAAACAGCATATAAATACAAAAATGCATGTGGGTGCACACTTATTCTCTGTCTTACTGTTACATACATCCTATGAATGTATGAGATTAAGTTAGCTTCATCATATCTCAATCAGTGATTAAGTGAATAATAAAGTTTCTATCAGGTCACTATCAGCCTGTCACTCATTATTTACAGGGAGGGGGCGGGGTTTGGAGGAACAGAGGAGACGGTCATCGCGGAAGCTTTCCTCCTGCCTTCACAAACTTTACACACGTATTTATCAACTGAAAATAGCAAGAGGACATTCATACTCTGCAATCCAAGACTCGATTAAATCCACCGAAAACCTGACATGATGATAATGAGTGTTTTTCAAAAAACACAAATCCCTCCCTGTGTGTCTCTGAGCCACAGCCACGAGGCCTGATTCAGAGCGTGTCATTCTGCTGTTGGTTCTGGACTGGTGTTGCTTGTGTTGGTGGATAAAGCAGACTGCTCCATTTGTGGTGTCGCTGTGCCGCTGTCACATCTATTCCTTGATCTCTGCGTCACCGACCAATTTTATATTCGTGTGACGAAAAAAAACAAACATTATTGTCAAGCCGCGGCCGAAAAATCAAGAAGCAACGTTACTACGCTTTAATCGATAATCGAGCGGCGAGCTACTGAAAAGCTTTTCGGTAGCTCGCCGCTCGATTGTTGATCGACGTGTTGGAGACCCCTGCAGTAGACCGTGAAGATAAAAAATCGATTAACTCTGACAATAAAACACAATTGAAGTACCTTTGTCTTGTTTCTTTTGGGAACAGCCATCGTACTCAAATTCACACACCAATACAACAAAAAATCTAAATTCAGGCTCATCATTCACACACCAATCAGGAAGGGAGCTTCACTCAATAGTTATCTTTAAATCTCATGATGGTAACAAATATCTGTAGCTAATATATGTACCTAATGAAGCTGAAGTTGGGGTAAATAAGCCAACAGATGCATTTTAAATTATCTTTATAAATGTTCCTCTCCTGTGTGTCCAGAGATGTCAAAGCACTACAACCAGAAGGCCAGCTTAGAGCAGGAGCTGCCCACCATCACCCAGAAGCTGTGCACCACCACAGAGTGCCTGCTGGGATCTCTGGGCTCTCTGACCAGCAGCACCGGCAAGGTACGGACAACAGGGGGCAGGCAGCAGCCACATTTATATTCCGTATACCATGTTCAAACAGTTATTTGGTAGCTGTAGTTCACAGAAGCTTAACTGTAAGTAGCAGTGATTTTACAGCCACTGGATCACGTTGGTTGTTTTGCCACCACAGAACTCAGGTGGGCCGGCAGTTAAATGTTCAAAGATGCTGTCCAACTCGCAGTTAGTCCATCTGCTCCCCAGTCAAGGGAAGTAAAGGGGATACATGATTTCTCTTTGTGGATCAAGTGAAGCGTGGGCTGAGATGAGTCTGCTGATGAGAGGCGGAGTCCGGTGGGTCGCAGCGCCCAATAACACTCTGGCGCATGTTGTGAGGAGTGAGCTGCATTTCCAGAGTGATCATCTCTCCAGGCAAAAGCTTAATTGCTCAGACATGTACCATCCTGGGCACTTGGTGGTGTAATCGTCGCTCCGCTGCAAACACACTGGTTAATTGGAGGCAAAACAGAATGCTGTGTCTCTGCATTGAGACATGTCGGCATAATTAGTGTTTCTTTAGCACAGGAGGCTGCAAAGATCTTCATTTCTTTCCCCGGTTCGAGACATAATGTCCCTGTTTTGTTGCAGATTGCCACTTTCTTCAGCAACAACTTGGACTTCTTCACATCGTCGGGCTACAGTCCAAGAGGCAGCACGCTAGCCCTGAACCCCTTGCAAGCAGAGAGCATGCTGGCCAACAAAAAGAAAGCAGCAGCCTATATCAGTGCTCTCAAAAAGGTTAGTGTATGATTCAATCTGCGAGGTATTCCCTGGTCTTAGCTCGTAATAAAGGGTGACACTGCAGTGACAGCCCCCAAACATCTCGCCTTTGGGAATATTTGATATGCATCATCTGGTTTTATTTCCCAAATGTTTCTTTTTTATCTTTCTATCTACACATACCCGTATTTGATTTCCTCTGTGTTTCATGACACCATTTATTTGCTTTTTATTCTTTTTTTCCCATGGAAAGGCCTGTTTTATCAGTAGTAATATACAAAAAAGCAAATGAAACTTAGGAACTTCATGGGTTTTATTCAATGATAAATGTTTTCTCTTTGTGTTTCTTCATTCAGGCCCGGCCGCAGTCGGTTCCTTACAGTGACGCTCTGTCTAACCGCCGTGTACTCACCAGCTCCACTGAGAGCAGAGAAGGCCTCAGTCAGCAGGTATGACACTCGGCTCAACCACTCTTTTCTTAAAACATTTCTGTCAGTATAGAACAGGGGTCGGCAACCCCTGGCACGCGGCACCGTAACCAGTGGCACACTAGGAATAAGTGGAATAAGAGTGCAACATATTTAAATTGTATTTTTGGATCCTGAACGAGACCCCCGCCAGAGCGCGTCTCCCCGTTACCTGCAGAAGGAAGCCATGCACGCAACGCAGCCGCGCTCTCTTTAACTCCAGGCGACTTTCTGCCGCTTTCCACCGTGGTGCATTGCTGATCGTTTCACCGCGGAGGAAAGCCCTTCACAAATTGCAGTACCCATAAGGAGCTGTACAAATGCCGCAGTTTTTGCGAGGCTGTGTATTTAGTTGAAAGCCCAGTGGCGATCTGCTCATCTCTCATCGAATTAATATGCTACAAAGGGGCGGACTGGCCATCTGTGTGTTGAACTTTCCTGTCGGCTCCCAGACCGTAGTCGAGGAGGGCAGAAGCAACAAGCTTCTGGGTTCAACTAGAGAATGCAATTCCTGAAGAAATTGCTCGTGGGAATGCTTTATGCTGAAAAGCTGACGCTAAACTGCTATGCTGAAATCTAATGTGTAAGAAGAAAGTGAAGAATTTAGATTGAAATGACACATGAACACTGGGGGCTTGAATGTGTGATGAGAGAAGAAAATAAAGTAAAGAGGCTTGGAAAAGCAGGAGAATATTTGAAGTGCAAACTTTTGAACTAGCTTGATGGTGAATGATCCGTTGCCATGGCAACGGCATTTAATGACACCCCATAATACGCTTAGATGCGTTGATGGCTGCGTCGTTACCAAACCTGTGAAGTTTTGGGGCGTTTGGAGCATTTTCACTGAAGTTATGAGAAAACCGTGTTTCATGGCGGGCAAAAACTGTCCCGTAGATGTCTTCACGGCTGGACTGTTAGCACACATGTGAAGTTTGAGCACTTTTTGAACATTTTCATAGGAGTTATAGCGACATCATGTTTTATGGCAAGGGATGCGTTTCCATGGAAACGGCATATGGGGAGATCTCAGATTTGGCGTAGAGCTGTTGAGGCATGAACTGGTGATATACAAGTGAAGATTGGGGGACGATTGGACCATGTCCATTGGACTTATAGCGAAATCATGTTTAATGGCGAGGGATGCGTTTCCATAGAAACTGCATATGGTGAGATCTCAGATTTGGTGTAAAGCTGTTGAGGCATGGACCGGTGATATACAAGTGAAGATTGGGGGACGATTGGACCGTGTAGATGGGATTTACAGCCACATCGTGTTTCATGGCGAGTGGTCCTTCGCCATGGCAACGGCATTTGATGACACCCCATACTACGCTTAGATGCGTTGATGGCTGCCTCGTTACCAAACCTGTGAAGTTCTGGGCTGTTTGGAGTATATTCCCTGAAGTTATGAGAAAACCGTGTTTCAAGACGAGCATTGTGTTGCCATGGCAACGGCATTTGAAGAAATCTCAAAACTGTCCAGTAGATGTCTTCATGGCTGGACTGTTGGCACACTGCTATCTGAAGTCTGCTGCTCTGAGCATGTCAGTTGGACTGATGACATCATCGTGTTCCATTACACAGGTGTTTATAGTAGAGATCAAAGGCTTCATTGTTCTGAATGAGAGATAAACCTCTTACATGTGAACGTTTTGTGAAAGAACCGTAACAGATATCTGTGAAATTTCAAAACGTGAAGCATGTCAAGGAAGTTGAGTATCTGAAGTGTAATTTTTGTGTAGTTTCGGGTTAATAATGTGGCCTTTTTGGCAGTTTAACTAAAGGTGTGCATCTGCTACCGTGAGGAAATATCTGCCTGAAATTACAATGGGGTTTAATGGAGGAATGTTGAACGTTTTTGTCACTTCATGCCCTCAAAAAGCATTTTGTTTAATTATTTTTGCTTAATTATTTGTCATTTTACAAGCTACGAGATGTTTTCCTACGTTTGTCGTGATAAATTATGTCTCAGGAATGTAGGATTTGGGAATTATGGCAGTTTAAAAAAAATATATGAATGCGAATTTCAAGCTGTTCTCCACTCTAGCTGTGACATCACACACTCTAGTTAATGTTAAAATGTGAAGAAAACCTCTAAAACAAGTTCTGAAAAATGTTTAATATCTCTAAAAGTAAGAATCAGATTTAAAAGTTGTTTTACACGAATAATGTCAGAAAGATGTGTAACATTTTAAAGTTGGAATGAGGTGTCTGAGTGAAAGTATGAATGAACAGTTAGCAGTTGAATTGCATGAAGATTTGTTGAAGTCTGAAGATTTTCTCCATTGACTTCAATTTTAAAAATGTGATGTATTATGGGATGTATGTATCTCTGGAATTATGAAAGTTATGAATGAGAAAAGTAATAGCCATCGATTCCCAACCGAGCTGAACGTTTTGATGTTTGAACGGAGTTTCTGCGATGTTCAATGCGGGAGGAGAAGAGGGCTAAAATACCGGCGGAATAATAAACTTTTCGTGCGTAGAATAACAGTTAGTTGGAATGCTGTTAACAGCATTCCCACTAAATAACCCACTTTAGCTTAAATGACTGGAGAGAGGCGAGCTCTTCTTGGGAGGCCGTTGCATTTATTTAGCTGTTCTTCTGTTTCACAAAATACATCACAGATCTCTGTTTTTCTGCTTCGTCGTTTCACTTCCAGAAACATACACACGTTCCCTCACTGTCGCTCTACCATCCACAAACACACATGCACAAGCCACACCCCTCTCTCTCTCTCTCTCTCTTAAAGGGACAGCGATCTCATCTCACTCTGCATGACCCTAATATCATAACTTGTGTGTTCTGGAGAATCACAGAACGGACGATCGTCCTTATTATTATGCCGTTTAAACCAATTATTTAAATGTGTTTGTTAAATTCGGCATCATAAGTTGCGCTGACAGGTCAACACACTGCTTCCCCCAGTGAGGCTCCCCCCGCCCTCCTGCTGATAGTTGACGAGCGTCAAGCTCCTCAACTATCACTATAAATAAAGAAATGTCATCTGTGGAAGCCGTAGTACTGTAAAAAGCACGACCAATCATTTTAGCCGGCCCGGCTAAAATAACTGGATGGCCTACCTGCCTGTCAGCCTTCCATCTGTGCACAAACTTATCTCGTGCCCTCATTGGTCATGTGTGCGTTCGTGTGTGTTGGAGGAGAGACTCTGTAAGGAAGTAGCAGATTTCTTCCGGCTGTGTATTTTCACATTCTAGCGCAATCGAGCTGGTTTCTCCAGAATTATCTACCCCACCTTTTAAGCAATATTTGTGCAAAAGAAAGATCTTATTGGACATTTGAGCATCCAGGTTGGGAAGGACCAATGGAAAGAGCCGGGGACCTTATCTCTTACAGACTTCCTTAGATCAGATTTAAATTATGAGTTTCAGAAAAATCGACCCAATTGTTGTATCTTCACAAACTGCTTTGTTATATAGCTTCCACAAGCTCACTGTCCCCCCTCCCCCCCCCCCTTCAGGTGCAGCAGAGCCAGGACAAGATCGCCCGGCTGGAGCAGGAGAAGGAGCACTGGCTGCTGGAGGCGCAGCTGGGGAAGGTGCGCTTGGAAAAGGAGAACCAGCGCATCGCCGACCTGGAAGCTCAGCTCGCTGCAGCTCAAGGGGGGAGTCTGAACTCACCCCCAGCTGCAGCCAGCACGCCTGTACAAAGCCAGGAGGAAGCAGAGATGGAGCCCAGCTCTGGGGAGAGAGAGGCCACGCTGTGCACCAGCTTGGTACTGTCCCTCATTGGCTGCTGCGCTTGTTAGTTTTTGCTTGCAGAGGACATTTTCCGCCCATGGCACTAGTGTCTGATTTGCTTCAACAAAGAGAGTATTATGGCTCTTTTCTTGTGGCCCCCATGCTAAGCAAGTTGTTGCCTAATGAAAGCAAGACTTCCAATGCGCTGATGCAGCAGAATAGAGGAGTAATGTTGTTTATGCAAGTCAGTGCAGAGTTCACAGTGCAGTCACAACCCAGGGCAGTTTGACTCACCCGTTACTGCGCTGCTTGTGTTTTATTTATATTATCTCTTGCATAGCTTGTTTGTCCTAACAGTGTTAGACGCCTGTCTGTGCCTGAAGCTTTTATACCATCTGATTTATGATGAACTTCCTGACATGTTTTTTGTTTTCAGGTTGGCATGTTGTGCACAACACCTTCAGTCGAGCATGTAAGTTAACACACACTTAACCAGCTGACAAAATAAAACACAGAGTACCTAAATAAAAAACAGAAATGAATTTTTTAGGTATTTGAAATCATAATACTTCCTAGAACGTGAAACAAAGTGCTTCTCCAGCTGGATGTTGTGTCTGTGTGTGCAGGTGGGTGACGAGGAGTCCAGGGAGACGCTGATAAAGACTCACTACATGGCCAGAGTGGGAGAGCTCACCACACAGCTCCAGATCTCAGACAGCAAAGCGGTGCACTTTCACTCCGAGGTGAAGCCCTAACCAAACTGCTGCTCGTAGCAAAGAACTGAACTTTTCCTTGCATATCACTTGGGAAGAGGAATATGAAAACTCAACTAACAACCTCCTCTAAAAGCCCAAATACATTTAGTGCAGAACAGTCACTCGCCCTGCTCCTTTCATATGCTTGATACAGAGAGCACAGAAACTGAATCAGAAGTTAACCTTGTTTTCTCTGTTGTTTTCGATTTGGAAAAAAGGCAAAACACTTTATTTCCAAGTGTTGCCTTTTTTCACTGAGAAACTGACACCTTACATTTTTGGTGTCAGGTATCTGAATGTAGATAGCTTCTCTAAGTGACACCCGGTCGCATTAGTGACTAACCGGCACGTCAGTCATCAACATTTTGTATCGTAGCAACAGGACTGCACCTGATCTTGAGTCACAGACCTCGGGAATTAATCTATCACTATTTCAGACTCTGCATTTACATTTGGCAGCTGCCCTCAAAAACACCCATAAACTATGTAAATACACCTTTATTGAAGCTTTTGAAAAAAAACTGCAAAGTATAGACTTACTTTACATCTATCGGGGGACAGCAGTTGTTTATTTCCTTTTTTTCTCCCTTTCTAGTGTCGAGCTTTGGCAAAAAGATTAGCCATTGCGGAAAAGTCTCGGGAGACTCTGACAGAGGAGATCAAACTGGCCACTCAGAAGATCACACGCTTGCAGGTAAAAAGCAGTCTCATTACCAAAAGAGCTTTCTACATTAACCTCATATAAGCTCAGAATACATTGTCACTATGTTGTCTGACACACAGGATGAGCTGGCTACGACGAAGAGGAGCTACGAAGACCAGCTCAGCATGATGAGCGACCACCTGTGCAGTATGAATGAGACTTTGAGCAAGCAGAGAGAAGAAATTGACACTCTCAAACTGGGCAGCAAGGTACAGCACTCGGACTGAATCGCCTATTTATATGCTTTTTGATCGTCCAAATGGTTCCCTTTCAAAATGTAACTTCGCTCTCAGGATTTTTTGCAGCTGTCGCATGCTATCAATCCCCATGTACATAAATATAAAGCTCAACCGTTTAAAATGGAGCGATACAAATCCAGTGGGTTCAAGGTTCATTTCAGGGTTGTCAGTGAAATGTGACGTTGTAAAGTTTTCGTCAGATACGGGGGTGAAATGCGAGGTCACTGGTGACGTCGTGCTCTGTGCCGGGCCTGATGGGAAAAGCACCTGCTGGAACCATCTGAAGAAGTCGTTTAAAGTTAAAGCGGCAGAAATGGAGAGGCCCCTTTTTGAAGCGTGCATGTTCCTGCTTGTGCGTACACAGAGAGCTGAGTGCTGGGAAGTTGCAGGACAGAACATGTTTGGGAGTTAAAGGTGGTGATTTTCTCTCGGAAGGCCAGAGACCAGCCTCAGCATGTTTTTACATCTTAACACCGAATGCAAAACCAATCTGAGCCCTATCACCTAACTGCACTTAAACGCAACACGGTACTTTAAATGTTTTATCAATGTTGTAACTGACATTCTTTGCATTTTCTTCTTGTGTTTTCTGTTCCTTCTAGGGAAATGCCAAAAAGAACAAAGGTCGCTAGAGCTGCTCTTTAGGCTCTGGCTCCATTTTGGTATCACAAAGGGCACCTTGAGAGAAGATTTGATGTGTGGAGCCTCGCAGCAGCGCCCTGGTACAAACTGTCACCGTCACCAAACCACAGGACGGCTACATGCGCCTCAGATTCCTCCACTATCAAACAGAGGCAATAAGAATGAACTTCTATGGAGGCTTGAACAATTTTTTGAGTTTGACTGAGAAGCTTCCTTTTCCCCTTTTCCTTGTCACAGCACAAGTTAACACTTAACATGATTTGCTGACAACTGTTCTCTTAAACTGTTCCGGGACCTGCTTCTTGACCTGTTGGCCAAAGCAGGATGGAAGAGAAAGAGATTTTCCCTAAAAGGGACAGAGGAAGATAAACAGGAGGAACAGTTAAAGTTGGTTATGCTCACTGATGTTAAGCCTTGAAGACCAAAACCCTGTTAATCGGTGCGCTCCTGCTTTTAACGCACGTGTGAGAGAAAATGAAATTGCATCATCAGTGCTTATCTGTCGGAGCAGGCGAACAGAGTAAATGTTGGTGTGGCTGTATGTGTGTACCAGGCTTTACAACATGTGACTATTGTTTTACACTTGGATGTTTTTTTCAAATCAAATTAGAGATTATTTGTGCAATTGTGCCTGTATGTCCACATACAGCATAATACCCCTCTTACAACACATGCATATATCACAAGCGTATTTAAAGAAGGGCTTTGAAACCTAAACAAACAGCTAACAGACACTTGAATTCATTCTTGATGTTGGAAAATGTTCTGTCCAGTGGGTGTGGAGAAACAGGAAGAAATGTCTGCCTTGAAGCACTGATTAACTCTTTACCTTGAAGGAAAAGGTACGATGGACAAGTCAGAGCTCGTAAAACGGTGTCAGTCTGTCTCTGTGAAGTGTAACAAAAGTCTTTTTTTATTACCAAAGTAAACGGATGTGCACTCAGAAACCTGCTGGGGCACAACTGTTTCTAAATTCATGTTTCAATGTGTATGGACGAAAAAAGGGTTGACATGAATAACACTCATTTCAAATCATGATATAATTGTACTGTATCATTTCCTAAAATATATATGTATATACACAAAGGCATTTATTCAAAGGTTACACATTTTTATTTTCCACAACATTTTGAAAAATGAATCAAGTTATTTTTGTGTGTGAGGCAGGATTAAGTGTCTGAGAGGGGTGGACCCGTCTGTAACCGGTGCTTAGACATCCTGATTCATGAGTCATGGCAGAGGGCAGATAATGTTTACAGTAAAATGGCTTGTAGTGACTTGAGGAAATGAAAGGAAAGCCCAGCTTGGTTATGAACATTCTTATGGCCAGTTTACACCTGCCAGCAAACCTTTTGATCATAAAGATTTGCCAACACCCCCAATTACTGATAAAAAGATATATACTTGTATTCTCACAATGTAACCTGTACAAAAGCACATAAATATGTGAAACAAAAATAAAAAGCTTGTTCAACATGTAAATGATTCATATATTGGCCAGCTGGTTATTAATGAGCATGTCTGAGTTGACTTTCCGTGCTGCGTTTCTGGGAGTTGGAGGAGACTTGGATATTAAATCGCCCATCATTTTAAAAACAAAAAACAGCTGGTAACACACCCTGTCCCCTGGGAAATGAGGCAACACCATTAAACTGGAGGTATGAGGATTGGAAGATTACTTTTTGATGATACACTTTGTGTTCGAAGGCAGAAACACAACTTTAGTTGAATTTATGATGCTTTCCAATGCTCTTGGTGCACTACTCCAGAGTTCAAAGAAATAATAAACCCCCTTTATTTGTGCTTACAAAGGCTTTAGACCATCAATGACAACAATGATAAACAGAAAAGTTATTTAAACTTTTGTAGAGGCTGCAGAATTAGGAGGAACAATTACCAAAGATGTGCAGTGAGGGAAAAGTATTCTATTATATCCTGCTTGTTGGCCCCTGCTTCAACTTATGCATTGTTTATACTTTGCAAGTAAGCCACACTATGACAGGACTGGTTTTGATTTAGTTTATTACAAATAATATAAATCATCATTACAAAGGGAAAAACTGTGGGATCCAGACTCACCCCTTTATATTTCTTGTACACATGTACAGCAGAGTTATTTCAGTAACATGTAGTATGTTACTGAAATAACTCTGCTTACTGCATATTATTTGAGTAACACGAAGTACATTTGACAGGGTTTTGATATACAGCCTAAACCTCAACTTTAAAATGTATTAAATTCATCATAAACATAGACTGTCGATCATAACATTTTGCATATGTCAAAACATGGGTTTATTTAATTAAAACACATGTAGACTTACTGTAATAATATCTTAATGATGTACCCTCAAGGAGAATGTTTCACTACTTGCTGTGATGATCGCGCCTATTTCCTGACACAGACATTTCCTACTGTCTTGAACGCAGCGCCGCTCTGTTCATTCCTGCAGTGTCCCGCTGTAGGACAGTCTGTGTGAACTCGGGAGGGGAAGCGCTGTTAAAACTCCCAGGATTTACACTCTGCCATTTTGAGGAAAACCGGCCGACATCAAGAGTACAGATAAAACAGACGCGTCCAGGTCATGGCCTGCATACGAGAAGAAACGCTGTGAAATGTGAGTATTTCACTCTTCTGGTCGCACTTGGGTTTGTTTTTGAGAGAGCTGAGATAGTTCACGTCCGCTAGAAACGACTTAAAAAACGCTTCTGGTTTTACTCTTCGTGAGCCCTGTGTGTTGTCAGCTCAGCGTTTGGTGTGCTCACAAAGTACTGTGCAAACTAAACAAGTGAGTGACAACTTCACCCAAGTGTTGCTTCCACACAAAGGCGGAGGAGTGATCCCAGAAGTGGGCCTCTGTGTGCGGCCTGCCTGTGTTGTGGGTGACAGCATGCTGGTACTGTTTTCTTTCTCCAGCCAGAGTTGTTATGGGCGAGTAGAAACATGTCGTTTACCGGCGACTCGTGGGTCTGTCTGGCATTTAACTGACCCCACGCTGCAGAAAGTGTGTGGTAAACAGGTGGAAGAAGTACTCGGGTGTGTTACTTAAGTAAAAGTAGTGCATTCAAAATCTAATTTGAGTAAAAGTACAAAAGTGTCGGCATCAAAATATAGGCTACTTAAAGTACCAAAATTACTCCTTATGCGTAAAAGCCCATTTCAGAATCCTATATATTGAGTTACTATTATGATTATCCATGTGTTTTTATCACAACTGGTCAATGTAGCTCTATATAATTTGAATAACTACATATATCTTAACCTATAAGTATATCTCAAAGTGTATTTAATAACTGATTAGATCTAACTTAATTTATAATCTAAACCTAAAAAGTAACCAAATCTGTCAAATAAATGTAGTACAATATTGGCTTCTAAAAAGTAGTGGAGTAGAAGTATAAAGTAGCAACAAGTGAAAATACTCAGGTAAAAATACAAGTAGGCTACCTGAACATTGTACTTAAGTACAGTAGCCTACTTGAGTAAATGTACTTTGTTACTATCCATCGCTGGTGGTAAACAAAACTGCAACAATGTTTCAACTATGAGGAAACAATTATTTTCCACAAGTAGATATTGTTGTCTCTTTGCTGAGATTTCGATTTGCTATCTATGATCGGTAAACACAACTTTGTTGGTTAGTTGTTTCATTTGAATATGTCTCTAAGGTATAAAATAAAG
This sequence comes from Notothenia rossii, assembly GCF_949606895.1. NCBI lineage: Eukaryota > Metazoa > Chordata > Actinopteri > Perciformes > Nototheniidae > Notothenia > Notothenia rossii. Next base: position 70,225,538 of record NC_136909.1, read on the forward strand.
GTTACAAAAAAGTTATTCAGTGTAATTCCATAGCCTTTGTTGCCTTACGTGACATTAATGGTTAGTGTTACAATAAAAAAAAAAGTAGAGATGAGAAAGTAACGTTTAAAGCAATATCTATCTAGGCCACTAGCAAAGTGTGCTAACATTAGCTAACATCTAAAAACTAAAAGCTGCCAGATCGAGTAAGACTGTGGACTGTATTTAATTTAGCAGTTTTGTATTTTATTGATTTAATTAGATATTATCTTTAAATGAGCTTTTACGTCTTTCAAAGTTTTGCTTTAAAAATGCTCTAAAATGTTTTTCAAAGTGATTCACTATACTGAATGAGTAAACTGCTTGCAGTGTAATAGCGGACATGCTGTTTTAGTGTTTCAGCTGACACCTCTCTCATTCATTCCCGTTTATTTTTTCAATTCATGCTTTTTTTTTGCACTGGATATAATATATCTCAAATAACATAGATGTATTCACTGTGCTTATTAGGTGTGAGGAGACACCCAAACTTTCTCTTCTGCTTTGTTTCACTTTGCAGACAGCTCCAATTGTTGCCACTGTAAAAAGGTCATCACATTTCAGCTTTACACTAGATCACATAGTCATTGTGGTCACACCGGTAGTACTCTCCCATCAAATTAAAACGGATAGTGGCTTATTCTTTCTGTGTAGAGACCTTTCTAAGGAAAAATATCTACTCTAAAGTGTGAACGCATAGGAACTATCCAGGGGATCCAACAGGAACTCATTTCAACCAGGAAGCATCTGTCTTCCATGTTAAAGTTCACTTTTTTTTTTTTATCTCTGCAGTTTTATTCTTAAACCACAAGAGTTTCCTTTCAGTCATCATTTGTCAGGTGACTTTTTCTGCTTTCTGTCATCGAGGTTTTTTTTTCTGTCACAGCAAATAACACAGGAAATACAGCAGATAATACCAACATTACAAAAACCCTGTGAAATTGACTTTAATGTTGAAGTAGATGCTCATTACAAACACTGCAATTCATCTTAGTTATGAATTCCAAGATGTATAATTATTTTTCTAACATCCCTGTTGGTTAGTATCTGCTTATGACTGCTGTTCCTCTTTTTGGATTGACATGTCTGTGTGATTGTGATACGTAGTCACATTATTCCATAACTTTTCCATTTGTTAGTTTCACTTGTTTTTGAATCCGTTTGGAGTTTTGGTTTTCATATCAAAGTGCTGACGGTTCTCTTTTAAAGCTGATGAAAGCATATTTTCGTAACATATTGTGACTCAGCTTTCCTCAATAATTATAATTTAAAACTTACTGTAAGTACTTGTGTATGGGGCGTTCAGTTTTTTGCCTACCCCAGCAAGTCATGATGTCATTCATGTAAGTATAGTAATAATCAGGTATTATAAACCAGAGATAATGCATGTGATTAGCGTAGTTTTTGTCTTAATTGCAATTATGCTATTTGATGGAGAGCAAACCTCAACAGTATTTGTAAAATAGACAAAAATGGACCCTCATTAGAAAGGTTTTGCATTATATAGGAGTGTGAAATTGTGAGATTTCCTCATCTCCCAAGACTTGGGAGGATAATAAAAACCGGTGTAAGTTGTAAAAATAGTTTGACAGAATGTTTTTATTTATATTTGTATTAAACCTAATGACTGTAATAATCCTATATTAATCCCCATGCTCCCCATGTGTCACTGGTTTGTTTGGAACAGCCAGAGACAAACCAATATTTATGGTGCATTTTTTTTTATTTGATAAAAAATAAATTAAGATAATATTTGTCGTCAGTTCACATGGACAGTGCAGGCTGGTATTTCCTGTGTGCAAAGCCTCTTGTCCCCAAGGAATGTGTGGAATGTAGTCTTTTGTCCTCTGTAGATTTAGCAGCGTTTCATTTCTGGACCGCCTGCTGTAGAACCCAGGAAGACTGGAAATGTGTTTGAAAGTCTATCAGTAACCTCTGCATAAAACTCATCCTCCTCCTGGAACCAAAGCTGACTGATTCTCTAAATCGCAGAGGCGGGGTTGAACTCAATGAATGTCTGCGTGGCATTGCAAAACACCCTCTCATTAGATAGATGTCCTCAAGTGTTTGACTGAAGACTTGTCAATCCTCTACCCTGAATCGAGCAGCTCCCATTTTCCTGTTTATTTATAGCGAAAGGAAACTTGCCACTGGATGTCTCCTTTATGCAACTCCTGGCTGCGATCTTGAAGGGAGGAGGAAGGCTGTAATTGAGGCTTTCTTTTATGGGGAGATGAGGCTTCAACATTATGAAAGCTGCTTCTCTGTGGCCTGAGAGCCTGATGTTTGTGAGAGCCCAGCTGCCAGCACATCAAACAACACACTGTGATTGATTGAGATTATATAAAGATTCCAACATGTTTTCTCTCTGCCCATTGGCTAATAAGCCTGAATACCCTTGTTCTTTAGCAATATTTCCACAACATTTAATACCTAAATTGAAATATGTTCTGTAGATCTAACATCAGCGAGGATAAAAACATTCATGGCGCCTTATCCTTTTAACCAGCTTTCCAGAGCGTCATGCTGCTGATGGTTCTCACAGTTGAATGCATGCTGGGTAATGAGGCAGGATCTTTGCCGCCGTTGCTAACTTTTCTCGCACGCATTAAGAGAAGGCTTGCAATGAAATATTTAAACTCCGCTCATTTTAGAGCCCGGTGTTACTAAAAGAAAAACGTTTTAGCTCATCAATTAACAATACGAAACCTTTTGAACTTTCAAAAACGTTTCTATTTTGAAAGCGGGAACATTTCCTTGTCTATGCATTTACATTTCCTTCTCTTCTCCAGTAGAGAACACATTGCCTTATGTGCTGCAATACTTTGAGAAACCTAGTGTTAATTTGTCAGAATTCTGGATGCAACTACATTTCTGCTTTTGAGTATATTTGGTTTACATCAAGAATTACCTGCACAAAAGACTTATCTTTGTTGTCCTAGGTTTGATTGAGAGAATATCTTTCGCAATGCATTGTTTAGAATTACAATAAGAATCATATAACTATTTTATTGTCCTTGCCCATGAATCAAGATAATAATACCCAGTACTCCACCTTTTCAAGCAGTATAAACTCTGCAAAGAATAAAAGCCACAGAGTGATGTCCACTGATAAACATGCTGATGTTTAGCAGGTGTAGTGTTAACATGTTCATAGGCAAGACTCCCTGCAGGTAGAGTAGGGTTACCTGAAGAAGGTGAAAGGCCTGAAACATTGTTTAATAAAGTTTATTGCAAGTTACTTTAACTAAGGAAGCAAAAGATGTTCATGAAAATCAACAGGTTTTGTAACACACAATCCGAACGTACCATCTAGAATAACACTAAGTAAAGAATGTCAATAATGTCTTATTTGCCCTGACCAGGGATCAATGTATAATAGTGAATACCACTCGCTTCGTTCAAAAAACGTTTCAATAAAGTTATTGCCTGTAGAATAAGGCTACAGTGCTCTATCTCTTTCTGTATTGTTTGCAAAACTGATCCAAGTAAAGAAATGTATCAGCTGGCATTATGTTGAAATTCTAACAAATGCTTTGGTTGATTCTGTTGTGTCCGTGAACTTACGAGACGATTCAGTTAATAAATATTTGTCGTAAAGATTCTCAAAAAGCTTGAAAATCAACAAAAGCTGTAATCTGCAGTGTCAATTGAAGAAAATCTCCTTCCACCTCTCTGACACCATTGCGGAGTGCTTGCTTCAGCTTTAACATTAAAAGAGCCGTGGTTAATTGAGGTGTTAACATATGTACACACGTTCCAGGTTTTCAAGGTCGGTCTCTCTTTACTTCTTAATGGAGTACCTTAAGGAAATATGTTTTATTGATATCCCCAGGAGCTCTTTCTCTCTCTTTCTGCCAACAAGATAAATTCACTTGCTCAAGCTTTCTTATGAGGACTGATGTGTTACCCCAGGAATATTTTGAGTTAGCCTTTTAAACATGACTTTTAAGACAAAACATTTTTCATTTCTTAATTCCTATTTGTTGTTTCTTGCAGAGGAGAAGGCCTCAGGGGGACATCCATCCCAACAAAGGAGGAATTGTTGATTTGAACAGGTCATCAGCCCTCTACAGCCATGTGTTCCACAAATCACTCAAACTGGGTCACATTTGAAGATGACACCACACCACTCTCATCCCCTCAGAAGCCCCAACAGTCACCGGAGCATATCAAAGCAGCATTACCACGTCCCAATGGTTTGAAATTAGTTCTTCCTCCAATCAGAGACACTTCCTGGAGCTTCAATAGTTCTCTCGAATCCCCTCAAAGCCACTCAAGTCTTAGTGGAAGTTCCTGTGTACCATGTAACACGCCTTTTTGCACTCCCGTGAGTGGGGTTCCTAGCGGTGCCTCCCCATTTCACTCCAACACGTGGGAAAAGAACGACTTTTTTCGCAGTCTCTCGAGTACATCTACCATCTCTGCTCCCTCTCCTGCGCCAGAGGCCTTGCACCAAACTTCAGACGGACCAATCCCCTTCCCTTCTTTCCAGGGAAACTCAGGACACTATAACCCCTTCTGGGATGGATCTAGACACAGTGCAGATGTCGACAGCTCCTCCTCAGACTCAGAATCGGAATCCCAGAGCAGCCTACCGCGTTTCTTCATTCGGACCAAAGACGGCAGTGAGCCTCCACGTGACCATCTCCAAAACTCTCTCTCCTACGTTTGCCACAAACTGGAAGGCCTAAAAGCAACGGAAGCAGAGACGGAAAATGGTGGCGGGAGACAGCTAAGATGCAAGAGTGAGGTGTTAAGTGAGGATTCGTCTCAGTTTGTTCCCCGGGGGCTATTTCGTAGCAAAAAGCGAGACGGCTGGTCTGTCTTGCTCCGGATTCCGGAGAAAAAGAACCGCATGTCCTCGCGACAGTGGGGGCCGATCTACCTCCGCCTGTTGCCGGGAGGCGTGCTGCAGATGTTCTACGAGAAAGGGCTGGAGAAGCCGTTCAAGGAGTTCCAGCTTCTCCCCCAATGCAGGCTCTCAGATCTTAAACTGGAAAGCTACGGCGAGCCCCGCAAAGTCCTCTCTGTCAAAGTGGAACATTACTCGTACACAGAAAAGAAACGGTACCACCCCAAGCTGGAGGTTAGCCATGAGGCGGAGGCAGAAGAGCTGCTGAAGTTTGGCTCCACAGCCCACGAAGACATGCAGGACCTGGTCGTCTCCATGGAGGAGGAAATCTTTAAGTTGTGTTTGCACCACCAGCAGCGGCGGCACTACGAGGAGCAGGAGCTGTCACTGCAGATCACCGATCATATCTGGGTACAACTAGATAAGTTTGGCGAAGTCATCGAGCGAACAGCCTTCACCCAGATTCACTGTCTCTCTTTCCTCAACGGACTAGGGGATTGTTTTCTTGCCTTGAACGATCTCGGCCTGCTGCGCTTTGACTCCAGCTACGGGTCAGAGGAGGATGGCGAAGTGTGGATGGAGATCGCAGATAGCCATTTCCACAAATGTGTGAATGAGACAGAGTTTCAAAGGTCCCGGCTGGTAAAGTTTGCACCTCCCGAGGCCTGCAGGGTGGAGCTGATGCGGTACAAGACAGAGATCCTGGGTTGCACAGAAATTCCCTTCTCGGTCAAGGCCGTTGTCACAGTTCAAGGCGCCTACGTGGAGCTCCAGGCCTTTCTTAACATGACACCCACCTTCCCCTCCTTGGGGAGTGTGTCTGACACAAACCCTCTGTGTGAGAATGTAGTGATCCGTGTGCCGGTGCCAGGCGAATGGGTCAAAGTCACGCAGACAGTGGCCTTGTTGCGGCAGAGGTCGCTGAAGGCCCGCATGAACAGAAATGCCTGCTTGGGTGCTGTCGGCGCTGCAGATTCTCAGCCTGTCATGCAGGTGACAATCGGCACAGTCAAGTATGAGAATGTATTTTCAGCCGTCGTGTGGAGGATCGACCGACTGCCAGCAAAGAATACGGGTAACACATTCCTGAGAGATACAAATTTAGCCTTCCATATTTTCTCATTAGTTCGTTAGCCTTGCCTCCTCGTGCATTTGTACAGTATGTTTTCCGCTTGTTGGTGTGACACTCTAACTAAAAGTGACATTTGTTTCCCCTCTGCAGCAGTGGATCATCCTCATTCATTTTCCTGCAAGCTAGAGCTGGGATCTGATCAGGAGATCCCGAGTGACTGGTACCCTTTTGTCACGATGGAATGTGAAATTATGGGCGCAGTTGTGTCTGGAACCAAGGTGAAGTCGCTGGGCACTGCCAACGACATCCAGCCACAGAAAAATGTGACCAGTTGGACGCGCTATCATTGTCAGGTAATCAGTGTTATTTTATCATGCTTAATGTTAACTTAATTTGTATATAGAAAACTTTTTATTGATGTTCAACTTACCTCATTGTCTCTTTTTAGGTGGAGGTCGAGAAGAAATTGATTGAAACAGAGTCACAGAAGCAATCCGGGTGTATGACACAATGAGTATCAAAGACTCTCTGAAGACAATGTTATCCCTTTGCTCTAAGATATTTGGCCAATGGGGAAAAAGGGATGACAACAAAATGATCAAAAGTAACGGTGATGATGGACTTTGTGCTTACATCCGGAGTCAAATTCATATAAATACACATAGCCTGCTAGTATTTCTGATGGAGCTTAACCGATTATGTATCCTTTAACTGAGACTGAATTAGTCTAGACCTAATAATGAATTTAAGATGGTCCTTTTGCATAGCACTTTACATTTAATAGTTTTATTAACTGTATGACCACAGTTTATATGAGTACTGTATATAAGCTTGCCTTTGCATCATCTGCACTGCCCTCCAGAATGATTGGCAGCCTTATTAAATGTAGATGCAACGGGCTGCATGAGATAAACAACTAAGTAATGAGCAATATTCACTGAATGTGAGAAAAGGTATGAATCAGCAGGTTTTTAAAATCAGCCCTTCTTTTTGTTTGGCAATGCTTAAAGTTCACATACCTTCAAACTAATTAATTCTGGTATGAATCCTCCACATTTTCCTTATTTGTGTCATTGGCATTCTTTTTTTTTTTTTTGCAGGCAATATGTAGGTAACTCCTTGCTTCGCCTTAAGATTCAGAACACATTTGGCATTTGAAAAAGGACAATAGTATTGTAATTATAGTTGGACAATTGCATTGGTTCGAAGGGGGGTCACATTATGTACACTTGTGTAAAGGGACTTAATCACAATTATTAGCTATTTAGTTGAACTCACTCAGGCCCAATGCCAATTGGCAGCCATGCTCGGCAGTAAAACTATAATTAAAGCTCCAAAGCTACATTAAACAAGCACAGCATTATATAATTATTCTCACAAGTGCACCCGCCTAAGAGTTAAACAAATGATTTCATATTTGAAGGGTAATTGTCTTGCTTTTGCAAAATACAGACAAAGTGCATTTACAAGGTGAAACATCGGTTTGTTTTTAACTAACCTACATTTACTGTGCACAAATGTGTTGACAAATATACAACTCATTACTTGCGTTGCTTACCTCAGGCTGATCGTTGACTATACTAAGATTGTATTCTGGAGGAATGTATTTTATTTAAACAAATCAAATCTTTATTATGTGATCTTTCTGCCTCTGGGTTGTGAGTAGGCTGGATAGAAAAGAACAGTGAAGCTTCAGAGTAAGCTAACAGGCCTTCAGTGATGACTTTTCTGTATGAGGTACCTGGCTTAAGCTGGATGTTATGTACATCAAGAGTAAACATTTTTGATTAAAGCTGAATGACTCATGATATTTCTTGACAGATGTTCAGAAACTAACTTTGAGTTTATTACTGGTTAAAGTACTTGTTCAACGTGTTGCCACAGGAGAACTGCACATGCATGTGACGCCACAATAATATGCCAATTATTAATTTGAAAAGGAGCTAAATAATTATAAATGAAACACACACCTCAGCGAGTGTCAGAACAGCAAATTAACATATTTTGATCACACTTTTGTAGAGAACCTGAGAGACCCAGCAGTGTGTTATGGCAGGCTGCTGTTCAATAAATGACATGTGATTTTCAGTAAAATTATTTTGATGCCAATCCTCCATGCTGCTGTGTGATTAACTTTATTTGATCAACTTCCCCGGGAACCCGTGGTGATGAGTCACTATCCTGTTGATTGAATGATTTTATGTGTTTTTAAGATCTTCGGATATTCATACTTGTTTTATTTACTTATGTAATGTATACCTTTAATTGAAAGATACCTTTAAAAACAGTATTTACTCTAAAGATGGGTTAAACAGTTGCACTCAATTAATCTAAATGCTTTAACAAAACATGTAGGAACAAATCCTTCACAATAAAAAACATTTCTGGATTCTTAACACAAAAATAATTAGAGATTAGTTAGAGATGTCCACTAGTTGTTAGTTCTGGTTCTTCACAATAGGGGGCAGTGTTTCTAACAGTACATCGGCCATAGTAAGTTCTATTAAAATATATTTTTAAATACCTGATTTCAATGAAGTTAGTATGGCCAAATAAAATGGACGTAACATAAATAATATTATATTAGTTATATGTGGGAATAAAGAGTAAGGAGTGCCTCAGCTTCCTTCAGTCCCAGCACTCTCCTCCTCATCAGATGAGTCAACCTGTGAGTTAAAAGAGTGGCAGCATTACCAAACAGATGCTGCTTCAAACACCGAGTTCAAAATGAAGCGTCTTGTGAAATCTTTTTTAACTCCTGGTATTGTTTGTTCTTGGTATCAGACATTTCACTCAGCCCTGCACGCAGTGAAACAGTGTGACTATTCTATTGAGGGTAACTTAAAAACTAAAATATTGAAAGGTTCTGTTTGAGTATCGAAATCCACATGTTTCATTTGAGCTTCTGACAACTAAACCACAGCCATATTCGGTATATGAATGTTTTTGAGGTCCCAGTTGGCTCTGGATGAATGTAAAGTGGCCTACTGCTATTCACTATTCCCCCACCATATCTAAAGGAGAGCTTGACAAATATTTAAACATTTAAAAAACTTTGATTGTAAATGAGTAATACAAATAATAATTAAATTGTGTTATAATGATTAGGCTATAGCCTACTATAAAAAAAGTATTGTAAAAGTCATTATTAGGCTGCTTTGAGACCAACTAAACAAACATGGCGGTCATGGCACCAATCACAACTCTCGGTGGAGCTTGATTATTACCACCTGTATTCACTTGACGTCAAGTTGGTGCGAGCAAAACAATGTGACTGTATCACCGTTAGCTTTGTGTATTATGTTGCCAAAGTCCACTGTCGACGGCTAGAAGGTATTTTTGCGCTGAATCATGCTGAACAACAACACAGGCCCAGTGGTAAGCAACGTTTTTTAGCAACCTGATCTCACCAGAATGCGTTACTCCACCACGACTCCTTAACACCGCATTGCGTGGTGGAGTCACAAACTTTGTTACATTTATGTGTTGGTACCACGCAAACAACCCCTATGTAAAGTGAAGGAGGCTCTTTTGTCGTGGTGCACACACGCATTTCTACAACGTCCCGCATTAAACTTTTATTCTATAAAACGTTTTTTAAATCTACTTTATAGCTTGTAGTAACTCACGGGAGGCTTCTTTTATTTTATTTGTATCATCTTTATTTTTCGTCAGAATGTAAAAATTACATTAGTTACATATTTTTGTTCTAAAAAAACAGTGCATTGTGTGTAATACAGCTTTGATTTTTATTAAATTAGTTAGTTTTTAAGGAAGGCCAGAGCTTCAGCTGTGTCAAATAGATTGTTCACTTTAGTTAACGTTATTTAAAAGATAATGATCATGTCCCCTTTATTGTATTACGAGCGTCCATTCCCATTGGATAACAGAGAATTTTACACCCGGAAGTAAGTATTCTCCTTAATGTCAACGTGAAGCATGTCAAGGAAGTTGAGTATCTGAAGTGTAATTTTTGTGTAGTTTCGGGTTAATAATGTGGCCTTTTTGGCAGTTTAACTAAAGGTGTGCGGCTGCTGCCGTGAGGAACGGCAGGAACGTGAGGAAATATCTGCCTGAAATTACAATGGGGTTTAATGGAGGAGTATTGGACGTTTTTGTCACTTCATGCCCTCAAAAAGCATTTTGTTTAATTATTTTGCTTAATTATTTGTCATTTTTCAAGCTACGAGATGTTTTCCTACGTTTGTCATGATAAATGATTTCTCAGGAATGTAGGGTTTGGGAATTATGGCAGTTTAAAAAAAAGAAATATGAATGCGAATTTCAAGCTGTCCTCCACTCTAGCTGTGACATCACACACTCTAGTTAATGTTAAAATGTGAAGAAAACTTCTAAAACAAGGTCTGAACAATGTTTAATATCTCTAAAAGTAAGAATCAGATTTAAAAGTTGTTTTACACGAATAATGTCAGAAAGATGTGTAACATTTTAAAGTTGGAATGAGGTGTCTGAGTGAAAGTATGAATGAACAGTTAGCAGTTGAATTGCATGAAGATTTGTTGAAGTCTGAAGATTTCTCCATTGACTTCAATGTTAAAAAATGGATGTATTATGGGATGTATCCCTGGAATTATGAAAGTTATGAATGAGAAAAGTAATAGGCAGCCATCGATTCCCGACCGAGCTGAACGTTTTGATGTTTGAACGGAGTTTCTGCGATGTTCAATGCGGGAGGAGATGCGCGGCAAAATACCGGCGGAATAATAATAAACTTTTCCGTAGAAGAAAAGTTAGTAAGTAAGTAAATAAAATAATAAAGAATAAAAGTTCGCTGCGGGACGTTGTATAAATGCGTGTGAGCACCACGACAAAAGAGCCTCATTCACTTTACATGGGGGTTGTTTGCGTGGTGCCGACACGTAAATGTAACAAAGTTCGTGACTCCACCACGCAATGTGGTGTTAAGGAGTCGTGGTGGAGTCACGCATTCTGGTGAGATCAAGTTGTTTTTAGGCTACTTTTGCTATGAGCTAACTACTAGCAACACTGGTGTGTGTGGCCTGTATATGTACATTCAGTAGCATAATAAAAGCGCTCCAGACAGCACCACTGCTATTCAATATAGGCAATTTCTGAGCCTCAAGGTAAAGCTCAGTGGAGGCAAATCAATCATTTACTAAGGCCATTTCTATTTTTATAAAATCTATCAATTTAGTTCACATGGTTTTCTATGTAGCACACTCTTAATTGAATTATTGACGTTTTTGGAATTTTATATATTGCTTATCAAAACATACACAAATCACAAGCAGCTCACAGCTTCTGACTTGCAGTTTCTGAAAATAACTGCAGGCCAAACTCTACTTGTCCATAATTGATGATGTGATTGAGAGTATGCGGGAGCTCTTTTTGGATGAAGGGCTTGAAGACCGCGTTCTGGATGATTTAAGACATGTGAGTTTCATTCATAACCATATTTATCTCTAAAAATAGATATTATTCTCATCTTGACTCAAGCTGTCAGTTCCAGTAAAGTTAGTCCATCTAGCGAGGAAGTTTACACCATAACAGGAAGTCAGACTGCTGTTTTTTCTTGCTGTGCAGCTTTGGGAGGCAAAGATGATGCAGTCAAAAGCAATGGAAGACTTCAGAAAAAATAATATCAACTCATCCAACTTTGTGCTGCAGCTCCCTGCCAGCTACAGTCGGACAGATCAAGAACTCACAGGTAACACAGCAGGCTACTGCCATGAACTGCTTCATGCTTGCTTTATATTTGCATCACCTGCTCTGCTCTCTGCTCTTTTCTCTCAGCCTCAGTTGTGATCCCTGCGAGTCACAATATCCACAGTTTCCCAATGAAGGCAAGTGTCATCAAGCTTTCCAGGACATCACCTCCATGTCCTCATGTAGCTCTTGAAGTCATGGGCACATACAAAAGCAAAACATAACCATACTTAGTTAAATGTAAAAAGCAACTGATATTCTTTTTTGTCAATGTAATCACTTAATACAGGCAGTATAGGTGAATGCTAAGGGCGCATCAACCCATCGGGGGCGCTGGAAATTGGGCAGAAAAAAAAACAAATTAAATAAATATATATTTTTAAATTTCATAACAACACCATTTCCCGATTTTGCATCAACAAAGTACATCTTATTATCTTATACTATCAGAACCCATAAACTATGGCACCCCCCCCCCCCCCCCCCCCCCCCCAAAAAAAATCAATTTGAACAGCCCCAGTAAAATTCAGAGGTTTATGTGAAATTGTTCTTTTTTTTAAAATAATGGTTTTAGTGTGCGATTATAGGTTTTGAATTTTGTATTTGTGTTAATTTAAAATAAATCAAACTCCCAAAAAGCTAAAATCTTGCCTATGGCAGCAAATTGGTCAGGGCCGGCCCTCCCTCTGGGCTACCTGGGATACTTCTTCCTCTCTTGTTAAAAAGTAAATAAAAACAATGAAAAATTTGACAAATTGTGTGATTGTTTACATTTAGGCTTGATTTGGTTGCCGGTAACTTTAATTGAAAAATAAATTCTGTTCAATTTATAATAGATTTGATTTAATTTCAAAATCAGATACTCACTTATGGAATTTGACCAACTTGAGTACATATTTGAAAACCTGAATTTTCTACCTGTAATTATAAACCCTAAAAACACTTTTTAAATTATATTGTGAAATGACCTGAACATCATTCATGAAATGAGACAAAGGGAAAACTGTTAAACTTATTTAAGCACCATCAGACACTATTACAGTGTTAATGTAAAACATTACCTTTTTTAATATGATTGATTATGTTTTTTTCATTTCAGACCAACTCCGAGACAATTGCTACTTTCTCTCTTCCTGCGGGGTTATCGTACCCTGTGCAGATACCAGCTGGAGTCACTCTTCAAACCGCCTCTGGTACACAACAAATGTACCTGTTATTGGCATAAATATGTTTTATTTTTTTGTACTAATTTCAGGTATTTTTCTCCCTTTTTGTGTCACTGAGGTCAACTTTACAAGGTCAACGTTCCTGTTGTGGTCACTCAGGCTCCAGCAGGTCAGCCTCTTATATCCCGAACCATACAGAGAGTGTTTGTGGGGAGGGAAGCTCCTGCCCCCCAGTCATCTGCTGTCCCACCAAAAACCACTCGGCCTCAGGAGGTGGATCCACCCTCTGTTCCAGCTTCTTCTCTTCAACTGCCGCCACATCCACAGTTTGATATCCCCCCTTGTCAGGAGAAGAGTGTCCCCCAGCCACCTCAAGTTCCTGCTGCTGAGCCATTGCAGCTTCAAGGAGCCAGCTCTCCAGAGCCAGACATAAACCTGGAAGAAAATGAGCAGAGTCTACAAAGCGAACCTGTGAACCTCAGTATGAACGCCTCACCCTGCAGTCAGTTATTAGAGCAGATCAGCAGCGAGGAGGCTTTGACTCAGACGGCACAGTATAAGAGCCGAGACATTGATGACATCCTGAAAGAAGTGATTGAGGAGGAGAGAGAGAAGGCAGAAAGGGCGAGGAACCTAGCACCTGCTAAGAATGACAACCAGTCTGATCCTGTTCTTGGGGTAATTTGAAACGAATATACCCTCAGTAGGCTACATGGAGCCAACACCTGGTTAGCTTAGCCTAGCATAAAGCCTGGATTCAGGAGGAAATTACTACTCTAGGTCTGTACAAAGGAAATGTAATTTGTCCTCCAGCATTCTTAAAGCTCACTAATTAATAATAATTATTAATTTATTGGTATTTCTTGGATTGGAGTTCTAGGCTTGATGCTAAGCTACAGGGCTGTTCTCAAAGTGTATAATGTATTTCTGTTGGACTATTTTTTTTAAAGGGAAACTTAACCACTTTTACAAAGTTGAGGTTTGTACTTAAAATAAAAAAATATGGACGTTTACCAGGTATAGTGTATAATAAATGACAGTGAACTGCATCGTAGGAAGTGTAGGATCCAGCATTTTCGAAGCATGAGCATACTAGGGATGGGGGTTATGACCAATTGGCATCTGCTGCATTGGTTTCGAACGTACTGTTTTTAACTTAATGAGTTTTCTAACTTTATTGAAGATCAATACTAAATAGTTGAGGTTGCCCTTTAATACATCTAAAATAAATGTTTCAATTAACAATAAAGGGAGCAGTTATGTACTGTATCAAGACGTTTTGACTCAATCAACATTAATGGCATTACATTTCTACTGCTGTAAAACAGATTGCTGTGCTATTAACTCAAGCCAGTTCAGGTGTCAAATCTTGAATTATTCAAATAAATTACAATCTCATGGCATAAGTTTACTTTTTTGTCTCGCAATTCCTGCTAAGCTGGACCTGGACTTCAACTACAATGAGCTGTCGGACATCGTTCAGCTGGATGGTCCTGCGGGGAACTCTGACATGGAGGAGGAAGAGGGAGGTCCCATGGAAGAGAACGACTTTCTGGGTATAATCAACGCAGAGGCCATAAAGGCCCTGCAGGAGGGGGAGGGAAGCAGCGACGGAAACAGCGTCTCCTCCAGCAGCGACAGCGAGGGAGCAGATCTCGCCGAAGCAGTTGAAGAGGTTAGTGAGATTAAGCTGGATGTACATGTTATCCTGATTCTTTTTTCCCACTGTATAAGAAACAGATGGTCTGTGGCTATTTACCTGGAAAATGAAATAGTTTGTATTTCCTATCAATTAGGATCCTTTGAACTCAGGCGATGATGTGCACGAGCAGGACATCCCAGATCTCTTTGACACTGACAATGTAATCGTCTGCCAGTATGACAAAGTAGGAACAATTCGTCCCTACATTGGCCATCATTTGCCTCTCAAAAAACCCAAGGCATTATTACTGACTTAATGTGTTCTCTCTATTGCAGATCCATCGCAGCAAGAACCGCTGGAAGTTTCATTTGAAAGACGGAGTGATGTGTTACGGAGGCAGGGACTACGTGTTCTCTAAAGCTGTCGGAGAGGCCGAGTGGTGATGAGCATCAGCACTCTTCAACGCATCAGATGATCATGTAGAGCGACGTGGAAAGTGATCCAAAAGGGGAAAATAATCAGTGAATTTAGACCGCTTGGTGGTGTCATTTGGCTTGCAGAGAAGGCAGTTAAACACCTCTGTGTGAAATCACTGATACTTTAGTTTTTCATTATGTAATTATCAGAACAATACCGCAAGTCATTTAAAATGTAACAACCAATTACATACAGCGTTGATTCTGGATCAAGTGTAATGAGACAAACGGCATGAATTTCTGTTGTTAAATATTTACGTGAAAATATTTTTCTTTATTATTAGAGCAAAACATTATTTGAACTGGAATATCTTTTCTTCTGTCATGATCATGTTGCTTTGAACCTACCTAATGTGCTGTTTGATTAGTAGTAATGCCTTAGCTTTAATCATGCTTCAAATACACAGAACTGCACTATTGTGCTGCATTCAATGAACCCTTTTCTTTCCGTCAACCCTGAACAAAGACTGTGTTGCCTTGTTACATTATTTACCTAATGAACTAAGTGTGTTTGTTTTTGTTTCACTATTGAACCAAACGGCTGCATGCAAATTCACTGGAACACGACACAGTTCATTTATAAAAGCCAGCATGGACACTAAAATCGATTTTAATGTGTGACTGTTTTTGAAAAACACTGGACTAGCTTCTCACAGCTGGAACGAAAACATAAAGGCTTGTGTGACAGCTCCAGTAATAACTAAAAGTGAGTCTTTCATTCTTTGGTGTAGGCCTTTTTCTTTTAACATTTTGTTAAACACTATCTTCAAATGTTTTACAGTACTGCAGTTTGCACGTTCGCACATAGTAAAAGCAATTCATAGCACTGGTTTCCAAGTTCAATCGGAGGGTAGAATATAAACAGGATATGAAATCAGAGGGCAGATCTCCTAAAAAATATTAAACTCCCAGCCACAGAGGGATGTTTGGTTGTTCCACCAAAATGTAATGTGCCACACAGATCCTAGAGTTCAATTAAATTATGCAAATATGTGTCTTTTCAGCATATTTATCATGTACGATTTCAGAGAGATTAGATTAATAAATATTACAGCAGTAGATACAATCTCTGGATTTCAGCAGTGTTGACGGGAAGAACCCAAACAAAAGTTTCTAAGATGCTGAGTAGTATTTATTTTTTAAATGAGAAAACCCATTGTAAAAGACAGTTAGCATAAGTAACTTACCACACTTTAAAAATTTCAAAAATGTCTCATTGTGGAAATCGAGGACATTTTAACAACATTTTTAATTCTGGTGGACACAGAGGGTGTTTCTCAATGTCGAGGACGCTTGCTTGGTGGCACATGTCTTCCGAGTCACTTGCTTCAGAAGCGAGGCAAGAATCCTTCCAAGCCTCGGAAAATGAAGAATTGTGCAACAGGCTAACAGGTGTGCAGGTTTGCGTCATATGGGAGGCCCCGCCTTAAATGGATCGTGATTTCCGCAAAAGATTTGGAAATTGGTCCGTGCGCAAAGCATTGTGGGGATTTTAAGACCGCGGAGTTTACACATGTGCAGCCTCGAAATTTCTCACTACGAAGTACGCCGGCCTCGGTAGAATTCCAAGTATGCTGGACATTGGAACAGGCCTTCGGCGGCACTCGATGACGTAGTATGCTTGAAATAGTGGATCTGGAGCAGCCTTCCTCGACATTGAGAAACACCCAGCGTGCGTTTATAAATCACGAGTATGCTTGCTTGGTAGCACATGTCTGCCGAGCATCTTGCATCAGAAGCGAGGCAAGAATACTTCCTTGCATTCGGAAAACAAAGAGTGGAACAGGCTACAAGTGTGCAGGTGTGCTTCATATGAGAGGCCCCGCCTTACATTTTCCGCCACAGATTTGGGGAAATTGGTCCGTGCGCAAAGCATTGTGGGGATTTTAAGGATGCAAAGTCTACCCATGTGCAGCCTCGAAATTTCCCCCAAACCAAGGACGCGGCCTTGGTGGAATTCCAAGTATGCTGGAGATTGGAACAGTACTTCGGGTGGCACTCGATGACGTAGCATCCTTGAAATATTGGCTTGGAAGCCAGTATCCTCGAGATTGAGAAACGGCCCCAGAGTCTTGGCTGATGTGACATGCTGCAGTCTTCAAGTCCAAATGTCTCCTGAGTACATCAACACAACAATAGATGGCACTAAAACTCATCTGTAGCAAGCAAAATACTTTCCTTTGATCACATTTACCTCATAATATTCAAATAAAAAATCTTGACCTTTATAAGGATTAAAACATCAATCAAAACTCATCCTTAGAACTCTTTGTCTATTACACAAAGTCTGTTTTTACAGTTTTCAGATCATTATAACAATAACAATCCATGATTTAGGATACCTTTAACAAACTGGCCCATTTCCCCCCCCATTCCTGCTTGCTCCATCTGCTTCTTTGTACCTCCTCACATGTGCAGAAAAGGAGGCAGCAGCACCTGAAATTCTCACTTTGTAAATGAACAGAGATCAAATCTGATCTGATGCCTTCCATGTACAAGACAGAGAATCTCTTCAACCTGACCTTAAATGCTGCATTCTTAGGAGCAGATGCTGCCTTCATAATACAATACAATCATAATACAATTCTCAGTGTTGATCATGTGGCCCTTTTTTTTAGAAAGCAATCCTTCATCTTGATGTGAAAAGCATAGAAGCTCAGTGAGTTAGTTTGAGCTTTGGGTGTTTTTTGACTGCAGTGGGGATGTGAAGCCCGAGTCTGCGACCTGAACCAGTCAGCGTCAGAGCTGCAGCAGCCGCAGCGACTCAGCAGCAGGCCCACGTCCTTCCTGATCGCCCGTGTGAAGAGGGTGTACAAGAAAGGGTTGCAGAGGGAGTTGATGGGATAAAACAGGATGAGCAGAATCTTTGAGTGGGACACGGTTATCAGGGGCATCTTCAGGGCAGCAGAAATGGCGAAGAAGGAGATCGGGGCCATGCAAAGAAAGTCTGTGAAAATGAGCACAGCCATGCGCTTGGCAATTCTGGTGTCTCCAAGACGGGTAGAGTGCTCCGGATTGCGAACACTCAGATATATGCATATGTAACAGTAGCAGACCAACAGGAAAGCAGCAACATTGAGAATGAGCACGGCCACAACGTAGATCTGAGAGGCCAGCGAGTCGATGTCCATGGGCAGACAGATGCTCACTTTGCTGTAACTGCTGACCCCCACAAGAGGGAGCAGGGCCACCAGCAGAGAGAAGACCCAGCCTGCCCCCATTAAGGCCGCCACATGGTGCATCCGTAGCCTCTTGTTGACTTGCATGGCATTGGTGATGGTGTGCCAGCGTTCAAGGCTAATCACTGTCAGTGTGTATACTGATAGCTCGCTGGAGAACACCGTTAAAAACCCTGCTGTTCCACACCCGGGCCCCGTCTGCCAGTCAGTCGCATGGTTGTAGTACTCGTGGCGGGAGATGATGTCCATGAAGGCAATGAGCATCAGGTAGAACCCCATGCACAGGTCGGCAAAGGCCAGGTTACACATGAGGAACCTGGAGACGGTTAGCTTGTGTTTGCTGATGAGCAGCATAGCCAGAACAGCCAGGTTACCGGTCACAGCGAACACCGTGATGATACAGGTGAGACAGCGCAGGAGGGGGAAGCCCAGCAGGTCCTCGCAGGGGTTAAAGGCATCCGGCGTTGGAGTGCACTTGACGAAGGGGCTGTTGACACACTCAAATTCCAGGTCAGGATACTGAAAGGTGATGTCATCGATAAAATCCATGCCATCTTCGGTAGGCTCTCTGAAGAATACATATGTCAAAAAAGATTATTACAATTAAGAGAGGAGAGGAGTCTTTTATTATAGTATTGTTTTCTAAATAGATTACTCGAATGTTTTAAGGTGAGCCAACGTTAGATCAACTATGTCAGTTTTAAGAAACAATAGAGGTGGATGTTTATTTTCAGGGACTCAAAGTTCATCTTTATCCAGAGAGTTAGTTGTTTTTAGTATAATTATTAGAAGTTAGAAATTAAAAGTGTCAGATGAAGTGACAGCTCTTGGTTAAAATATTGAGATGTGACTATTAATAAGTAAACAGGCATTGTTATTTTTATTTTTTTATTTTTTTTCGCCA
This sequence comes from Notothenia rossii, assembly GCF_949606895.1. Lineage (NCBI taxonomy): Eukaryota > Metazoa > Chordata > Actinopteri > Perciformes > Nototheniidae > Notothenia > Notothenia rossii. Next base: position 70,244,538 of record NC_136909.1, read on the forward strand.
AGTATTTTCCCAATTACAATTGCTTATCCATTGGTTCAATGTGGGTGCTATGTTAGAATATCAATCTATTAGGTTTAAACTATCAAATCATCAATGCACTTTTAAGGCCATAGAAAATTAATGGGATGGTCCCGGGAAAAAAGTATCCATAATGAAAGGCTTTGTCGTAATCTTAAACTTGAACTTTAAAATGCACCCCCCTCCGAACACCAATTATTTTAGTACAGTCTCTTAATGGACAGTGAAGTCACTTACTTTTCAGTTGTGCTGAGATCACACAACTTTGAGAAGTTCTTTAAGGCACTTTCCCTTTAAATAAAAAAGAGGAAAATGTTAAACCACAGAAAATGCCAGTAATCTCAACTGCTGTTCCAACTACTGATGATCAGTATTCACAGGACAGAGCTTTTGTTCTTTGTGCAGATGTGAATGGATTTGTATATCTCTGGGCGCAGTGGTCGGTTACCTTTGTTTCCGCCGCCATGTGTGGAAAGCGCAGCAGTGGCTGGAGTACGTGAGTTCTGCGTTCAGCAGCTCGGCCAGGCCCTCCGGGGGGGGGAGGGTCTTCAGAGCAAAGGCAGAGCTGGCGTTCAGATACCTCACCTGCCCCAATCCTTTTCGGGGGAGGGACCTCAGAGGTGTGAAGGAAACATCCCTGCATCAAACATGGAAAATATAAACATTAATTTCAGTGGAGATACTGTGTTTCAATAATTTGACTGTTAGAGGGTTACAAAGTCTTTCCAACAGGAAGAGCCATTAGTGTTTTCTTTATAATTATATAAAGCTATCTCAGGCATTTTTCTGCTGAATCTCTAGTGACAGTGGCAGAAAAACCCCTAATTAAAGGTTTTCATTTTCAACAAGCCATCAAGGTCTTTCTACAAGAGGTGCTAATTCACAACAAAAAAATCTTCATCGCAGAATAAAGGTTGTAATTACTGACACGGACTGAACACATTTTAGAAAAACAACACTTAGGATCTACTTTACTCGCTCACGTAATTGTTTTTCTTATATTCATTGAACATGAAAATACCCGGATGGTGCTCTTTAGGCTCAGGACGAGCAAAAGGAAGACCTTTAGCTTTTCCTGCATGGCCGTTATAACCACACACACTTCTGTAATTCACAACTAAGATAAAAGGAAATGTGATATCTGCAACACAAGGTTACTTGCAATCAGAGACCTTGCGAGCTGCATGTGCATCAGGCCGGGATATTTGTTCACTAATCAGTATTCATCAGTGCTTCTCGCCTTGTTGGTTGTTTACACAGACAGGCTGTCACCGCCCTAATGTTTAAACAATAAATTATAAACATTGTTATGAATATTAATCATGCTTCACTGGCCCAGTTCAAATATGGTAACCTTAATGCTGTTGATTCAAACATCAACAGATAGAGAAAGTAGGTCTGTCCTCTCCGGTATTTAACTTTGCCACAATCATACATTTCTGATTTTGTGTTTTGACCTCTTGTCTATAACTTTTTAGGAACTGGTACATCTTCAACTGGGATCTACAGTTCACAGACTATATATTTTACTCACACACAACATTCATTTACCAGACATAGTTTGTAGTTACTTTGGAGGAGTATTTCACATTTAATCATACATTCAGTGTACAACATGAAATGCTTTTTCATAGATTAAACTGCCCAGCTGTAAAACATACAAAGTGCTTAATATTAGCTTTTTGTTAATAGGCCACAACGTCAAAATCCCACATTAAAGGTGGGGTAGGTAATTCACTTCAGAAATACTTTTTGTTATATTCCATGGAATGCTCTTAACATCCCGATAGCAATGAATATATTAAATGCTTTGACAATAAATACATAAAAAATGTCATCTGTGGAAGCCGTAGTACTGTAAAAAGCACGACCAGTTATTTTAGCCAGCCCAGCTAAAATAACTGGATGGCCTACCTGCCTGTCAGCCTTCAATCTGTGCACAAACTTATCTTGTGACCTCATTGGTCATGTGCACGTTCGTTTGTGTTGGAGGAGGTGCTCTGTAAGGAAGTCTGAAGGAAGGGGCAGATTTTTTTCGGCTGCATACTTTCAAATTCTAGCGCACTCAAGCTGGTTTCTCCATTCATACCTACCCTACCTTTAACACTATTTCCCACTTGTATTTAAAATGAAAATGCTCTAAAACACTTGTGTTAAATGATAATAGAAATCATGATGCCTTTAAGCTCCTTTAAGCAAGTTTTGGTAAAATGTTGAATGCAAATCATTTATGCAGTTTTAGTTCAATCTCAATACATGTCTCATTAGCTGCTGACTCTGTCTGTTTGGTAGGTGTACGGTGGTTTTGAAAAGCTTTTACTGAAAGCTGCTGCAGTTGCAAACAAACACTACAAAAGAACACTTCTACCACCAATGATTTTGTAACCCTTGGATGCAGGAGTGACTGGACCCTAGACTCTTCCATAAGTGGGTCAAAAAGGACCCGTATTAGAATAATATCTGTTTTTATGTGATTTTTGTCATTTTGGTTAAGAGAAATCACTTGTATAATATTTAGTATTATATTTTGGTTCTCACTAGAAATATTTTATATTTAATTTTTCACTATTTATAATTTTAGACATTTTATTTTACATTTTATAAAGAAAACGTTTTGAACATATTGATGCAAAGATCTCCGCTATTCTGAGACCCTCACAGTATTCCAGTCCCTTTTCCCTTGTCTACTCATAGCCCACCCCCCATCAATCCATGCCGGTTGATCAATTTTGATAGTCCTATACCCCCCACCCTAAACTTCCCTTATATTCTAAAGCGATTTTGAGTCCTTGAAAAGCCATATACAAATATAATGTATTATTATTATTTTTATTATTATTGTTTTTATTATTATTATATTGACAGGTATCAGATCTTGCTGTGTAAAATAATCTTCCTGAGAGGTGTCACTTGTGATGTAGTCTGTGTGGTCTACAGTGAATGTATTCCTGACAGCCACAGGTGATAAGAATCAAAGGTTCCCATAGGATTCCATAGAAAATGCATGCAACACTTGGGGTAGTAATACAAAACTACAATTTCTTAAAATGTATCAAATTTAAATAAAACATTTGAATGGCATGATATCCAAAGCAGGTTTTTTGAGGAATAGCTGGAATATGAAATGATAAACATTTTTAATTACAAAGATACTTCAAGAAAACCCCCTCATCGGGTCAAAAAATACCCACTTATGAATCTAAGGGTTAATGACATTTTCCTTGATTTGAATGGTTTTACCAACTGAAATCTTTGTCACTTACAGATAACTTGGACCGGTGACTCCTTCAAAAGCATTTTCTTCAATGTCACTGAGATACATGTTGTCTCTTAAAATCCTACAAAAGAAAAGAAAACAACTGAAACAAAAGTGACCTCAAGTCCAAACAATAGTTTAGCAGTTAACATCCAATATAAAAGGAAATCTAAGATGACACATTAATGGCCAACAATGGCCCTCAAACCATTTATCAACTACGTGTGTTCTTGGCTTGACACTGAGGAAGATGAGCATTATTTTTAGACTGCATGGTGTCCGCACTGATCTCATCTGCATTTACTATCAGCAGTATGGGGCAGAGCAAGAAAACAAGGGGGCATCCGATCTTTGTTTAGTCTTATATAACACTTGTTTACCGGTTCACTCAGCTTTGAATGATTACAAAAAGAAGAGCCAAAGAGCTAAAGAGCATACTTAACACCAGCCTAATGTATTGGCGCGTATTGTTGTTGCTATTTTAGCACAAGATTATCAAAATGCTTACAGTGTGTTGAGCTTGGTTCCATTGAATGCATGAGATTTGATATCCTTGAAGCCGTTTCTAAACAGATTCCTGTGAGGGACACAATGTGACAAACTTGCTGTTAAAAGCACATATCACCAAGGTCAGACGACTGAGATGACATATGGAGACAAATTCTTACCTTGAGCTCCAGTAATGGGGTAACAAAAGGTATGTGGCTCCTGTACTCACATGTCTACATCTGCTTCTGAAATACCCTGGAACGAATTGGCAGGAATGAAGTCGATCCCCATGTTGTCGACCATTTCTCTGCACACAGGAGAGATAACCTTCACTCAAGCTGTTTGGCTTAATTATCAGTTAGACCAAATGATGCACATTTGTTCAAAAAAAGAGCCATTGGATGAACTGACACAGTCGGGTGGTATGTGGCATTGATAGATAAAAAGTATGAGCGGGCTCAGAATAAACTTGGAGTTATAACATGGAGTTCTGCAACATGAAGACAGATATTAAACACATTTATAAAGCACTGTTTTTAAAGGTGATGACTTACAGGAGGATAAACGGCGCCAGGGAAGAGATAGTTGTGAAGTCTGGGAAGTGTGTCAGCCCTGTGTTAGAGATGCTCCTGTGAAGCAGCAGAGAGAAGAAATCATGAGCAGAGGAGGACAAATCTTGCTACAAGTGTCTGCTAAATGTCACAGCTTTGCAGATTTTTTTATCAGTTAGAGGAATTTCCAGTCCCGATCTAACACATCATGTCCCTGTTTGCTCGTGACCTTTGACACGTTTTCTCATCCCCCCAGTTTATCTTCCAGTTTGTTTCCTTAAAATTAATGACCTTGTTTTTTATAATGTTATATGTTCTTCAACATTGTCGGACAGTCATATTTATATTTATTTTGTATCTTCAATATTTCATTTTTTTCATCTTTCTTGTTTTCCCTCCTTAATAGTTTGTAGTGTATTTAGAAAAAAAATAAGTTAATATTCCTCCGAAAAAAATTGTATATTACTGGAAGTATTTAGGATTTGGATTACTACATTTTAATTGTATTTTTGACTTGGACTGCATAAGTTATTTCATTTAAGGTCTATTCAAATAAGATTTCTACAGCTTTTACTCTAGTAATAATTTTTTATTACTATTCGATCTGGCCCGCCGGTATATTGCACGCACACCTTCACTCAATCCTGAGAGTTTCCTCAGCTCAGAGCCTGAGCCCAAACATTGATGAACTTGCACCCAAGATGAGATGCCAAGTATCTGGCTTGAACTAGCATCACAGAACAGCACACTGAGTTTCAATGGATGTTTCCTTCTGCACTTTTTTTCTCACGACAACAGGGCACGTTTGGTTTATTATTTGAGGGGAATAGTTTTTTTAAAGCTGTTGTTGGCCTGTGGAAAAATGTAATCATAAGAAATGACTCCGGAAAAGCTGCAGATAGAGCCATAAGAAATGAATGCAACTGATTATTTAATGTTGTTTTTATAGACAATCATTTAAGCTTTGTTAGTTCCAGGTTTAATATGTGCAATAAGTTCATTTCAATAAGTTCTGCAATAAACATTGAACCAGTCCGGCCCTCGACTAGTACCCATTTTTTTTATTTTGGCCCACTATGTATTTGAGTTTGACACCCCTGCTCTAGTAGATCATCAGATTTAGCTGAATTACATCAAGTCAGCGTGTGGTTGAAAATCCACACTATACTGCAGAAATGAAGAACGTTTTGTTGACTGACCCACCTGCTGTTAGGTGGGTTTTAAATAGGAGAACAATGATACTATTTTTTTTTACTTACAAATATTCCAGTTTGGGCAGGTCAGTGAAGGCTCCTTTTTCAATAACCCTCAGACTGATGATATTCTGCAATGATCTGTGGGGATAAAAATGAGGAAGCCCATCAGTAATTACACTATAGTTGTCAGTGACAGTCAACAAACAAACACAGCCCATTCATACACCAGCCGCTCTGAAAATCAACAATTAAACACTCTTTATAATGAGAGACTAATCCTGTAAGGTAAATGCAATGCAAAACACGTACCAGCTGTTCAAATGAATAATTGCTTTCATCGTGCAGCTTGAATTTGACATGCGGCGGAAGGTAAAGTGTGGCTTACATTTGAATCAGGCTATGGAGGGAGAGGAAGGCGTGTCGCTGAATCTTTGTGATGCTGTCGCTCTGGGAGATCACACTGTGGCACAAAGAGATGGCTTCACATCAGTCAACAGATTAATAAGAGCCTGTGAACAAATAACTCCTGAAATGCCTCAGATCGAAATATTAAAAGTGACACAAAGTTCCCTTGCTTACTTTTCAATGCACCTCATTTGGAAATAGGACAGAGATGATTGATATTGGGACAGAAAGCCATGAGGGAAATGTTTAAATACCGCCAAAAACAGTTCTCACTTCTAGGGCACTACATGCACATGCTTCACCTCGTGTTTGGAAAAGCTCCAGTATACATCAGAGATGCATCTGGGCCTTGGAAGTGAAGATGTTTAAAAATGGAGGACTAAACAGAGATGTTCAGAGACAAGCAAAGTCAACAAGCCTTCTATACTCGTCCTTGAACACGTTTGTTTTCTGATGGAGGCTGACTTCTCCTTCGAAGCCGCCCTCCACCTTCTTTTTGTAATCACCGGTTTCCCCCACTCTACTGTAATCAGCCGACACTTTTCTTAAGGTTAACATCACTCTGCCTCCATCTCAAATGAAAAAAAACAAAACAAGAACGTGTCTGCTTTTTCACTTTCATGACCTCCTCTGATTGCATTATAGTGTCATAATTACCACACAGTATAAAAAAGCGTTTAAATCCAGATAAGGCCTTGATTTACAGTTTGCATCACCACTGTCACACACATGTCAGTATACCTTGACACAGGTGTTAATGGCTGAAAAGACTAAGGTCAGTGTTGTTTAAACCCAAATGAGTTTTATCGCTTTAAACTAGACACAAGATTTGAACATAATGAACACATTGTGGAAGTACTGCTCGTATCTGAGGCTGATAAGACTTGTCCCTGAGGAGAAGAGCAAAGTCAAACACACTCAACACAAAGCAGCTGAAATGATTCCACCACGGGCTAACGCACGTTATCCGCTCATCAAACTGTTAGAGATATGATAATTAAAATACTGAAACCCATTCAGGACGCTGGCTTCAGGACTTTGTGTTTAGTAGCAGTAAACATGATAAAGAGGAGACCTATCTTTAATTAGGTTGAAAAGAGGTTATGCTTTTTATTTATTTATTTCTCTGTTGTTTACAAGATAATTATATTTTAATTGGGTTTTGCTGTCGTTTTTACTGGTTCTACATAGACCTGTGTTAGTTAAATGAGACTTGAATTGAACTGTAAGTAAAAGTAAAGTAAGTAAAGTTTATATATAAAGCGCTTTTCACAGACAAAGTCAAAGTGCTTGACAAAACAATAAAACATCATCATAGGAATCGTACAATGATAAATGACCACACAAGCCACGTGTTAAGAAGTCAATTGCATTTTGTCTTTTTGTTTATGTATATCTTTAAGTTGTTGCTATTGTCGGGACCTCCTTGAAAACGAGATGGTGCATCTCAAGGGGTTTATCCCAAGGAATAAAAATGTCTATATATCATAAAAGCACCAAAACACAATAAAAACACAATAAAAACATAGTATAAAATTCAATAAAATCAAGCACACCGGTTACCCAAACGCCTGCCCAAACAGGAATGCCTTTAAATTAGTTTCAAAGGAGTCAACAGAGTCAGCAGACCGTAGATGACCGGGCAGAGCGTTCCATAGGAGCCACGGCCTCGAACGCACGATCACCGCAGGTCTTAAGGTGGGTATGTGGGACAGACAGTAAATTGTGCGTGTGGGACCTGAGTGGGCGGGCTGATGTATATGGATGAATTAGGTCAGCCACATATGCAGGAAATCTGCTGTGTAAGAGTCCGAACAGTTGTCCCTCATTTACTTAAATTCATCAAGACTGTCTGTTTCTTGATTCTTTCTTCACCGTGAAGCAGTGCAAGAAGCCTATCTAGCTTACTTCTACTTTTACAGGGATCAATCACGTTATATATTTTTGGAGGATAACTTGAATACATTTTAATCACATCTACAGTTATAAACCTTTTTTCTGACAACTGAATGATAAAAATCACCTAAAAGCTGATATTAGAGAATTAAGTGCACTACTTTTTGATAAAAACAGATTGAAAGTAATCTCCTGTAAGACGTGTGATGTAAGTACTGTGTTAGGAAATAATGAATATTATTAAACAAGTGTTCACATCACAAGAAAGGACACAACAATATTTAGGTATTTTAAAGAAGCTTATTCACATAAACAGCAAAAGATAATGGCAAATAACTACATCATACACATTCAACGTTTGAAGACATTGTACCCGTTTCAAAGCCTCTGTTGTGAAGTGAACAAGTGAATGTGACTTGTAGAAATATTTCTTACTTGTACGATTCAACACTTTATCAAGTAGTTTAGAATTGTTTTTAAATCCCAGGGCAATTTTCAGGGTCAGTAACATTTATTATTTTATTAGTTTAATGTTATGTCTAAATCCTATCATTTTTTTTCAAAGCTTATGATTCTTGCTGTTCTGGAATCCTCAAGTTGCTTTGGATAAAAGCATCAGCAAATTCACTTAATTGTAATGACTAGCACCTTTAAATGTATTGTATATGTAAATTTCATAATTGACCTGATCATTTCTTAACATTTAGAAAAAACTCAATACTTATACTATATAGTATTGAACCAACTGAAATATAAAAGGAAAAACAAGGAACTTACATTACTGTAATGTTGATCAGCTCCGTGAAAGCATGAGTGGGGACTTCTTTCATGGGCAGGTGGCTGAACCTTCTGTGAGATTCACAAGTAAAATGGTTGATTACACAATCAAGAATGGATATCCATGTTATCTTTCAAAATTACACTTATGATAAAATAATGTACAAGTTTGATAATTAACAAGAAAAACCTCATTAACAAGTCCTTCTATGAATAGCTCAGTGACAGTGACGGAAATGCAAATGGTACGTGACAAGCCAAACACAATAAGTCCTAAAAGAGAGAGTAAAAGCCACTGAAGTAGCGCAGTGGCAGTGATGGGCTCAGTGGGAAGCACCAGACCCTTACAGGAGGGTCACAGAGGTTTGTCTACTCTACTGTCACCGCTGAAGCTGGAGGGAGTTGGGCTACTTACAGTCGAGGCAGGGATACCGCCCGAGAGGCCAGCTGAGTGTCCCTGTTGCACCGCAGAGTGTCGGCCCTGCAGCGGCAGATGGCCGGACAGCTATAAGCCCAGCAGGAGCGCGCGGACAGGACACCGGACAGTGCGAGCAGGAGCCAGACCGCCCGGGGAGCCATGCCTGACACTGGGCCACTCACTTCGGGTTTTAAAAAGTTAAGACAAAAACTCTACTGAATCTCCTCAAAGTTAGAGAAAAACAGCTCAGGAAAAATAATCAGGACTAAAGGCTAAATAATGTTCCGGTCGTTCCTCCACGTGCGCTCGATCTACTGCTGCCTTAAGGGGCTGTTGTAAGTGCTGGCCGTCTGGAAGATTCAAGAGGAACTTTTCTTTGACAGCTGAGCTGTTGAGTTGTGACGTTTAGTAGGGGTGGAGACAATAACAGCTTTATCAAATGCTGAATGTAATGTTTGGGATTTGCACGTTTTTGCTCATGTATACTTTTATACGTTTTGCCATTGCATGCTGTACATTTTAAGATTTAAGTTTGTGTTCTTATGTAAGGCATCAATTCATTTTGTATTGAATTCACAAGCTTTGACAATCTTTCCATAGTTTGAATGCAAATTGATATAAAAGGTCTGGACTGTATGACAACGAGGTAAAGTGAATGAGTCTATAAAAATCCCTTAAAGGAAATGATTAATCCTTTTTTCCAGTTAAGCCAAGACCAACTAAAATAAAAAAGTCTGGTTCAATGCCTTAATGATGCACCCTTATTATGAATCCTTATAATAGACAAAAGACAATGACCCTTTTCATCAAACTCTGCTATTTTGGCTTTAGCTTTATTATTTTATATATTTAATGTACTTTTGCCATATTAAGCAGCAAATTGTGTTTTCATGTGCTCATACAAATCTAAATATTAATTCAAACAGGGAGACACATTGAATCCAAATACTAAAAGCAAGTGGTTGGAGACAGTTTTTAAGTGTTATAGATTGTAAAATGTACACATATTTACTAATGTTTAAAGCGCAATAGTGGTTACTCTCCAGTGAAACTAATGGTAAAGCTAAAGTGTCTGTCTACAGTGAATAACAACCACAACCCCGATTTAACTGTATCTGAATGAAGATAAGGCTCAGGCGGGATGTTGTTTCAACATTTTCATAGGGTGACCTGTCAACCATGGGAGAAGGTGAGTGGGAATAAAAAACGTTTAATACAGAAACAGAAAACAAAACCTATTTGCTATAAAACTACATTTGCTTTTACAACACCTTACATCACAGGAGACAAGACAACAACCAGCCGAGGTCCCGTTTACACCAGTTTGTCAAAGTAAAAGCATTGTGTCACCATCATCCTTAGCTGAATCTCCTCTTCTGTCAGCAGCCCTGACCCCATTTACAGCTTTCTCATACTGCCACTGTGACCCATGACAATATAGCAGTAACACCCCCCCCCCCCCCCCCCCCCACACACACACAATACACTCATTCCCCCTGGAGAGCTTACCTCCCAGCACTGTTTACCAAGACTCTCAAATACCCTGCCAGCCTCTCAGCTGCAGTGTGTCAACTTCCACTAACCCGGTAGGAGAAAAAAACACACTGACAGGGAGAGAGAGAATAGGACTAATTTATGCAAGTGGACCTCTATTAATCAGCCCACGTCTTCATGCTAAACACCACGCTGTGCATCACACATCAAGAAGGTCACACACAGTAAGCAGAGACTCTTAAGAAAACTGACACAATTTCAAAATGAAGAGCTAAATCACTTATATTTCATAATTGCTTGACAAAAAATAACAGTTACACCTATTGTTAAAATATGATTGTTGGATGAGTAATGCTGCTTTTTTCATGCATTAGCTGTGCTGTATAGTAGCTAGCCCTTTGCCTGTTTATTGGATTTATCCGCATGGTTGGAAGAACAGAACTACACCTTCGGACAAGATTGTTACATTTCCTGTTCTTTTTTTTGAATGCAATTGTCTTAAAAATGGGGCAAATTATAAAGCAGTCCGTTTTTGGGAGCTCTGATACATGTCTCCCTGTACACAAAAATAATAAATGTTGGTGCAGTTTTGTACAGTTACCTCAGGCTGAGGTCATGTTTAGCATTGGAAAGTTGCATTGAGTCCCGATTAGTATAGGATAGACTACCCCCTCAGTTTTAGACACAGGGGGAGAGCCATGTGAGTCCGACCTGTGATGAAGTGGCTGATAGACAGAAGGTGTGATCGCACCCCACGATGTAACCTCCACCCTCTTTGTTACTGTATGGTTCCTTTTTTAGGGACAAGCCTCTTCTTGCTTCGGGGTGGGAGGCTGTTGACCTGTCAGCCTCCCGCTGGTTATCAGGGCACACAGTGTGTGGAGCTCAGCACAACACAAGATGACGTGACACAGGAAGACATCACGCTATTCAATGCGTGCAGCTTTACACACTAAAACACAATATAAAAAAAACAAAACAACAATGCATCATAAAAGGGAAAGTACACAGAAATAGCAGAAATGTCAAAAAACAACAGATCAGGGTTGCTCTGAGTCACAGGCCTGCAGTCATTACTGAAAGTGGTGGAAGCAGCAATTGGTGTCAAATGTTGTTTGTTGCCATTTCCACAGAAAGCGACATTTTCAGGGAGTGAGTTTAAGAGTGACCACATATCAGTGTGGCATTTGAGGTAATTGGCAACAAGGGCACTGAGTGTGTTTCTGAGTGTCGCTTAGTTCTATTCTTTTATTCTTCACTGTAGCTGGAGTTTAGCAGCAAAGATCGACTTCTTTCTGTCACTGTCGAGCCACATGGAATTTAAACAATCCATTATGTAACATTGCATTCAAAGGCCTTAAGCTAATTCCTTTTAGGATTTGATTCAAGTAGGCCTACATGTTGACACTTTAAATTAAACATTAATAAAGCACAGCACAATTCAGAAATCACACTGGCCCATTTACGGATTTGTTGCTTGTTACATCCAATCATTTTCATGCAGGTACATTATCAGCTGACATGCCGGCACCATTGGATGCCTGAGCTTCCTCCACCACCCAAACCTCCTCCTCATGGGCTTAGCTTTTTGTTTATTGGCAGTTGTTAATTTCATCTATAACGTGCATGTATGTTTACTAGAAGCGGAAGCTCTCTCAGCAGATTCCTTGTTGTTTCTTGGACACTTCGAGACAGCAGAGCCTTTAATGGAAGGCACATTACCAGGATTAGACCATTTTTAACTATTATTACTAGGCGCTTGGACTACTTCAATTCTCTTTCTACCGGTCTCCCTAAAACATCTTTAAAGAAATTGCAATTAATTCAGAATGCTGCTGCGGCCAGGATTTTAACAAACACACAAAAAAGAGATCACATTTCCCCTTTACTGGCATCACTGCACTGGTATCTTTCAGAATTTATGAAGTGCTTTTAATGATTTATAAGGTTTTACATAACCTGCACCCTCCATACATCAGTGACTGCCTTTCATTTTGTAACCCCACAAGGACACTCAGATCCTCTAATGTCTTTCTTATAGGAGAACCTAGTATTTTACAAGAGATCTGGGGATGCTGCCTTCGTTTTGTATGGCCCCAAACGGTCTAATTGGAACTTAGAACAGCACCTCGATTGGAATTGAATAGACTATATACCAAATGTTTTAAATTTGGCTTTTAGTAATTTTAGTGGTATCAAATTGTCATGTTTCATTGTTTTATGGTTCTGTGATATAACTCTTTCTGTTTGTATTTTATAACTTGTTTTTAATTATGTTTCTCACTTTTTATTTTTGTATGTATCTTGTCTTGCTCTGTAAAGCACTTTGGGCTGCATCCTGAATGAAAGGTGCCATATAAATAAAGTGTATTATTATTATTATTATTTAATGATCATCAATTGTTCATTTCGTGATGTAGCTCTCATCGCAGAAAACATCTCAAAGTCAAACTTTATTAATTCATGTTACATTGTTTAAGTGATATCTGTTGCCTCTTTTCAGTGCGTTTCTGTTCTGTGCTTCAGGATTGAGCCACCAGAGTTGGTGAGGATGGTAACATAATCTGTATGCCTTGTGAATATGTGTGTAGTCTTATTTATTCAATACACTCATCAGATTAAACATATAATGGGAGCCTATGACATTTTAACAACTCTGACGACTGCTAGAAAGCAAAAATGCTGGTGTCCATGCTCCAGATAAATAATAAACTAAAAACTAGTTTATTGATAGTCTTCTCATTTCTAACATCTCATCAGAAATGCTTCACAGGGGGCACTCAAAAATGTATTTTCACATGAACGAATAACTTTCTCCATGTTTAACAGTATGTAAGCACAGAATGGTGTTAAGATAGACCAGAAGGACCACTTTTAGTTTGAAACATTTAAATATCAAGGCTCTACACTCAAGGGCAGAACAGAAGTCTCATATCTTGAACAAGGAAGTGGCGGCCAAGGAGACCGAAACAGACATCGCGAAGCAGAGATATCGACAGACACCCACACACACACACACAAACACACACACACACACACACGCACACGCACGCACGCACGCGCACACACACACACACACTCACACACACACACACACACACACACACACACACACACACACACACACACACACACACACACACACACACACACACACACTGTAAATTCACACAGAGGGTTTCAACATACTAATATTCTTGCTTAATCTTTACTGCTCATGAGGGGGTTTTGCATGAGAGTGTTGTGGATCTGGGATACTTCCACTTCAGCAGGTTATAATCATTTCCATATGCCCTCCAATCCTTCTCACACCCACTCACAAGGAGCAAAATGTGCACCATGAGGCTGGCATGTTAATGAAAGTGGGACAAACAAGCAACCAACAAACATGGGAGTCATTATTATGAATTATTAGCCGGGATTTATGCAGTCTTGTTTTTTAATGGCACATAACCTTGAGGCTCGTCTGCTCTCTAAATTCCCAATTACGCACACACATACCTAAGCATACACTTGCACACTTTGTACACAGGGCAATGCTCCCGACAGCTTATCAGGGCAGACAGTCACTGGTCCTTGGACATCCAAAACGTACAACAGAGATATCGCATAAAGAACGTTAACCCTGTCCCAACCAGACAGGACATGTTCATGAACAGTGTTCTTGATCACTGCAGATGCATAAGGATTTCTAGAAATGTTTACATAGTGTCATCTCTCCATCCATGATTGATCAGGCTTTCCACTCTTTGATGCACTTACTGTATATCAATAGTTGTTGTTAGAGGTGGCTGTAGTTCTTTAGTTTGATCAACAGGTGTCCGAGAGCACTTCTCTTTCATAATTGGGATTGAACTCGGGAATCCCACTGTGAAAAGCCAGCTGGTCTTTGATCACAGATTCCTTCTGATCCAGAGCTAAAGAATAATCAGTGTTGTGAAAATGGGACACGGGCCTGGTTACAGCCTCAGCGGAGGCTAGCGAGCTCAAATGATAATGTCCAGAGAGCCAGAGATGCACAGCTCTGCTTGGGTCTGTGTGTGTGTGGATTTCAGTTATGACTCAATTGTACAAAATATGTGGTGAATTTAAAGTGAATTCTGGTTTAAAGTAAAACATAAAATGTTCCTTTGCCCCAAGTCAAGAACATGTTTTGGTTGACAGATTTTGGGACCAATGTGACCACTATTTGTGCTTTGATGTAATGGCAGGTAAATGTAATTGTTTTCATGTTAGTTACTTACCGCCGGATGAATTTACAAAGTTTTAAGAGACTACTATAAATACACACTCTCTTTACTATATGAGAGAGTCACAAATGGGCAATCCGTGAACAACTCTTGCACATTAAAGTACTTGATGAATGCATGCTGGTTGTCTTAAGATTCATTTATAGAGGTAAAATATGAATTTGTAACTGTTTTCTTGTCCTCCAAACAAAAAGCTTAAATGCCCTCCATATTTCATTTTTATCTGACAACTCCAAGTGCCCAGTCTGCTCTGTCTTGAGTTGTGGTCCAAAAGGATGGTCGTTAAAATGTTTTTGTTCTATTTGTCTGAACATCATCTCCAGCACAGAAGCTAAACTATGTTTACTACAGGCAGAACCGCTCACGACTTACACCCTTCATGCAATTCCAGCTGATTTTTTTTTGGCCTCTGCCAACATCAAAGCATCCCTTTCAGTGCCAGCTGGACTGCAACAGCAGTGGTGGGATTGACTGTGTGTGTGTGTGTGTGTGTGTGTGTGTGTGTGTGTGTGTGTGTGTGTGTGTGTGTGTGTGTGTGTGTGTGTGTGTGTGTGTGTGTGTGTGTGTGTGTGTGTGTGTGTGTGTGTGATAGGGAGTGGGAGATGTCGTGTAAATCCCAGCCATTGGCATATTTCTGTTGATAAAAACATCTTCTCACACACCTTTTCCTATGGATGCTGTGACGTTTATCCAGAAGAAGGTCCACTGAGGACAGTCTGCAGCTGGCCAGCTCACTACAGGCCGATCTACATGAGTCTCTCAAACACTCCTCACTACTTACCGTCCAACAGGACATCTGACGATGGCACTCTCTGTACCCGCTGGGCACAATCTGAGCTAGTGGGCGAGTCTGGCATGGACTTATAGCACTTTAAATTAATAGCCAAAAAGAGAACTCCGATGTTATAACATTCTTGCATTGCAGTTTACTCTATGTATTTAAAAAAAAAAAATCTGACTTACAACTTAAGCCAAAAAGTGTTGAGAAAGACTCACATAGGGATAACGCTCACATCTGTTCTGTAAAATTGGACTATATTGCCCACTATACAGATTATTTGGGTGCTATTTTAACCTGAATATCCCATAAAGCAGGAATCTACAGTAGTTGTGTCTCTGTATGTAACCAGCATCATGAGCAGTTTCCAGAGGACAGCTGGTGTCGCCCATCAAGATACAGAAGCAGCTGGGACTCCTGGTGGCAACCGAATATGCTAATTAAAAAATTGAAGAATGAAAAAGGCTACGATTTTAACGAGATGTGAATCATTATAGGACATTTAATAATCCCGGGGAAAACATTAAGCCGCCAATTCACAATTTGGACACTGTTCTCCGTGGTGTGATCCGTTTCTGGTAGGTTGCTGCTAAAGGTTAACTGCAGTTTGTTTGGCTGAAACACTTTTGTTGTTTTCAAAATTATGTACATATTCATAGGAACTTTCAATCTAGTTAAAATAGTACATTTCTAAATACTATGTTATCAGACATGTCTTCTAGTTATTTCCCTGCTAGTTATTTCCTGTGAGATTGTCCACGAGACCTGACATTATCTCATTATTTGAGATGTATGACCTGTACCAACCACTCTGTGATTTAAGGGTTTGCTCATGCCCTCCATTCTGTAAAATCATCAATCCCAGCACAGTTGTGTATAGTTTGTGATCCATGTGATAAACATTTTTTGTAGGACATTGATTTTAAACATACCAAAACGTAGGCTTACATTAGCAAGCTTTGGAGACAGTTAAAAGAATGAGCTTTCTAAAGTATTCACACGCAAGCTCTCATGCACAGGTGTTTCCAACAATCAGGCTGATTGGCTGACACTGTGGAAATAAGAATAATGAAAATATGATCGGCCATGAACTATCAAATGATTCTGAAAATGAACAGTAAAGAAATTACAGCTATACAAAACCACAATAAGCATGCAAAGAGATTATGGTCATTCAATGTCCACAAAGCACAATAAGCGAAACACTGAATAAACTATTTATGTGCAGACCATGCGTGTGCAGAGGCTGTGAGGAAATGTTAGCAATATCTAGTGCATCTTGAATCAAGAGAAACACTTCATTATATGATAACAATTTCTTTATCAAAGCATAAATAACCTGCTGCTAATAGTAAACAAGTAGTTTGTAGTTGCATTAAGAATGATTAAGCAGAATGCTACATATATTAGTTTTGTTCCTAGTATAAGCATACTAATTCATTTATTGTGATCTAAATCAGGTGCCATGCTAAATGGCACTTGACCTATAAACAACAGCTTATAAATACCAAGTGTGCCAGCTGGTTGACACTTGAATCAATTAGGCTGATGGTATCACAGGGCTAAACCGTTTATAACATTGAACATCCACATAAATCCAATAAATGCAATTTTTTTAGCAGAAGACATTTTGGCAAGTCTTGGTAGGGAAAGCTCAGCTGAAAATGATACAATTAATGATGGCTGAATTTCAATTTGTGGCTCAGTTTCAGGGTGCTGGTATTGTGAGTTTTCATTGGGACACTGAAATAGAACAGGGCCATTGTTGATGTTATAATCCCACCTGTGCTTTTCCTGCAATGCCAGTCAAAATGTCCGCTGTGACAAAGGCCTGTTCTCTCAATGCTCAGCTCCCTCATGCTCACTGTGTGTGTGCTAAACTGGATTTATCTCATCCCTGACCAGGCTACCTATTTAATTCACAGACAATATTGATATAATAATGACCATCTCATTTAAATCCTGGCAAAATATGCAAATGAATATTCTCACTTTTCATTCAGTTTCAATCTAGAAAAATTCCCCAACTCATATCATCGCTTACACACGTAGCATAATTGAATACACTATATATAACATTCTTCAGAAACTAGTCATTAATTACATGTGATTTCTTCCTTCTATATTCAATGTAACTACTTCTGTCAAATGAATACAATTAAGTTGTCACAGTCCAAACTGTGTCCCTGTTTGTTCCCCTGTGTGTGTGTGTGTGGAGAGGGTGTGGTGTCCCTTGCAGGCAGCAGCCTGATTGCTCTCACCTGGCCGTCCGACTCGGCTGTCCCTCATCATCTAATCAGGACACAGCTTATCTACTCCAGTCTCCCAGCAACTCACCGCCAGATTGTTTTCTACACCAGTGGTATTACATCCTCCTGGCTGCCCATTCAGTTATCCTGTCTGTGTGTAAATCCGTACTCTTTGTAACTAGTTTCTCTTGTGTTTCCAGTGCAATCCCTCGGCCATCATCCACCAGAGCTTCCAGCCAACCTGCCTGCTTCTTCCTGCATCCTACCTGCCTGCCTGGTAATCAGTCCAGCCTCTCACTGCCTACCTCCACTCCGGACCTCCATAATCACCAAACCTGCCTGAGTCTCCGAAACAATAAACCATTTAAACATCTTCAGTCATTGCCTGCGCCTGGGTCCTGTTTAAAACATAATCCTAACAGAACAATCTGGCCACCATGGACCCAGCAGGCCCGGACCCAATTCGTGAGGCTCTCTCCAACCAAGGCGTCCTCGTGGGCCGGCATGACCAGATGCTCAGAGAGGTTATGGATAACCTCGCATCACTAGCCGCCAATGTAGCACAGATGGGACATCACCTCAACCTGGTTTCAACTCATCTTGCTCCGCCTGCTCCGGAGGATCCAGCTCCGTTAGCACAGGTTCCAGCCCAGCCCGCTCTCCCTTCACGTGAGCCAAACATTCCCACTCCAGAGCGGTACGCAGGTGCCTTAGGGACATGTAACTCTTTCTTAATGCAGTGTTCTCTTGTGTTTGAGCAGCAGCCGTCTACTTATGCTAATGACAGAGCTAAGATTTGTTATATGATAGGTTTACTTACAGGTAGCGCCCTAGCCTGGGCATCAGCTGTATGGGAGAGTCAGTCCAACCTCTGTTATTCTTATCCAGAGTTTACAGAAGAAATGAAGAGAGTTTTCCACCACCCCGTCAGCGGTAGGGACGCTACTAAACGCCTCCTCTCACTGCGACAGGGCTCCCGTAGTGTAGCCGAATACTCAGTGGAGTTTAGGACCTTAGCGGCAGAGGCGGGGTGGAATGACACAGCGCTTCAAGGGGTTTTTCAAACCGGGCTAACTGATTCTGTTAAAGATGAGTTAGCAGTCAGGGACGAATCAGCTAACTTGGATGAGTTGGTCTCCCTAGCCATAAGACTGGATAACCGCCTTAGGGAGCGCCGTAGGGAAAGAGCCAGTCGATCTCCTGGGTCACTCCCCTCTCGCCCTGTCTCGTCTCCTCTCGCAAGATTCAGGTCGGAGACTTTCCCAAGTCCTAGTGCTCCATCTGAAGTCTTTTCTCCTCTCCTGTCTTCAGAGGAACCGATGCAGCTAGGCAGAGCCCGACTCACTCCCCAAGAACGTCTCCGGAGAATGAGAGAGGGACTTTGTGTCTACTGTGCTCACTCCGGTCATCTCGTGGACACATGCCCCCAGCGCCCAAAAGAGGGTGCTCGCCAGTAAAGGTGGGGATACTGGTGAGCAAGGCTGTTTCTTCTTCAACCCCCCAGACCCGCAAGCCTATTGGAGCCACACTGCTGTTAAATCAACAGTCTCTCTCTCTGCCTGCCCTAGTGGACTCTGGGGCTGATGAGAGTTTTTTGGATGCCCAACTGGTTGCCTCAGCCGGCATCTCAACTCAACCTCTGACAGCTCCTCTCAATGCTCGAGGTCTGAATGGGAAGCTCCTGGCACGCGTTACCCATGTCACCGAACCCCTACATCTCGTCCTGTCCGGTAATCACCATGAAATGATTCAGTTCCACGTCATGTCCTCCCCTCACACACCCCTAGTTCTTGGCCAGCCATGGTTAAGACTGCACAACCCCCACATGGACTGGTCGGAGAATCAAGTAAGGAGTTGGAGTTCCTTTTGTCACTCTTCATGCCTGCGGTCTGCAATTCCCCCAGCAGAGGTCGGTATTCCTCCAGTTCAGCAGGAGCCACTCAACTTGTCCGCTGTCCCTCCGGTTTATCATCGCCTGGGAGAGGTTTTCAGCAAGCAGCGAGCTCTTTTTCTGCCCCCTCATCGCCCTTACGACTGTACAATAGATCTTCTTCCTGGGGCATCTCTCCCATCCAGTCGCCTGTTTAACTTGTCCCGAACTGAGCGTGAGGCCATGGAGACATACATCAAAGACTCACTGGCTGCTGGCATCATAAGACCCTCTTCTTCTCCCGTCGGAGCAGGCTTCTTCTTTGTATCCAAGAAGGACCGCTCCCTACGCCCCTGCATTGACTACCGGGGCCTTAACAACATCACCATCAAGAACAAGTATCCACTGCCCCTCATCAATTCAGCCTTCGAACCCCTACAGAAGGCCACCATTTTCTCGAAACTCGACCTCAGGAATGCTTACCACCTTGTCCGCATACGTCAAGGAGACGAGTGGAAGACGGCGTTCAACACCCCACTAGGCCATTTCGAGTATCTAGTGATGCCCTTTGGACTCACCAATGCCCCAGCTGTCTTCCAGGCTCTTGTGAACGATGTCCTCCGTGACTTCCTGAACCGTTCAGTATTTGTGGATCTTGATGATATCTTGATATTCTCACAGACCATGGAGGAACACACCCAACATGTGCAGCAGGTTCTACAAAGGCTCCTCGAGAACAAGCTGTTTGTCAAAGTAGAGAAATGCAAATTTCACGTGGATTCAGTGGATTTCCTGGGCTACATCATTGAGCAAGGTCAGCTGAGAACAGACCCAGAGAAGGTACAAGCAGTGGCACAATGGCCCAAGCCTTCCACCAGGAAGCAGCTCCAACGTTTCTTGGGCTTTGCAAATTTTTATCACCGGTTCATCAGAGACTACAGTCGTGTTGCCGGTCCTCAAAACCAACTCACCTCCCCAGCAATCCCCTTCTCGTGGACTACTCAGGCTGAGGCTGCCTTCTCTGAGCTGAAGAGACGTTTCACCTCGGCTCCTATTCTTATGAACCCTGACTCATCTCTTCAGTTTATTGTTGAGGTTGATGCATCCAACACCGGTGTGGGGGCGGTTCTATCACAACGCTCAGTCTCCGACCAAAAGCTTCACCCTTGTGCTTTTTTTTCCCGACGACTGACAACCCCTGAGCGCAACTATGATGTTGGCGACAGGGAGCTGCTTGCGCTGGAAGAATGGAGGCACTGGCTGGAAGGCTCTGAACATCCATTCATTGTGTGGACAGACCACAGGAACCTGGTCTACATACAAACTGCCAAATGACTAAACTCCCGTCAGGCACGCTGGGCATTGTTTTTTGGGAGGTTCAACTTCACCCTTACCTACCGACCTGGTTCTAGAAACCTTAAACCTGACGCATTGTCCCGGCAGTTTGCAGTGGATCAGGATCCCATAGCTCCTGACACCATAATCCCCGCTACCAGAGTGGTGGGCGCTGTAACATGGGAGATTGAGAACTCAGTGAGGAAGGCACAGAGAGACCATCCAGATCCAGGAAAGGGTCCAGCTAACCGTTTGTTTGTACCTGACTCTGTCCGCTCACAGGTTCTCCTATGGACCCATGCTTCCCGCTTTGCCTGCCACCCGGGTGTGAGTCGGACCCTATCCCTCCTGAGACGACACTTCTGGTGGCCTTCTATGGAAGCGGACTCTCGAGCCTTTGTGCTGGCCTGCACGATTTGCGCCCGTAGCAAGTCTTCACACCAGGCTCCTATCGGTCTACTCCAGCCTCTCCCAGTTCCTAGTCGTCCCTGGAGTCACATCGGCCTAGATTTTGTTACTGGCCTCCCGGTTTCACAGGGTAACTCAACCATTCTCACTATTGTTGATCGCTTTTCCAAAGCAGTTCATTTTGTGCCTCTTCCTAAACTCCCCACAGCCTCTGGAACTGCTGACCTCCTGGTCAATCATGTTGTCCGGCTCCATGGCATTCCAACAGACATTGTTTCCGACAGAGGGCCACAGTTCATATCTCAGGTATGGAAAGCATTCTGTCGAGCACTTGGAGCATCTGTCAGTCTCTCCTCAGGCTATCATCCTCAGACTAACGGGCAGGCCGAAAGAGCCAATCAGGACCTTGGAGCTGCACTTCGCTGTGTCACCTCCCAGAATCCCACCTCCTGGAGCTTACATCTGCCCTGGATTGAATACGCTCATAACTCACTGTCTAGTGCTGCTATCGGTATGTCCCCATTTGAATGTTCTCTTGGATATCAACCCCCTTTGTTCCCAGCCCAAGAGGATGAGATCGCAGTTCCCTCTGTCCAAGCCCATCTCCGTCGTTGTCGTAGGATTTGGAAGGATGCCCGCTCTGCCCTTCTCCGCTCCGATGAACGCAATCGGCATATTGCAAACCGCTACCGGACCGCAGCTCCCCAGTTCCAACCAGGTCAGAAAGTTTGGCTTTCTTCAAAGAATATTTCTTTACAAGCTGAGTCTAAGAAGTTGAAACCACGCTTCATTGGCCCCTATGTGATCGAGCGCATAATCAATCCATCTGCTGTTAGACTCAAGCTACCTCCCTCCATGAGAATTCACCCAACCTTTCATGTGTCCCAGTTGAAACCAGTGTTGTCCAGCCCTTTGTGCCCTCCAGCCATCTCCTCTCCACCCACCCTTGTTATTGATGACCACCCGGCCTACACGGTCCAACGGCTGTTGGACATTCGCCGCCGGGGCCGTGGGTACCAGTATCTGGTTGATTGGGAGGGTTATGGTCCTGAGGAGAGGAGCTGGGTGTCCCGCAAGCTCATTCTATGTCCCTCTCTCATTCGGGACTTTCGCAGGGACCACCCAGATAAGCCTGGTGGTTCGCCTGGAGGCTCCCGTTGAGGGGGGGGTACTGTCACAGTCCAAACTGTGTCCCTGTTTGTTCCCCTGTGTGTGTGTGTGGAGAGGGTGTGGTGTCCCTTGCAGGCAGCAGCCTGATTGCTCTCACCTGGCCGTCCGACTCGGCTGTCCCTCATCATCTAATCAGGACACAGCTTATCTACTCCAGTCTCCCAGCAACTCACCGCCAGATTGTTTTCTACACCAGTGGTATTACATCCTCCTGGCTGCCCATTCAGTTATCCTGTCTGTGTGTAAATCCGTACTCTTTGTAACTAGTTTCTCTTGTGTTTCCAGTGCAATCCCTCGGCCATCATCCACCAGAGCTTCCAGCCAACCTGCCTGCTTCTTCCTGCATCCTACCTGCCTGCCTGGTAATCAGTCCAGCCTCTCACTGCCTACCTCCACTCCGGACCTCCATAATCACCAAACCTGCCTGAGTCTCCGAAACAATAAACCATTTAAACATCTTCAGTCATTGCCTGCGCCTGGGTCCTGTTTAAAACATAATCCTAACATAAGTGGCATCTAATGGTTTGGTATGTCCGTTCTGGAACAAGGTGCAACATGACAGACTCCTTTTAAAGAGGACCTGCTCCCAAAAAAGATAACGAGGGCTTATTCTGATGTAGAAAAAAAAGGTTTCCTGGTTTCAGGCGGGAATACACAAGTGAAAGCATTGTTACAAACCCTGTCAAATAGATCCCCCTAAATCCAGCACACTGGACTTAAAATACCTAATTGCATACAGGACACAGAAAAAGATGTTTGCACAGCCTGCATTTGCATCAAAATATAGCGTTGACAAGATGTACAGATGCTAAGACATAAACAGCATGTCATTCAATAGAAGTCACACAAAGCTTTCAGTCATAAAGCATCCTTTAACACAAAGAAGTGCACCCAAGCAGCTGTCACTGAATACAATTGTAATTGCCTTGCACAATGCACAAGAAGAATCTGCCTTCACCTTGAGCCCCCGATTCTTGTTCTATTTATTCCCAGATGCTGTTGAAATTATGTATACCCTGTCCAACATTGAATCTAGATTTTGCTGATGTATGATGAGCCGTTATTTTGTTGCTGATTTTTTCAAGGTGATGAAGGGCAAAGTGCACACTGTGTGATGGGAGGGTCGTAAAAAAGAGATTAAATGTAGCTGATAATCAATAGCAACCCTTTTCTGTTTACTCACATCAGACACTACATTTTATGTACTTTTTTGTTGTCATCCTGAATCTTTAATCTTCAGTATTTCATATTTGTAGGCACTATTCACTCCATGTTTGCATTGTGAACAGCCACATTGGCCAACACAAATGACCAATCATGAAGATGTTTATTTTTCCATCATGCTGTTTTTATTGCAGGGAGCCACACTGATGTGTCATAAGCCAGATGCAGAATTACTATCCTGCAGTAAATCCTCGTTTTCTGTCCCTTGTAAAAATGTCATCACTAAAATATGCTTGGTTGCAATCTATCAATAAAACTCACATATGAGCACATGTATGTTTCATTTAAGAGACAGAGTTCGGCAACCTGCAGGATAGGTTACATGATGCTCTTGCCTGTTTTTCTCAGACTAGTGCAGCAGGAGGTTTGAATGTCTGCAGCCACACAGCTGGGACTGCTGGTGGTCAGCTACAGTTAAGTGGCTTGGGCAGCCATCAAGCAGCTGCAGAACAAACCAACAACACAACAAATGAAGGGCTGGCAGTCCCCTGCTTCAAACTCACAATCGGCTGCTGTAGAGTCATCCATCCAGCAAATCTGTTCCCCCCCTAATTAAGTTGAAAAGGGGGAGTGAGAGGGTCATTAAACACTTATTTATTTGGCAAAGCACTGGTACAGAACGACAATCTTATTCTTCTGCCCGGGTCATATAATTGGTCTGAACAATGATAAGCTTAGCGACATGCAGAGTGATGGGCAAGGGCGCTTGGGGGTGCTGTAAATTGTGCTTTGCCTGTGGCACACAAACTTTGATCATTACATCCTCAGCGGGGAGCAGCGCTGATGAATGCCCGAGTTGACCTCAAACGCGTTTTTGGTAGCTGCTCACACATAATACTTTATTGCTGCAAATGAAAAGAGGATAGGTGTCCTGTGAGAAGTGGCGCTACCAAGTGCGATTACATCACTAACAAGAAAAAAGAGGTGAGGATTCAATTTGGGAAGAAGTGTATCACACGGGCAGAGTGGTCCTTGTGCTTGTCAGAGATTGGGAGAAGGGACTGTTAATCATGGCAAACAACCCGCACCTCCGGGGGTTCAGCAGTGGCTGTTTGAGCATTCGGCAAACTGAAATACAGGCGGTGTCACTGGAAAGGTCAATAGCATTGTTAGGAGGCCATGTGAGGACACTGAACATGTGCCTTATTATTTGACAAATATACACTATAAGACACTGTGCTCCTTGGAAAAATGTCAGCAAATAAGTTCAGAATACTCACAGATACATGGTTACAAAGTGTACTGTCATTTGTCTTAGAAAGGCATTATCTTATAATTGGTTTGTTTATCTATAATCTTTGACATTTTCTTTATGACATTACATTCCTTTTTATAGTCAGCAAATGGTGTGATAGCCATTTAATTTACTTACATTCAGTGTATTTCCCTTAGTATTTGAAGTGGTAGTCATTCCAGTGTCGGATTCAAATCGCCCACTGAGGCACAAGGGGTTCTCAGTAAGTGATGCGTGCTTGTAATCATGAAGCAATGGGAAGCAATCACAGTGAATGCAATGTCTGTCGCTGCGGTGGGTTATTAAAACAAGAGAACAAATATTTTCTGCATTTTTTGAAAGTAGATCAGTTTTAACTTCTTTGCATTTTGCTTGTTTTTCCAAGTCTAATTGCAAACTTGATATTTTTTCAGTTGCGTCATGTGACCCAGTGACTCAAAATCAATTAAGCATTGTATTACTACACTGAAAGAGTAAGAAACACCTATTGTGGGGGGATTTTGGTCCATCTTCTATTTTATTTGAACATTCACTGGAAATGTATACAGTATATAGAGTATACCAGATTCCTTTTTGAGCACAACAAAATAAATGATTGGTTGAAAGAAATCTACAATTCCTCTGTGTCCACTGGGCAACCATTACATCAAAACCACATCAACACATAACCTCATCCAAAGTGAATGTCTGTGATAAAATTAAAATAATTGGGGAGAATTAATCATTAGTTATGAATGAGGAACAATTTTGAAAACAACAAACAACAAACAACCCCAAAACCCAATTGAAACAGCGACGTCGTACGTTTTTATTCTTACCCTGTACTACCTGGATTGGAAACTTTACTTACTGTGTGTTACTGTAATTAAATTAATTTATATTGATTTTTTTATACCGGCATCGCATCCATTCCTAGCTGGAGACTTGGCTTTTAATCTGAGTGGCGCTGTATAATCCGGTACAGCATTACAGCAGTGAATTTCAAGCCAGTGCTCAGCACAACAGACAGATGTTAAGGGATCAATGTGCAGCATCATCATTATTAAAGATGAGGAGACTAACAGCAGTCACTTGTCCGTGGAGGAGTGAGGATGTGCTGCAATCAATCCTGATTGGACGAGACATGGAGACGGGAGGGATGTCGGCACTTCTGATATTTAAAGGGGTTCAAGTGCCATTGATCGTAGGCTTTCCGCAGATCTACAGACCTGTCATCGATAAGACGGATTAAGCTCTCAATGCCGGCACATGTTTCTCTACTGCCCATCACATTATCACATCATCCTGTCTGCAGCGTCGGCTCTATGACTCACTCTCCCATGAGTCTTGTGGGTTTACTGCTGCTGTGGCAGAAAGTGAACAAATGAAATCTAAAACTGTTTCAGTGGGAGGATGACATTTATTTTATTTATTTACAGTTTAATACAGTGTATATAAATTATATAATCATTTTTGTTGTTGTTGCTTGTTCATGAAGTCAAAACTACCTTGTCCTTTATTACAGATTTTTAAGTTGAAACACATCATATATATTATTTGTTTTTGCACTATCAATATTCTTTTCAGCAAAGTTATATATTTGTATGTGAAATCTTTAACTTTTTTTTGGGAGTGAGATAACTAGGGCATTCAGAGAGGCCATACCCTTTAACCCAACTGGTAGTCGAATACTGTGAGCAGAGGTACATCAACCGACCTCGCAGACCCCTTCTCTCAACGTATTGTTTTTAGCCCACAACTAGCTAGTGTTGGCACTATGTCACTGGTATCATTCTTGTTTTTTCTAGACCCTATTTTCAGCAAGAGAAAGTCTTATAAATCCACCCTAAATGCCCTGCTGCCCCGCACCAATTAGCAAACAGAATCAGCAACTGCCTAAATCAGTGAAGGATTTAGCAGCCAGCAAGAGTCAGATATTTCATTTCTATTTCAGATATTTTCTTTTTAGAGCAACCTCCAGGTTAAAGACACCTATGAATAAATGTGTAGGAAAATGATGAATACACTAGATTTTCCCAAAAATATACAGAAATATACACTACAGTGACATCTGGCGTCGTTTTTGTAAGAAATGTTCACTTCCGCATAAAATAGCCTCGGCACGTGACCTCCCGCGTGTGACGTAACACGGGGGACACAAGGAGGAGAGCGGCCGGTGTAACGTATTAATAAACATGGATCCCAATGCTAGTTTCGACACAGAAGAAGTTGAACATGAATATTCGAATGCATATGACGGACCACAACCTTATAATTATGAGCCTGCTAGGCGTCCAAGAGACCAGGAGCAGCCAAGGATTAGAAGAAATAACGGCCATCGGAGAGAAATTGAGCTGTGGTGTGAGGAGAACCAGTGGAGAACTGGGCAGCTATCTTGGTGAGTGACCGGCGTTAGCTACACAATGTTAGCTAACGTCACATCACAACATTGTAAAGTTAGCTATCATATATCAGGCTATAACTAAAGGAGCATTGATAATATAGTAACGTTACTGGCAGGACTGTTGATACTGATCCATAACAGAAACTAATGCGCAAGTATCAGCCGTATCTCGCGTTACCTAGTGCAACTCCACACTACGGTGCTGTGTAGCGGAGGAGAGACGCGAGATACGGCTGATACTTGACGATCTGGCGGAGAAAGGTTGTGGAGCCTCCATTGATATGTCGTTGTAAATGGCTTGATGGAAAGCAGGTGTGTAGTAGGGGAGGGTGCACAGCTGATTGCAGCAGGTGAGTGGGGGTTGAGCCGGGAGCCAGGAGTGACAGCCACCACGCACACACAAACAACACAGACAGGGGGAAACAAACAAACAAACACAAAGGAGACGGCTGGAGCAGTACAGACACCACAGCGTTACCTAATGCAACTCCACACTATGTCTTACGGTGCCGTGTACCGGAGGGGAGAGAGAGAGAGCAGCGAAGGGGAGGGGAGGGGGGGGAGAGAGAGAGAAGTAATACGGTTTCCTGATAAAGCTGTGGAGAGTGTGTGCTGCAGGGAGGTGGATGCACAACGCACCCAGGAACGAACGCTAGCTCCGGTCCTTTTTACTGTGGACTCGATGTCCTGACAGGCTGGTATTTGTGCAACCTGCACAAACACAATACTGCACCATGATTACAAATGGTGAAATACAATGTAAAACTACCGAAAAATACCAGCTCCTTAAAACACAACCACTCTACTCAACGCAACTCTACTATACCCGCGGTCAGAGAGCGGAGATGTGTCCCCTGCGTGATGTAATATGACGCGTTTGACGTATGACCTTAAAAAAAAGCCGTTTTTAAGAGCAGAGCTCAAAATTGCTCCTTTCCCTCTGAATTCCTGCCCTTATGTCTCGTAAAACATATCAAATCCTGCATTCACTTTTTTAATTGTAATTTTCAGGCAAGTTTAAGCATAAATGTAGAAAAATAAAAACCTGCAAGATGCTCTTTAATAGTAAGTACTTGGAGTCAAAACAATCCCTAAAGCCTCTGTCACACTGTCCCAAAATTGACACCAGACACACGATAAAGGAAATGTTCAAATTCGGCTCTGAACGTAAAAACACTCGGGCAGCTTCTTGTTTCCTTCGTAGGCTATTGTCTTCGTGAGGCGAAAAATGCCCGATGGCACCGATGATCAGACGAAGATGACACGATTTGACAAGATGCCCTCACGAGTGCCGAAGGGCAAAATGGACTCACAAATTCAACACGAAAATTAACCCTAGGTCCTTCGGCAATTTTTTGGCATGTCAAAGATTTTGATACCGCTCACCAAGTTGCTGCCGGAGCCTGAGAAACTCCACCGGCGGTCATACGATGGCTTAAAGAGCATCTTGCAGGTTTTTATTTATTCTACATTTATGCTTAAACTTGCTTGAAAATTACAATTAAAAAAGTGAATGCAGGATTTGATATGTTTTATGAGACATAAGGGCAGGAATTCAGAGGGAAAGGAGCAATTTTGAGCTCTGCTCTTAAAAACTGCTTTTTTTAAAGGTCATACGTCAAACGCATCATATTACATCACGCAGGGGACACATCTCCGCTCTCTGACCGCGGGTATAGTAGAGTTGCGTTGAGTAGAGCGGTTGTGTTTTAAGGAGCTGGTATTTTTCGGTAGTTTTATATTGTATTTCACCATTTGTAATCATGGTGCAGTATTGTGTTTGTGCAGGTTGCACAAATACCAGCCTGTCAGGACATCGAGTCCACAGTAAAAAGGACCGGAGCTAGCGTTCGTTCCTGGGTGCGTTGTGCATCCACCTCCCTGCAGCACATACTCTCCACAGCCATATCAGGAAACCGTATTACTTCTCTCTCCCCCCCCCTTCGCTGCTCTCTCTCTCTCCCCTCCGGTACACGGCACCGTAACGGCCCGTCTACACTACAGGCATCAAAACATCTTGAAGCTGGGCGTGTCTGAAGCTTGGCGATTTTTTGCGACCAACAACCAATCACATGAATGTCCCGCCCCCGACATACAAAGCAATAGCAATGTTAAAACGAAGTAAACTGGATATAAACTCTCCAAACAGGAGAAAACCTACCAGTTTCACCCACTGTCTCTGCCACCTCCCTCCATGCCTGGTTCCTCCGGTTTGTATCCCGGTAAATAGTTCTGGTCGTAAAGAACCGGGTGATTTGCTACCGTAATATCTCGTTTGGAATATGAGGAAATGAACTGCGGTCTGGCTCTCCCAGCTTGCACGCGGTTTGATTGGCTGCGCTCGCACTGGCGGGATTTGCATAAACGGGATTTGCATAAACGGGATTTGCATAAACGGGATTTGATTGGTTGATGCCAAGCATCGAGCATCAAAAGTTGAACATTGTTCAACTTTTGATGCCGATAGATGCTCGTGATGCTTGCAAAGCCATGCCATGCTACCCACAATGCAGTTCGGCGAAGATTAAAAATCTTCTACGTCACCCCATTCAAGTGAATGGGCGAAGCGTTGAAAGCATTTTTCGATGCCTGTAGTGTAGACGGGCCGTAAGACATGTAGGACTTGCCGAGGCTTTTTTATGCGGAAGTGAACATTTCTTACAAACATGACGCCAGATGTCACTGTAGTGTATATTTCAGTTTTTTTTGAAAATCTAGTGTATTCATAATTTTCCTACACATTTATTCACAGGTGTCTTTAACCTGGAAGTTGCTCTTTAAGATGCCCTCACGAATGGCCCGATGTTTTTACGATTAGAGCCGAATTGGAACATTTCCTTTATTGTGTGTCCATCTGGTGTCAATTTCGGGACAGTACGACAGGGGCTTTAGGGAAAGTAAACACACAATTTGAAAGAAGTCTAATGTTGCTCCGTTTCTGCTGGACACACACCCAGCACTGTTTGCTAACATGTGAGTCACAGCAACCCTAAACTGACATCAATATCGCATTTAAGTCTGTCCAGCCAAATAATACTAATGGGGCAAAGCCTGCAAGCTAGTTCAGGCAGTCAACTCGAGCACTTATGCTGCATTCATACGTAACGCCCCTTGCCACTCTACAACCAACCAAACACAGTCTCCTTAATATGCCGCTCTATTTAACCTGCCAGATATCTCTCTATGCGTTGCTTGCTGCTGCTATTGCTGCAGCTACTTCCACGTCACTGCTGCTTGCCTGCCCCAGCCCCACCACCACCCCAGCTTCCACCTGTAGGCTCGGGGGGTTAGTTATTTAATAATCACTCATCGTGCTATGTATATCTGTGGAGTGATGAGGCCCGAGCCTAGACGCCAAACTCAACTATACGCTGCTTCTAATAAACATGTTAAAGAAATATGTGAGTTGTCTGACTGAACTATAAACACAATCTGTTTTTCCCTTCTTTCTGAGGTGGTCCTACATAATATATTCCAGAAACCAAATTGCTTATCATTCCTCATTTAGAGCCTAACTGGCTACGCTTTGCTTTAGAAATTATGTTTTGAGAGTTGGTGACTTTTTGAAATCAAACATTTACAGGTTTAATTCGCTTTTCTACTGGCGATGACTTTACTAAGCCTCACTTTTCTGAAATGAAGCATGCTGTGGAGAGGTGGGAATCAGTGTTGAGAAAAGACTGAGCACTGGATATGGATATGTGAATTCACTAGCTGCCCTCCATCTCATGAGATACTGACTTATATCCAGACTCACTATAAAACACTATACTAGACTCCTGGACCATCTCAGCGTCCTCTCTGTATTATCATTTCATCTTGCTCAGATATGTAGACCACAAATTAAAACACAAATCTCTCAGGCCTTAATCATCAATGATAACACATTCATTCCAGAGAGACAAATGTTTGCTCCAGGTGTGAGGTTTTCTGACAGGTGTTTGCACATCCAATAATTGTTGAATAGTTGAAATCAATCTGTTTCTTTCAAATGTAGAGGTAGGCAAATACAGAAAAAAGCTTTCACTTTGAAAGCTTATAAATCCCCCCAATTAGTGCAGCAGCGAGCCTGTGGAGGCGTTTGCTTTTAAGGGGAAGATATCTCAGGAAACAGTCATCAGATCTCCAGCATAATCACCATGCATTGCTATAACAAAAATGATCAATGGACTGCAGATTGTGTATACATAGCTGGGCTTTTCCTTCATGTGTTTTTCTCTTTTGTTGATACAGATTTAAGTTTACTAAATGCATAATTGCACTGTTGGGTTTAAAATCGCTATTATTATTAATAGTAGTTAAACATATAACCTGTATTCCAATATTTGCATTTACATTTTATTATGATAAATTCGAGTTGATCTCTTTTCTGTAGAGCCTTAATTACTGAGTTAGTCTACCACATTTGCTGTTTCAGCTTCTACCTGCCACCATTAAGCTTTGGCCTATCTATCTTACTTTTTTCAAATATGTTGTGGTGTTCACATCGTGACCAGCAGATGTCAGAAGTGTTCCTCAAAACCTGGGTGTTCCCCCAAGCACTGAGATCACATTATTATCACCAAGCTTGATTATATGCTCATTTTACATGCAATATGCATGTTCAACCGGTTCAACCACATAATGCAGGCACAGCACAAGGCTATGCGTTTGTTGTCAAAGCTGTCAGGTGTTTAAATAACTCTTTTAAATGTGGAGGTTTTTATTGTTTTTGCATTTGTATGAGTGCACATGCAGTAATTATGTAATTAATGGATAATGGGTGCAGAACAAAGTGGTGGCAGATACATGAAGTTATCCAGCTGTGCACCAGATAAAGAGGCAGATGTGGGGAATGAATTGTAGATGGGTGAAGGGTGCACAGATTGACTGGGCAGCATAAGAAGAGTCTTGAATAAAGGCAGAGTCAGATAGACTCAGATAGACAAGCAGGCGGACGGACAAATAGACGGACAATCAGGCAGGGTGGAGCGTACAAATAAACATGAGTATCTGTACTGTATGGATAATGACATGGTTTTAGAGATGAAAGCAGAAACAATGCAAATAGCCCTCATTCTCACCAGTTACCATGACGACCAACCACCTGAACTTGGAGGTAAGTCCCATGAGAGGTCTGCCGAGGAGGGAGGGGGGGGAGACGACAGAGGTGTGTGTGTCCTGGTTTTACAGTTTGCCATGTCCTCCATGTATCTCCTCACTGCTCTCAAGTTGTCCCAGTGTTGTGCAAAGGCTCCAAATGAAATCTCAATTCAAGAGAACAACTGGAAACTACCAGCTGAGCAATTGATTATTAATCCTGCTCATAGTTTTAAGTGTGTCTTTCTACCAATACATTCTCTGCCTTCTTGTGGTCTCTGCCCATGTCAATAGACCCCAGTGCCACACATGTGATAGATTCTCTTTGAAATGGCTGAACTCGAGTTACCCTTACCCAGAATGTGATCAGGTACCCACTCTGAACCCCAGACTGCCTGCAGTTTGAAAGCTGTGGGTGCTGCCAAATCCAGCACAATTTCTCACTTTAAGGGAATCTAATGATTTAAAAAAGAAAGAAAGAGGGAAAACGTACACAGTCAGCGTTGCAGCAGCAGAACAGCCTATATCAGAAGCTATACAGAGCAAGACATTTTTTTCGCCTGG
Organism: Notothenia rossii; assembly: GCF_949606895.1. Lineage (NCBI taxonomy): Eukaryota > Metazoa > Chordata > Actinopteri > Perciformes > Nototheniidae > Notothenia > Notothenia rossii. The sequence goes on from NC_136909.1 coordinate 70,277,582, forward strand.
TTATGTCTGCTGCTTGTGTTTATGGCCACAGAGAAAGTCTATTCTCAAAATGCCTTTTGTTTTCTGAGGAGCAGACAAAGCAAACTTTATCATCTTCGTGCACAAGCGAAACGGTGGACTCTGCTGTGTCAGTCATGGAAAATGTATCTTTTAATCCTTCTCAACATCCACATGAACGAGGATATAAAATATAAATCATTTTGTTTTAATTTGAAAATATAACAGTGCAAATAATAAAGACTGTACTAGCAAACAAAGGGGACAGTAAATCTAAAATTCAGATTTTTTTATATGATATTTAGTTGATGATGGCAATGTAAACAGGATTCCCTCTTCTCTTCCCACTCATTCATGCAGCCACACACTTTGATACTATGCAAATATATACAGTATCACTGCATGTAACTAGTGTACATTTCTCTCTGGCAGCCGGATCTCATGCAAAATGACTTGTATTTTAGGCATGGCAATTAATTTCCAAGCAACACCTATCGTTATGAAGCTAAGTTTGAATTACTCATTTCAGGTCAGTTATGGTTGGAGCCCCAGCACACTAAAGATAATTTGCCTTTCCGTTAATCTTGAGGGGAGAGGAGGGGTTTTACAGCAGCTATGCTGGCAAGTGCAGGCGATTTTTGTGACAATCAGACCATAATTATGTGTGGGGATGCAGCCAAGCGCAACATGGCCCGATGTCATTAACTGGCAGCCCACCTCAGACTGAAAGGGGCTGGGGGGTTGTCATTATTTTTCTATTATTCTGCTAGGAACACAAATCCAAATGAGCATGGATAAAAAAACTTTAGAAAAAAAGCATAACTAAGCTTGATGCCACAGGCTTAGCCAGCTGTTTGACATTCAGCAGTTAAACCTTGCTGTAGTGAAAAGAGTGGGGTCACAGGGATAATATTGCTTGAAGAACAACGTGAAATTTCATTAGGTCTGCTAATGCCTCCCTGACATTAGTGATAAATCCTCGGCTGCTTGCTAATGGGTGCTAAGGAAGCGGATATCTACGGCCTGTGGTAACTGTACCATGTCCGATGGCAGGTAGTCGAGGGATTTGGCTTGAATTCAGAGCCACGTGCTACAGAAACATGTTGCCTCACACAGTATGTGACTGTGACAGCCTCGCCTTATCAGGAAAAAGATACTGAGGGAATGAGACTTTCTAAAGGCTCTATTCTTACACTGCAATTGTTACTACACTGCATCCAAAACAGTGTAAAACACATCTACAAATCCAGTTTGAGCTGAATTCTTTTTACCTATACCTTATAATCATGTGCTCCATTTGAATTGTGCTGCGGCTGCCACTGCTGCTTTGTTTCGGGATTCAGGAGGGGCCGTGTTGTACAGTATTCATGATAGACATTTTGGAATCATGGATGAATATTTCATGGCCTGATGGATTGGGATCCAGCCTGAGATGCTGCTGGCAGTGGATACCGTTCATACTATCACACCGCCTTGATACACCTCCTCCCCTTGAAATGTCAATGTGAAGTGATCTGAGATGTCGTCGATGTTTCCTGAAAAGGAAAACTAAGAAATCGAAAACAGGGAGAGGCAGAGTGATTGTCTTACCAATAAGTGCTGATACATATTTTTAATCTAATGCATGTTGTTTCAGAAGTCAAGGGCAGCGGCGGTCATGCAGTAAAGTGGAGGGTAGTGTTCAGAGGGCCTTACCTTACGCTGCGCTGGTCCTCCTACAGGCAGGGTCAGCCTCCTCCAGCCCGCCCGCTGCTGTGGGAAACACCAGTCTGCACTGGGAGGGGCTGGGTGTCTGAGAGCACAGACATGTATCATAATAAGTGTTTGAGGCCATCTACCTGGCCCTCAGGGTTTGACATGGCTTTGTCATCTCTCTGATTTCTTCCCTCTCCATTCTTTTACTCTCAAAGTGGAGCTGCTGTGGAGTCTGGAACTGTAGCCTACAGCTGAATAAGGGAGAACACAAGGAGAGAGTTTAGAATTATTGACTTAATTAGCTCTACAGGGAGTCAGCATTGAATGATTTGCCAGAGTGATGATACTAACGCACAGGTGGGAGGAGGCCAGTGAAGCATGTATGAACCTGAAAACCTCCGTTTTATATGGACATCTGCTGTTCGGGGTTCACAGGGCTCCTGCTTTCCATGCAAGGAGGGTGCAGGAGAATATTGTTATTCTTTTTGTTAAATTAATGGAGCATCTTTTTCACAATGGCAAAATAAATGGAGCATTTGAATGCTGATCCATGTAGGCGATGGCCTGAAGTTAAAACAGCATTACGTAGTAGCTCTGCGTTCCTCCTTTCCCTGAGAAACTGTAATGCATGTCAAATACAAGGATTCAAATATATATTACCTGTATTTTATACATCTTAGAAAAATATTTGATCAACTCTATTTAATGTATTAATCCTTATCATCGGAATCATTATTATATTATTTTATGTGTAAAGAGCAGATGGGTGAAATAAACTCAACATACATTGACCATGTCATAATCCTGTTATTTAACAGTGTTAATAAAGATTATGTGGACAAAAGATATTTTAATAAATCAAAATATTTAGCGCAAATTTGCATGGAATATTTTTTTTATTTGCAAACTTTAAAAGGAGTTTGTTGAATATGTAATGCTTACATACGCCTACACTAAGCAAACACCTGCATATCATGCTGCACTTGTAACTACATGTGATATGACCAAAATAAATTGGCCTTTAGCGGTGAATACTAAAAAAAAAAATACCTCTGTTTCTTTGAGGAGGACATCAAAGATCTTCCAGCATTTGTAAAGCTTATCCATATGGCAAAGGGAGGAGCAAAAATAAGATCTTCCCCAGGGATCAATAAAGTATGATTTCATTAACGTAATGAGACAGTGGCAGTTTTCTTTGACTGCAGGTACAGTATATCAACCTGTAGCAGATGAGCTAACACCTGTGTTAAAGGAAATCACTTTATGTCGAACAATGGGGGGAGAAGGAACATGTATGTATTATTCAAAACCTTATTATGTTATGTTTAACATTGACTTTCTTTAAGTGACACAAACACAAGACAAATGTATGATTATTTAAAGAGCTAAAAGACCAGCTTGTACACTGACCATCCGGCAGAAGAGGCCAGTGCTACTAAAATGAATCATTTCCTATAACTCTCTGACATAGTGTAACATGTCTACAGAACAGCAGGGAGATCAAAAACACTAGTATATAGACCCACAAGTTTATTTTATTTGAATGCTATAGGTTCATTTTGTATGTAGTTCACCTGGATGATCACTAAAACATGCCAGGCTCTGTATCGTAACAAAATGGAGATGATAGCTCACAGTCTGTAATAAGGATTATTTGAGTGTGGCTCTGTTAACTTACCTGCCCTAGAATTGAGCAACTGTGAATCGCTTTTCCCCACCACATGAAAGAGCGAGACACCAACTGTTGCCGTCTGAATGCAGGTTATTTTCCAGCTCATTAAGCATATTGATAAAAGTAAACAAATGATAGATTTTAAGCAGGCACCGGATTGCACCCCGCTAAGTTCTTTCATTAAAAGTTTTCTTTGGTGCCTTGTGTGCATTAAGGAAACTGATATAATAATGAGCAAGAAACAGATAGAGTAATTCCACTAAATACTTTTCTCCTTTGGTATTTAGTGATATCATATCAGACATATTAGAACAGTCATTCCCAACCTCAGGTCTGACTCAACCCCTGCAGATGAAGCCCCCTTCAATCAAGTTTAGAATATCTATCATATGACTGGATAATAAAATGGTTATTGTTTAACATGAACTAAAGAAAAAAAAAACTATAAAATGTATTTTTTACAATGATATTGTTAAATTCCAGGTTAATGTAATATACTTTACCACTGTGAGAATTTATTTAAAACTGATTATTTATAATAAGCTTAAATCACTACAACTAAAATCCTAAACTTCTTAGCTTACTAAAGATTATTTCAACCATTATTATTATTATTAGGCAATTTATCCATTATCTTTATCTTTTTTATCTTGCTATTTCTAAAGTACCCTTGTTTGACAATGATTGCACTATAATATCTCATTGGGGAGCTGCATTTCTTTTACTAATTATGATTTGACACCAATAACAATTACATAACTACAAAAACAATATTCTCTATGCAATATTAAACAAGCGTTTAGCTCGTTACTGCCAGTTCCAACCCTACGGATATTGTTCGTGGGCAAACGTTAATGTTGTATTTGAGGATTAAAGAGGCGAGTTCCCACAGTGACTTGGCAATATATATCGTGAGGATCCATTGGGAAACTAATGTTGGCTTTCCAAATTGTACTACTTCCTCTTTCCTTTGGGAGGAAGGTGTTAGTTCAGTTCCTAATTTAGACCAATAAATGTAGGCCCCTGGCTGCTGGGTGAAGCACTGTCACAGCAAGATTGATTTTCAGCGCGTCAGGCCTGAAGTGTGTTTGTGGGAGTGTGTGGGGGAACAAAGGGTGGTGCAGGTCCTATCAGCCTCCACCGGGATTTCAATTGGCTCTTACCATCTGCTGAAAACAGCCCATACATCCCAAAGCATCATGTAGGGCCTCCTCCATATTCTTCTCTGATTGACTCTAAAGGTCACAGGCGGCATCGCGAATAAGCAGCCAATCAACATGCATGCCTTACTAAATGCCGATATCAGCTCTTTTAAACGGTCATCATGTTGACATTAGGCCTCGCTTGCTTGAATAACCTGAGCAAAACAAAGCCTTTCAGAAAGGAAAGTAACCTAAGATTTGCTGAAGTATCCAATCACTGAAAATAGAACAGCTTTAGAGCCACCTACAGTGTTTAACTACACAAATAAAGGACAGGTTTAAAAAGTCACCACCGAGTCAACCCTTTATTTTTATTCTCTCAGTGGACATGTTAGGCACAAGGCATTATATATGTATGAATACATTATGGGAGGTGAGGTGTGTGCTTTCAGCAGCATCTGCTTCAGACCTTCAGATCTCTATTTTCAATGAATAATCTCACATTATAGAAATAAATTGATGTTCTGTTTAAGCGAGTATATTTTTCTATTTTGCAGTTCAAAATCTATGAGTAGGAACAGAAATTTGACCAGTACTGATCCCTGATATTGATTTAATTGATTAATCATGTAAACATCGAGTGGTTTGGAGATCTATGTGATGTAACTTCTATCTCTTCATCAAAGAGCAGCTCATTATCGCAAAGTCTCTTTTATCGATCTCACAGAGAATCAGAACCCTTTTATGATCCCACATGGCAGATAACTGAAGCTCTGCCCTGTCTGGAAATTTCACATCATCTGTAATTATTCAGGATACTGAGACTTATTTGCAGCCTGTGCCACAAAAAAATGAAATTAGACGTTGTGCTGCAATAAAAAATATGAAATGGAGACTTATTCTTTAAATCAAATGACTAATATATGGGGCTAAATATGGGTGATGTGCTTTAGATAAATGTACCTAAAAGAAAGGGATTAAAATCATTATGAGAATGGAAAAATGAAATCTGAAAGGACTATATTTATTTTGCAACAATGAATACAGAAACTACCTACAAATTAACAACCTTCTTCACGAAAATATAAAATGTTATATTATATAAAGCTTTGGTCATAAAACCGATGACTGAGAGAGTTTCACAGATTTGTTCTATTCACTATGTGGAGCAAGTTCTTATGTCTCCGTTACATAAGTAACACACTTTACTGTACATACAAACACACAAGGTGTCTGACAATAGTTTGGACATTTTCAGACAATGCCCAAAAGCAACAAAGTAAGATCAATTCCGCATGACAAGGTGCATGGATAATGCCAGAAGTCTGGAGCTCATCGCGTTCAGCAGACCATGAAGGGTGCAAGTATTAATAAACCAGTGGGGGGAAAAGAAATAGGCAGAGAGAATGCAAAGAATGATTTATTAGAGGGAATAGTTGGTAATGGTTTGGGGCTTAAACAATAGTGTCCCTCTGGCCTGGTCTGCATTTCATATCACTGTGATGAAGCTGTCATAAGCACGCACCACTCCGGTAATATAATCCTCTGGGGGATGCTTAGTTTTAATTTGGATGTCAGAAGAAAATGATTGACTTTATTGTTTGTGTGTGTGTGTGTGTGTGTGTGTGTGTGTGTGTGTGTGTGTGTGTGTGTGTGTGTGTGTGTGTGTGTGTGTGTGTGTGTGTGTGTGTGTGTGTGTGTGTGTGTGTGTGTGTGTGTGTGTGTGTGTGTGTGTGTGTGTGTGTGTGTGTGTGTGTGTGTGTGTGTGTGTGTGTGTGTGTGTGTGTGTGTGTGTGTGTGTGTGTGTGTGTGTGTGTGTGTGTGTGTGTGTGTGTGTGTACACTTACATATATCTATACCCATCAGTATTGAACTAACTCTTCATATTTAATTTGCTCCTGTGAAAAAGATTCCCCTCTGAGATGTCAATGTTAAATTAATAAAAAGGCTTGTCATTGGATTTATCACATTTAATTTGGTGTTCAGGAACATAATGTACAACCGAGTTTTCTTCCTGCTCAGTTTACTTTTATGTTTCTCCCATTTATTAAAAGGCAGTGGGAACGGGAAGGCATGCAAGAAAACTAGAACATTACCATTATATTGCTCCTTTGGTTTTTGTTCATAAAAAGTGAATAAGAAGTGGACGTAGGTACTGTGAGTAGAGATTTGACATCTTAAACGTATTAGAATTTTTTTTAATGAGGTAATACATCAAGCTACAGTACAAGTAGGTTAATTTTTTCATAGATTTCTAATCAATCAGTCTTCTATTTGTAGCTAGTAGTCGCCGCCTGTTGGATTTCAAAGAGAAGTACTTCACCTTTTCTGATCCGAAAGTTGCTGCTTGGTTTTGTAAAGATTGCTTTAAGTGACTTTATATTACTTGGGCCTATTATCTTTGTGTCTATCATTATAACTATGTGTGTTTTGTTATAGGTCCTTACAAAACATTTGTATGAAATTATTCAGTTGCTGTGTTGCCCGCGGCTATGTTTGGTTTCGAAAAGATGATGAGCCCAGGTTGCACATGTATTTGTAAATAGTTAGGGCACAACATTCAAACTACTCAAATCCAATTTAAAATGTAAATGAAATGTAACCTTTAATGAATTGACAAATCTGACATTTGATTTCACGGAAATATTTGCTCTATTTATTTATTTATTTATTCAGGGTATAACCAGATGTTACTGATTCTAAAAAGGTATACATGTATGATTACAAAGGGTGAGGTTCAGAGATGGCTGGAGACTCAGTACAGCATGTAAAAAAAAGTAAAGTGATTTGATAGAATAAAGAAAAAATAATGCATCGACTCAGGGCCGAGCAGCTTGGCAGGCTTCTGGCTGTAACACACAAGCTAGTCCCACAGTGATGAATAGATGTGGCGTGAAGTGTATCATCATCAGAAGAGCTCTCCGCGCATCGTAAAAAGCATTTCATTAATATGGCTTATTTCTCTCCCTCAAATAAAAATCAATGCACTTTGATACAAGTGCATACTGTAAACTAAACCGTGTCTCACCCTATGATCTCACCACATATTTGGAGCAGAATCATGGTGAGAGCAAACAGAATTTCTTCTGAAAGGATTTGTGTAATCATGTGTAGAGACTGGAAGACAAACACACATTAAGAAAAAAGGAAACAGGGCTTTTTATAGAGCCTGTAATGCTGTTATTAAAGCTAGCCTGGAAGGCTTAAATATCGACTGCGAGCGGACTCCTTCACAGACCGCTGCACTTTGCTGTCCCGCCCTGCAAGTGCCATCAAATCAATCAACCTTTCTAATTAACTGCATCCAAATAAGGCATCGTCTTCCGTGCCTCCGAAAAGACCTCTTTACCGCATCACCTCTTGCACACAAAGATGTTCTGATCTTGGTGCTATTTCTGCCTGCACCCTGCCTCTAACCTCACACTCACCGTCCTCTCATGGCGCTCAACACCAACCCTTTGAACATCTTTCAAAGAGACCCACATTGGTGATTTCTCCTCTATCCAGATACTTACATTAACACAGATTTATCAGATCTACATAATTGATTTAGTACTTTGAAATAGAGTGATAAATAAAGACTTTATAAGGATACAGAATGTCTCTGAGCTATTGTGGATTTATGACGACGTTTCTCTTTGATGGCTGATAAAACAGGAAGCTCTGCAAGGAACAGCTGCTCAACACTACAAATCAGACCCTGGAAGCCAACTCTTTCTCTCTCTATATGTTCTTCTAGTTTTATTTAGGGTAGCTCTCTCTCTCTCTCTCTCTCTCTCTCTCTCTCTCTCTCTCTCTCTCTCTCTCCTCTAAGCGACGCCCCCAGGGCACTTGGAGAGACTCCAGATGTGCTCCTCCAGATCTGTAGACCGCAGCATCCCTGGCGCTTTTCCAGGCATTCAACTTTTGTTCACTTCATTTAAAATCAGTCCACATTAAAACTAAATCTGAAAATCAGCTTCTCTCCCTTCCTCCCCACCCCCCTCTCCCTTCCTCCCCACCCCCCCCCTCTCTCTCTCTCTCTCTCTCTCTCGCTCTCTGTCTCTCTCTCTCTCTCTCTCTCACACTCTGGGTTGTAGCTTTAATTGAAAATGCAAACTGTAATCAGATCAGCTGAATAAAGATGAGTGGCTTAAAGATGGGAGATATGAATGACAATTCACATGGCTCTGCATGAGAAGTGAGGAGGCTAGTCGAGATAGTGGGGATGTGGGTTTGATCAGTGAGTTGCTAATGGTCTGTTTTGGCAGGCGGTTTGGCTGCAACCCTGCTTCCGCTTCCACTGGAAGCAGTTATATAGAAATTAGTTTTACTCTGCAAGGCATCTCTAGAAAGACAGCACTTTTTCATATTGACAATAATTCTATACGCATTAGTTCTTAAAAATAGTTATCAATCAAATGTAAATGACACCCATAAAAATCTGCAGGTGCTTTTGTGTCTTTATGTTTCATTGTTTTTCATATCAGTCAATTACTATTGATTGTTGTTTTTTTCTCCCATCCGTTTATGCTTGTGACCTTTATGTTAATGCTTGTGTGCAAACCAATTGTCCTCCACCATTATAATAATTAATCAAGTTGAAGTAAAACAAATATAAACTCTTCTCAAACTCCCAGTAGGATGGCAATCAAAACAACTCTTAACTTGTTAAAGTAAATTCCATTTGCAATCCTGTAAAACAATAACAACAAATCAAATGATTACATTTCTACTCTCTAAACTGAATTTGAATCTGTTATGTCCGTGCATAAACTGTTTGTGCTATGGCCAAACACCATTAGTTTGTTTAAATTTGATGTCTACAGGCAGGTGATTTCTGGGCAGACGAAGGACTAAGCCTGGTTCAGAAAAAAAGAACAATAACTGGACTGATTTCATGGTAAAATATTCAACTTATCCGTTTTTTTATACTGGGCTATACATGCCACTCAACTGTTCTGATCCCAGTCCTGAGTCCTTGTGATGGCTTGTGACAATCATTTCCTCTCCTGCTGTCTCCTTCTTGTTACCATTCAGACTGTGACTGTGCCAAATTATCCTCACCTGCCAACATTTCAATGGGGATTAATGGAAATAGTGCAGCGTGCCAGCCAAATAGACTCACTGCCTGGGCTGGTACCCAAGATGTATGAGTTCCATTACCCAAGGCGATATTTTTAAAGGCAACCTGCTAATGTTACGAAAGTATGAGAGCATGCTCGATAAAGAAACATGAAGTTCACCCTGCTCTCACTCTCTTAAGAGAATAAGCGGCATCTTAAAATAATCCTGTAACGCTGTAAGGAATTTCTAGAAGTCTTTTTAGAACAAAACCATCACCTGGGGTTTGATTGCAATATAATATATCTAGCTTGCTGATAATTTAGAGGGTTTATTGAATTAATGCTGGAGTCAGGGCAGATGTTGATGAGTAAAACTCCTACAGGGAGGACTCAAGTTAAAAGTAAAATATCTTTGTGCACGGATACTAATTAAAAACATCAGGATCCAGGAGACAGAGATAATCTAGGTGCATGTTTTTGTATACTTTGTAGTCCATTAAAAGCTTCTGAGGGAACACTTTGATACATATTTTGGATTACGTTCTATATCTAATGCTACTATTATCTTTATCTACACAGGACTGATGATAGGTTAGTTTTAATATATAGTTATATTCCATAGACAGTAGCCAGCATAAACACTGCCCTTTAAAGCGTGATTAACAGAATTGTATTGTCATGTTTATTTGCACTTCAGTTATACAAATACTAAATACATTAAATGATTTGACTGTACTTCTTAGTATTTAAACTGTTACGCAGTTTTGCTTTCATATCCCCTGCTTTAACTCTATTTAGTTATTTTCAAGCCCAATAGAAATAACATGCATCATTACATTTCCTGATGTTTCAACACTTTTCCGATTGGCAACAGGACAGATTCCTCTTTTCTTGTAAGCTAGATACAATTGAACAGTGAACATATGCATTATTCATTCTTAAAGCCACATTCTCTGAGTGGATCATTTGGCCTGTTATCATGCCTTGCGGGGGAAGACTGTTTTTTTTTATTTTATTGGAACAATCTCTCAGTAGGATGAAAGTTGCCCATCTGAGAAATCTGATTTTCTGGCAATGCACAAGAGTGCAGAGGAATAGAAGCGGGGAGGGGAAATGTATGAACACGATTTTTCTTTTGTTTCAGACTCTCAGACAAGACAAACAGCCCCTATTGCAACAGTTGACATGTAATTGCTACCTGAGAACCACTTTACAATCATTATCCTGACTACCTGATCTTATGTCGGCACTTGTGATCCTTAACTTGGAGGCTGCAGCCCGCGTTAAGTGTTTTGTCTAATAAGCTAATTTTACTCACCCGTGTCCACACTCGCTCTCTATTCCCCTTGAACATTTCAGTTTTAGGACGATGTGATTGTGTGTTTGTGTGAGTGTGTGACCATGTGCCTTGAGTGTGGGGTAAACAATGTGTGCTACATAGTTGCAATACCTAATGTGCTTGTTAGCCATCTCGGTCTCCCCTGAGGCGTGTGTCCCTATCCCAGGACTTATTCGTGGTGCGGTTTTAACAAGCACTGTCGATGTGAGGCCATTGAGAGCTTGCAAGATTGCAGTCAATGGCAAATTCTCTGCAACACAGAGTGCAAATGAGCTCTGCAAATATTACTGAGGCCCTAAATCTATGTCAGCGGCAGCAGGGAGGCTCGAGCGCAATGGCCACAGGCTGCAGGTAGACAACATTTAACAACCTTCACCTGCACTGACACAGCAACATTATGCTTTATTGTTTGACTATAACATAATATAGCTATTTTAGTGTTAGTTAATTTCCTTCAACATTAGATGAGAACATTCAGTGCCCAAGATAAAACCTTTGACTGTCTTCAGAAGAATTGTTTGACATTTTAGGAAATACCCTTGTAAAAGGTAAAACTTTATTATGTGCAATAAATATGATGCTAGCAGACGGTTATCTCTATTAAGCTCAGCGTCTTGTAAAACTGGAAATCAGGAGTAATCAGCTAGCCTGTCCGAAGGTAACATAAGCTGCCTGTTAGCACCTCCTTAGCTAACTCCATGGAGGTCACTGCATCTTGCCAAGAGAAAGCACAGAACGTATCTCCCTGTGAAGCCAGTGTTATTTGGTTTTGTGCGTATTGTAAAGAAAATGGTAACGTGTTGATTCATTAGCTTTTGTTATATCTGGATAAAGCCAGTCTGGCTGTTTCCCTCTTTTTTCTGTCCTAAAGCTAAGCTAGGCTAACCAGCTGCAGGCTGCATTGCTTCATATTTTATCATAAGGAGAGATGCATCAATCTTCTCTAAGGTTAACTCTCTGCCCTTAAATTCAGTTTCCATGTACTGTTTTTGTTATATTTTATACCATATCAATTACCCTGAAATAACAACTGGTAGAATGTGCTACAAATATGATGGAAATTTACATTAAATGAACCATTTTCTTATGTAGAACATGTAACCATGCAGGAATCAGTGTTCAAATAACGTTGTGTGCACTGTTAGGTTAGCCGTTTTATTCAGATAAATAACAAGAATGAGTTCACAGACTAAATGTTTCTGACTGATGTTAGTCTTCGTCTTCATGCCATTTATGACAATCCATTAACAGGTAGGCTATAAGGCTGCTAGTGCTAATGTGTGTCATGATTGCTTCTCTGTTCTTCCTGCATGTCCAGAAATAACTTTAAACTTGTCTGCTGCTGAATTATAAAGTAGGACATGGTTTGGACTAGAAGCACTCTCAAACGAAACAATGTTCTTCTGCCTCACATATGACAATGAAGTGAGAGGAGTGAAAGTGTGAGGCTACAGAATATATCAAGAATCAAGGAGAATATGGAAAGACGGCATGTATAAGCCCGAGACCTCGGAGAGGAGGGGGCAAGAAGAAACCCACTTCATGAATTAACAAACCCGTGGTAATGGAGTCTAAGGTCTCATTGCTATTTGTGATGGAGGCAGCCATGCATTCACTCTCTACTTATTAGGAGGGAATGGGGAGACACAGTTCTTTTGATTAATGCTCCTGCATTTCTGGGGTTGGTGGGGAGTGGAGGAGACTAGCACTGAGAAGAAAAATGAGAAGAGGGAAGATAAGATTACCATGAGAAGAACAACACATTATAAATATATACCTGGAAACTGACTGACTCACTGCAGCAGGACAATCGCAGAGATTTAGCAACCGGCCAGATTAGCAACACAGGAGGCAAAGCAAAGCTAAACAATGGCCATGACTCATAATGCTATTTGACTAAATATAACACAGGGAAAAACCGAGGCACGCAGTATTTCTGGAGAAGCACGGATCTACAGTATATACAGTATGCTTTCAGAAAGCATTGGCAGCCAGAGTGAGGATGATCTAAATAAGGTGCTGAAGGATAACATGCAGCTGTATGGACCACGGCAAGTAGAGAAACGGGGACAGTTGGAGCTGGTGGGGACATAGGCATTAAAACAAACAAATGCCTATAGTATTGATGTAAGAGTTTTATTCTACAAAACACTATTTCTGTCTGAAATCTACAGTATAGTCGAGGGCCAGGATAAAGTGGCTGTTAAAAATAAAATGTAACTTACAATAATAAGACCCTCCAGACGTTATTATTTTTGAATAGCTACAACAACACTAACTTTTTCACCACTACAGCCTTTAATATGGGTGTATTGTAGAAGAGATCAGATGTCTCATTTGTATCCGTCTGTGTAACAGTCAAGTGACTACACTGGCCGCTTTCCAAGTAACCCCGGCAAATTCTTCTCTATATTTTCTCAGGTCCATGAGGTCTATATTTTCACGCAGTCGACCATGTGAAATTTAACCGAAAAAGATATACACATCTGGAGATATCATGATAGAAGAAAAGTTTGCACATATCTTGCATTGGTCCTTCTTTAACAAGTTCTCTTTATTGACGATAAGACAGCAAAGGTACTCATTATAAGTCAGGGTTTATCAGAAGGCATGTTTACAGCGATGTTTCAATAATTATATAGCAGCTTTTATTGTGTTGGGTTATAATGTTAAACCGGGTTGAACTCAGCTGCCACTTTCACATTTTTTATCAGGGACCTTGTTTCTGGAATTTAAACAACATTTAATTTGCTTTAGTTTTGTCCATCCTCTCCTAATTTTTTTAATCCGAGAGTTGTTGATGGTAGATAGGCTTTGTTTAACCATTTTTGCCCCAGCCCATTATTTCCAAGCCTAGTCCTATTGTATATAGACTCTAAGTTATTAAAAGGTATTCATTATTTCTCAATCCAGCTTTCCTCCTCTTTGATGTTTTCCTTTATAATCTTCTTACAGCTCTGTATAATTGTATTTATAGGCACTAATACATATTGCATGGATCATATTGTGTGATGATCTATGAAAAATAAATGTCACTGAGGGGCCAGCAATTGTGAAGCATTATAATACCTGACCTTATAAGTGATAATAGGATGCTTTATAATGTGTTATGAACTTTGTTGTAAGGCATTAACATATGTATGTATAACTATACACAGTGGAATAAGCTGATGGAATGTAGGTATGTTCATAATTCCTTCTTGACATGATTGACATAGAAAATGTAACCCATAATATTTGTAAAGGTTCAAACAGCGTCAAAAAAGCACTGGCTTTTGATTATGATGCATTCATATATTGAACGGTCTTTAATAATCAGAATTTAACAAATTATCTGTTTACAATGCAGCCTATGCAGATAATTTTAGTTGTTGATTCCTATCAGATGTATTTGAGTGAAAGGAAATTGTTTTATCTTTTTACATTTCAAGCTTCTGTAGTTTGAATACAGTGAAGACAAGGAGATATACGTAACACAGACCGTTACAGCACATGTGTGAAAAGACTAATTGTCATGCAGGTGGAAGAGAAAATGGTGAGATGACAAGAACTGTATTTCTGTGATTTCTATAATATCATAAGACTGAATAATGTTTTTCATAAAATAATAAAAAAGCGTTATGCTTAGTTGAGTTGCAATGAAGGCTTTTTTTGAGAATGTGACCTGTGCTTTAGAAAAAGTAATGTGCATATAACCTTTTAAGACAGTGTGAACATATGGGGGGGGGGGGATTTTTCCATTAAGGTGTGACTGTGTATTACCAATGAAGGATGCTCACACTTAAACAGATATCAGTGAAGGATACTTGCAGTATATCTGTGTGATGGAGTCGAGGCGAAGCAGATTTTCATTTGATTATCGAATAACTCCCACAACTATAAATTCCTTTCTGTCACACTTGCTGCTGGCAGTCAATATAATCAATGCAATCGACTTTTCTCTCGACCAGTTTTTCTCACAATCATTGTAGTCAAATGCTGTTGACAGCCAAGTGATCACTTCTTTCATCCTGGAAGCTTTGGAGAAGAAAGACTGACTTTGATGCACTCCCGCATTTCAATAGCTGAAAACCAGTCTTTTATTTTACTCTTTTCAATTGAACACAAAAGTTAGAAATGTCTTGCCACATGTCTGGGTCAATTTGTAATGCCCTTCAAATGAAAGCGTGGAGCTCTCTGTGTACACCATAATGAACATTTGAGCTAGCTCTGAAAAACACCCTGAAGGTAAATAGTGGAATTGAGACAAAGCTTTCCAACTCAGAAAGGCTGCCAAATCTCAGCTTGCATCCATCAAGCAACAGTTTGGCATCCTCACCTCTCCTCACCACCTGTCCTCTGCAGATCATCAGTGCAAACATTTCTCTCTCATGTCCTCATCCGCTATGCAGCTAAAAAGAAAAATTGGAGGTAAGGTTGTTGTTTCTGGTTTTCTCTTTTTTTATTCAATTCCAACTCCGTGGCTAGACCTCAAAAACCACTTTCAACAAGCAATACCTGCACCTCAGGTTACCATGGAAACTCATCACTTAAAAATAGACCTAGAGCAATGATAGCTACGAGTGGAATACGGCTCCTTGATGTGGTTCAGAAAGATATATGGTTCTTGGTGTACCTAAAAACTGGTTAGCATTTGGCTCAGTTTTACAGCATCCCTAAAGTGCTATAGCAGCTCGGGATGCCACACTTGTGTTTTGAAAGGTTAAAAAAGCAATACAGCATGAATTTGCTGATGCAACATTCTGTTATAAAACAGAATTTATTTTTGAAGGATGTCGCTGATGGACTTGTTACAGCTGAAAGATAAATAAGTGCCTGTTCTGTTTGACATGTTTCAGGGAATTTACAGTCGATGACAAAAACAAAGTGCCTGAACAAGGTGTGTTTTTCATTCCGGCACTGAATAAAGTCTCTACAGAATAGTGTTTTGACATCTATGACAGACGCTGCTTCACATACATGATTTACATACCCTGGTGCTGTGAAGATGCCCGTCGAGGAACCAGTGGGGTGTATTTCTCCTTTGTTCAAATGCCACTACGAGGGGGATTTTAAATCCACTCAATGCTTGGCTGCTGACACTTTTTCACCAATAATTCGCTCTAAAAATGAAGACAAAAAAGCCATTTCATGACATGTCCCAACACACTTTTCTTTATAAGTGTGTTTTGCAGTGACTCCATATCTTAAGCAGTCTCAAAATGTGTTTTTGCAGTTGCCAGAAATTCATTCAGTTTGCAGCCCTGAATTGGTTTCAGTAGGATGATTCACCAACAGCTGCACAAAAGCGGTCCTGCTTGTGTTTACAGGATTTAGCAAGTCTTTACTCAGCATTTAGTCCAGACGTTTAGGCAAATTATGCCCACTTTAACAATGAAGTATAACAACACGACCAAATTCAAAGACACAAAAAGTGTTGGTGCATAAAAAGCTCATGCTTTTATTGTTCTCTAAATTGGACCAATATTTTTTGCCTGATAGTGAGAGCAATTTGAGACTTTTATGTGCTATTAGTGTTGCACAATGCTTTGAGAACCCCAACATTTTTCAAACATTTACACCCTCACAGACAGTATGTTAAGTGTATGTCTAATACAGTATATTGCGAAAAGCAGTCCACCCTGTTATCTTTTGTTGTACACACCGAGCGGTCATCTCTGTGTGCATTACGGTATGTGTGTCAGTTTCCATTTGATTTAGCATTTTTCCTTGAAATTATTCATTAATTGTCCACATCCTTCTGTTGCTGATCCAATTATATGTGATTGACAGGAAGACAGACTTGGGCTCAAGTGGGTAGGGGCCTTCGGCTGTTTACTGATCTACATTGAGTTCAGTGTTTCATAAAAACAAAGAGAGAGCAGTAATTTGCTTATAATGAGGGGAAACAACACATATCAGCAGGTACTTAAAGTGAGTTATTGAAACAAATAGGAGGCACACTGCTTTGGAGCGAAATACAGCCAAGACGCCCTCTTAACTGTCAGAATGGAGAATAAAAGAAAATTCAGCATCCTCCTGAGATACAAACACAGCAACTGTAAAAACAAAAAGAAGGACATTAATGTCTTAAAAAGTAAAAAGCGTGATTACATGTTACATATTCACACTATGTTCTCCGACATAGTTGATACGGTGGCCATCTTTGAAATCTTAATCTACCTGAGGAAATGAGTCACATCTGATGGAGGTTTTATGTATCATTCTTCTTAATAACAGCCAGATTGCCCAGACTCACTGCAGTAAGCTCCTGTTATCTGGAGAGGCTGATTGAGGTAAACAGAGAAATCCAGACAGTCAAAAGTGTGTTAATGAAAGTGGAAGGGGGATTTCTGTGCAACTGTGGTATCTATAATTGGACAGTTAATTCATTAGCAGAAGCCTTTACCTTCACCTGATGCAGGTCATAAGCACCAGACTAACGAAAGGACAGTGTGGAGGCTGAGGAGGGATGATGGAGGTCAAGCTCTCTGTGGCCTCACTGCACTGGGGACTCGGTGGAGACAGAGCTGTGTGCTTGGTAAACACATTAGCTGACTGTGACAGACGGTCTAAGGTCTATGAGCAGCCTGCAGTTGCATGGATAATTGTAAAAGCTCAATAAAGACCTCAGGAAAAACATGCTACTGTAAACAACTTTTGAATGCAGCTTTTTGTGATATACCAACTTCTTGTTTCAACGCAAACATTTCCCACATTGGGATCAATAAAGTACATCTTATCTTATCTTATGATTATCTTCGATCTTGCATTTTAATGGCTACACATACCATTGGAGACTTGAAAGATCTGTTTAAAATGAAATCAGGTTTCGGTGCCATGTCCTATAAAGAGGAAGGATTGTTTTCACAAAAACTGTTCACAAGATTCATTGAAGAGAAAAAAGTGAAACTGTTCTAGCATTTTCATCAGCAGTTGTCTCAGTTGTCTATAATGCAATGTATCCGCCACCCATGTAATATTTTCAGCTTTAGGTTTTTGTTTCTTGCCTGGAAAGTCATCAATCATGAATATTGCTCTCTCCTCCTCCGTACAGTGAAATCCCAGCTGCATGCTGCAAGTTCAGGTGAATTAGATGTGTTTTGAGTCACTACAAATAAGTAATGAACTCCTCAAAATGACTTATGTACAACAAAAACAAGGTTAATTCCACAATATACAAAACCTACATTGAAGCTTATTGATGTCAACAGGATATCATTGTTATTTATCACAAGCAGCATTTTAACCTCCAAACAGATTAGATATAGGCCAGGGACTAGATCAAGTCACATCTAACCGTATGTATATTATTCCAGCTCATACAGCCTGATCTCTGGCCATGAAATGGATCCAGATATTATGATGACAAGATTATGATAAATGATAGCTGTGGTTAACTAAAATGAATATGGATTACCTTTAATGGAAACAAAAACAGACACAAATGATCAAATGAGTTGCATTTGGTACAAAACGATCTTGATTGGTCATGTATTGATTGTGATATGCAATGACAGTGACAAATGGTGTTGGAAGTAGACTTCACCTTTTGTCTCCGCATTACTGTGTAACAGGCATAAATGCATTTCCACTTGATATTCAGATGGGCTGAAAGCAATCCAATAGGCAGGGGAAGCAGCCCTTTATTTTTTGATGGTAGTAAAATCATCAAGTCAAGCTCACATTAAATGTGTGAAAGGACTCACAACGTGTTTACAATGATGAAGATGATGATAATGAAAAAATGGACAATTACATCAAGCAATGTTATTCCAAATAACATTGACAAGAATAATAAGAAAATCACCAGCAAACTGAAACACTACCAAAGAACTCCACACATAGCTATAATAATAAAGGTTCTTCTTCTTCTTCTTCTTCTTCTTCTTCTTCTTCTTCTTCTTCTTCTTCTTCTTCTTCTTCTTCTTCTTCTTCTTCTTCTTCTTCTATATATGTATAGGCCTGCACTGCCACAACAGAAACCCTCACTGGCTGAGTGACATTGCCCATAGAGTGAGATTCAACCCAGTATGAGATGCTAGCAATGAGAGTGATAAGATGCCTAGCTGGCATCTCACCATGTGTATTGTTTCACACCAGAGGAACAGCTGCCAGGAAGTGAACCCAGGGCCCTGCAGTGGTGGTGGAGTGTTTTACCACTATGCCACCTGGATGCATCGCTGCCTCTCTTTCAAGCAGTGCCATGAAGCTCTTGTCTATCAGGCCTTCCAAACACTGTGTACGTGTTTAGGCAACCGTCCAGGCTCCTCCTCCTCCTCCCTGTGTTTGTTGTTAGCAAGCAGTGAGGGTGAGAGGGCTTCTGCAATGAGAAGAAACATTTGTCTTTGGGATAATTACGCTTTAGTCCGACTGGCCTACACTTTACAAACACCCATGACAGATTGCACTAAATCTGTTTGCTGACATGTACACACACCAGCACTTGAAGGTCAAAGAGGGTCATGCTCCCTTTTGAGTGATTTCAATCTTTTACTTTACTTGTGAAAGCAAAGTGGTTTGATTATAGCTTGAGTCAGTCACACAGGCATCTTGTCAAGGTGTCCAATTATAAACAGATTGTGAGAATTTCATATCATATCAAATCCACATGTGAAATGACTTGGAAGAGTGAGCACCTCCATAGCATGAGATGGAAACTAGGTGCAGGAATCACAGTGAAGGTTTTTTTCTTCTTTCCACTATCTCCACCATCAAGATCAAAGGTCATCTTTGATGGGATGGACAATTCATTCCCCGCTGACAGGTGGGATACAGTCAGTGATACCCATCACTCAAGACCCTATCAAACTGTCAAAGACACTTCTTGATCAATCACTTGAAGAGGAGGAGAAAATGCCCCCTTGACAACCTAAGGTAAACAATGATCTGTGAACAGCACCTCCTTTAAAATCAATGTTCTCTATCATTCAAAGTGACTTGAAGTGCAATGATGATCGAAGCCTATTTCACTTTATGTCCTAATTACACTTCTGTATTGGTTTTTCCACTCTTACATAAAAGCAGAGTCGGGACGCAGACATTTTTATTCCAATCATCTGTTGAGCTTCTCTGACTAAAAATGCTGCGTATTGTGTCAGAAAACTCCTGTATATCCATTTTCCATTCTTTCTGAAATTCAACTGAAATGCAAATAGAACATGAACGTCTTTGCAACCGATTCTTTGTGAGCCGATTGGCGTTCATTGTAAAATAAGAGCAACAAAATAAATGCAAGGCATTCTCATTAGTTTGTGGCTTCACTCTAATAAATATGCATGACCTTAAAGAGTCAAAAACAGTGAAGATTAAGTAATGGTAATCATCCTTTCAAGGTCTCTTGCAGCTTTGGAGAGAAAGAAGCATTATAATGTAACACTTATAATGCAATGGCTCACACCACTATTCATCTGCTAACACTGGAACAAAAAATGCACATGAATACATAAACAAAACACAAATCATTAAGCACCTGGAGTTTGTATTTATCTCGCTGAACTGTCACCGTCCTTGACAGATTGAACCCCAGGATTTTGCGACGACATACAGCTATTCTCATCAAGAGTAAAATCTTTCAAAATAAAACATAATGAAGTTTCATATAGGCTTTTTTCAAAAACTATGACACTGATTGATGCTCTGTGCAGAAGAAAATGTGTCGTTTTGTAAATCTCAGATTGACTATATTTGCACATTTATGAAATTGAGACATTTATTATCATTTCTGATCCAGAATAAGTCAAATTCAATTATTTATTTAAACACATAAAAACATTTATTTCTAACAGCTTTAAATACATGTAACTCTGAATATAAAATTCTTATTTTTGTATTATTATTTACGTCGCTACCTAAAGTCACTGGATCTTTCAAATAAGGTAAACCTGACAGCAGAAAAAAACTACTTTTACCTATCCCTTTCTCGGGCTGCTATTCTACACAGCATCAGAGTTAATTAACTCTGAGTGTCGACATCAACGCTATGCCGGTGTTTAAACAATATTAATGCAACACTCTAGTTATAAAAACTTGCCCCAGAGCCATAACAGCTCTGTGAATATACCACCAACCTTCCAATCAACACTTGTCATCACAAAATAGGCGCTATTAGAAAATCAACGCTTAATAACTGCAGAATATTTGACGTGTGTTTAATGTAAGAAAATAAGCCTATAATAAGTCTCTCCCTCCACACAGTTTTCCAGTGGAGAGCAGAGGCAGCAGTTAGTCTTTGTTCTTTTTGTTTAAAGTTGACCTGAGGTCCAGCTCTTTTTCTAATTGTCTGGTCTTGAGCAGGGGCGGACTGGGGGGGAAAAGTGGCCTGGGGATTCATTGACAGACAGGCCCACTTAATGCGCGGCATGTATCGGCTGGCCGGCGACGAAAGTATGTTACTTAACAAAAACCCTATGCATTTTATGTTATTTTGGACAATTATTCATATAGTAATCACATTAGCTCAACCCTTGAGTTGCCTAGAGCAAAAATAGTTACAGCATATATTTAGTGATTTTAATGTTAACAGATCATTGATGCAATAACATTTTGACCCAATTTGCCTGACTTGACACATGGAATAAAACATGGGCGTAGGAAGCATCCTCAATGTGGGTGAGACAATTTAACAGGGGTTGTGGGCAGGTGGTGGACCTCACCTCCTCTAGGGGGGTCCAGGCACAAGCTCCCCCGGGAAGATTTATTTTTAAATGTTGAAGTTAAATGCATCAATCTGGTGCACTTTCAGAGCAAATCTATGGCAGTCAGTAGGGGCTGGGACTGTGAGCCGTAGGGTCGCCGGTTCAAGTCCCCGACCAGACCTACATTTGGAGTGTGGACTTCTACTTGGAGAGGTCCCAGTTCACCTCCTGCCCTGCAGTGGTGCCCTTGAGCAAGGCACCGGACATCCCCCTTCCCCCCTCAATCCCATTGCTCCCCGGGCGCTGTACAATAGCTGCCCACTGCTCCTAGTACTAGACTCCTAGTACTAGGATGGGTTAAAAGCAGAGAACACATTTCACTCTGTGTGCTGTGTGCTCTACATGTGTGACCATTAAAGAGGGTTTCATCCCTCCCAATTCTTCTTCTTCTTCTTCTTCTTCTTCTTCAACACCCATATAAAACAGAACTGTAAACAGATTTACTTTTTCTTTCAACATTTATTTGAACAGCAAGTGGAGGCAAAAATGACTGCACCCAAAACAATAAACCTGCTAGCTAACTAGCCTAACTCAGTAACAGAATGTGGGCAACACGTTCTTCTCCACAGCCGCGCAACCTCTGAGTCAGACGTCACTTCCTCCTTTTCTATCCTACGGGCAGGGGCGCCGTAAGGGGGTGAAAAGTTAGGACGATTCTAAGGGCCCGTGACTGACAGGGGCCCCAAAAATTGTAGAACATTAAGAAATTTTTTTTAAGTAACCTTTCATCAATCATCAATAATTAACATTAATATAACATTATATTGATAATATACTCACTAAACTTACGATTCATTTCACTTTTTTTGTTCTAAAAGTTAATTATCCAAAGCCTCTGTTACCCCCTCTATTTACATGTAATGGTTTGGTCCTGTCTCCAAACGCTGTGCGGCACCGCTCTTTCTAGCAGAGTGAGAGCATGTGAGGCAGGGATGCGAGTACTTACGTGTGTACGATGTCTCAACGACTAACAAAGTCAGGCTTTCAAAAAAGAAAAGAAAGGAGAGAAAGGCAAGAGAGAGTGACAGTATGTCACCCAGTTTTGCTCTGATTTAACACCACCATCAGGCCTTTTCATTTCCGTTTTGTTGTCCATTTACACTTTAATACCCGCTTATTTTGTAGTTGGTATGTATATTTAATTAGAAAATCTGCTGCTTATGTTTTTTTTTTTGTGATAGCATTTTTATAATTGATAATATTGGTGTTAATGTTCACTTTATTTTAATTTAAATGATCATGTATATTTAAGTTATATTTATTTTGATTTACGAATGTTCCATTCAAAAATGTTATTAAAAAGGCATGTACACCATAAAAGATTACTATTGAGGTCTATTGTCAGGAATGTTAGTGTTATATCAAATAGTGAATTCTACTGCAGCAGAATGTTGCAGTAGAATTTGCAGTCTGCACAGTGTTATATGTTCACAGCTCAGTGTCAGTAAATATTGATCGCTTAGTATTGGACTACAAGATAGATGCAAGCCTGTGCAGGTAGAGTTATTTAAAGCATAAATGAGTCGGTTGGGTTCTGGAGGTGTGGTTACAGCAATTGTGCTTGGTTTGCGTGGCATGTGCCTGGTGGTGGGGCCCAATGTGATATATATTTTCATGGGGCCCAAAATCCCTGGCGGCGCCCCTGCCTACGGGTACAGCCGTACAGCCACTCCCCCTGAACCCCGTTTCCCTGCCAACCCCCCCCCCCCCCCCCCGATGTTGGCATGTTTCAGCAGAACGGTTGAAAACAAAAACTTTAACCTCACCCCAAACCCCCCCCCCCGGAGGCATAGCGACCCAGGCCAATGGTACTCACAGCCAGGTGCCATAGACATGCTGAATGGCCAGAGTGACGCCTGGAGGGTCACCAACAGCATATTAGTCACAAGTGTCTTCTGTTGTCTCCCCTGGGATAGTACTATACAAAGTACTCTCTTTCAGGGGCTCCTTGTACAGATGATAGATACATGTGAAAGACAATAAGTGTTGAGTTGCTGTTTCAAAAGGGCATTTTTCAACCTAAACAATAAGGGCAAGGGCCGTAGCACCACCACTTAGCGCCTGAGGTGTTTCAGTGAGGTCCCAGGAGATGACAGGAGTCACCACTGTCTACAGCCCTATCATTTGCAAAATGATTTTATGTAGCCTAAACTGCCTGAAGAGTTCCTTAATGGGTTGAAAGGCTGAATAGTAAAAGTAATAGCCTTCACACTGGCATACATGATAGTATGAAAAAAGTAGATGCTTTTGAATACACATTGCAGTTTTTATCCTGCAGGAGGGTACACAGAGGACCAGCGAATGTAGACTTTGACAGGAGAGTATTTTTATTGCACACTCCTCCAGAAAATGTTCCCAGAAATGTTACCAACATGACCTCGGTTAAACATAAAATAAATAGAGGCCATGATTAAAACATGATTCCTTTATTTTCTGAAAAAAACAAACAAACCGAACACATTCCTTACAGCTGCAAATGCATGGCAAAATGCAATATGGCATTGTGTGTTTAAGCATGTTATCTATGGGGCAATTTAAATTAGCTTGGCCAGGAATAAATTGTCGTGGCAGCAACAACAATACCTTAGCTCCAAACAAATACATTGGACAAAGCTTCATTGCTGTAGAGTGGAATGAAAAGTCTCACCTCTCATGCATTAAATCTCATATTCTTGAAGGGATTGATGCGAACAATAGTTCACTAAGCCCAGCTTGTTGAGCCCTTTAGCCATAATTGCTTGTAGCAGCAACATTTTGCTGCAATAACAGCCTGCTATTGTGGAGAGGTGAATTAGAAAATTGTCCCAAAAAATATTTACTCTGCCTGGCTGTCAAAAGCGTAAATCCAAACACATAGCTTTGGACTAGGCGCGGTGTTTCCTCTTTGGAAGAATGCAGGCAGTTTAAGAGGAATATCAGATCAGGTTTGGGCTCATGGAGAGTCACCTTCAAACATCAGCAGCATCAACAATAATAAATAACAGTGAAATGTTTGTTTTGATTGCAAAATACCTCCTGAAATATTCACAAGATATTTGTATCATCCCCTTATTTGAATACTTTTAATATTAACGCTCATATTCAGAGCAACTTCAAATTCTATTGAGAACAGGAAACATCTTTTGTTGTTGTTTTGATTAATACATGTTAGCGCAGAGATAGCAGATAGACAGTGGAGGAGATTTGTGAGAGGGGAATGATTTAGTGGAGTCTGTGACTGATGATGTGTAGAGAGACTCTCCACCCTCCACTGGAGAGTCAGCAGGGACAGTTCAGTCTGAACAGAGGCAATATCGATGGTGGTGAAAGAAAACAGAAGGTTACACCACATCATAGAAACACAAGCCTTAGCAGATTTGTGTTACACCAACGTTTTCAATTTGTGAACGAGAAGCCTGTCCCCATCATTTGGTAAGGTACATTTCATCTGAGCTGCAGGCTGGTTTGGTTGCAGAAGTCCAGGGGATGATTTAAGGAGGTGGGATGAGGCGCTGTAGTAAACCAGGTTGGGTTGTATCACTGTCATTTGTTTGCCCAATGAAAGTATGACTTTTTTGGGACAAAACTTGATGAGTGACCTAATTTAAATGTTCAGACACAGTAAGTGAGAAAGTGATGCACGATGCTCCTAACAAGTTCCATGCTAAGATGAAGTGAGAAATGTCCAAATGACATGAGATTAGAAAGGATTTGAAATCTATTCTTTGCACTGACGTCAATAAGATAACAAATTCAGATATCTTTCTGTCCCTCACCATGGTGCCTCTCCTTATAACAACAACTGGAGGAAAATACCAGGAGATTTTGCCTTTCTTCTTTTTAACTTAAACTATATTATATTGTGTGATAGTCATCAATTTGAAAAAATTATCTGGTTTAAAGAAAGTAACAAACCAAAACATTTGCAATAGCATTTTTTTTATTATCATCAAACATTGGTGAAGATGATGGAAATACAATGAGGAACATGAATACCAACATAAAATTCCATACCAATCAATCCAATAGTTGTTGATATATTTCAGTCCCGACCAAATTGGTTGGACATCTACCTGCGGAAATTGCTAATTCTTGAAGCACGCTGCTATCTCTGAAATACACCTTTTACTTTTTCTTATCACTCTCTTACCAAAAACACCTAATGAATCATTCATCAGTTGCTTGATATCTAAATTGAAAAAGATAAATCTATACTACCCACATGAGCAAGTTTGAGCAAACCTGTGTCATACAGCAATGGCGTAGAAAAAAATAACTGAAAACTGGGGGCTGCATAAAAAAGTGTGTATCTGTAACGAAGCTAACCGTTGTAATGAAAACATAAATAAAAACTGATGTTTTATGTATGAAACAATTTCTGCAGAAGATGGTTTTCTGTTCGGAATACCAAACATGAGGCTGACGTTAAGGCGCCATTGATCTTCTGCGGGTTGCTAAACTCACAAATGAACTTGCCAATACTGCATGCCACTAATCACATCATGGAAGAACAACTTCATTACTTGCTATGAGCTGGTGGTTAATTGTGATACATTTGTTAGAACATTAAGTGTAATTGATGATTATAGAGCTATTTTATGTATTACTAAAAATAATAATAATAATATGTATTTGATGTATATGTAGTGCTTCATGTTCACTTGTATATATGCTTGATTACTGGCAGCAAACCATACTTCACTTTTCATTGGAAATACTATGCATAATATCTACATAATAATAGCAGCATAATGGTTAACAAAGAAACAAAAAGTGGGCAACATTTGGTTATAGTCAGATAACTAGTGTCACTTGGTGATCATTCCACTCTCTGGGGTGTGTTTCTTGAGTGCAAAGCAAACATAAAACAGCTGTGAAAAAGATTTGTATAATAAGTCATACTTGCTGCACTTTCTGAGTCAAACCAGCTACAGGCTGACATCAATAAAAAGCTGATTCACAGTACAGTGAGGGTGCTGCTTTCCACCAAAGATAAAAGTAAATAAAGTAATGTGTAAATTATTTTGTGTTAAACACACTCACCATTCTACAACCCTTGATGTATCCCAAAAGTTGCAGGTCCAAAATCTAATCTAATCTAGATCCAGAAACTCAAGCGTGTACTGCTGAACATCACTAGAATGTTTCCAACATCGAACCTGCATTAATGTTCTGTTACATTTGGTGACTTTCGAATACGTTTATTGATGAATTTAACTAGTGACTCTCTTAATGAGGTAATTACCATGGAATGTGAACACACCGCAGTACACCAGTAGTTGGCAATACCAGGAGAGAGCAGCTTGCAGCAGAGATGTCCAATCAATTGAAGTAAGCTAGATGAAAAATACAAAAGGTTTAGAAATGTAATGTATTGGTGAAGAAAAATAACACTTTTTCCTAAAAAACAATCATAGTCTGGCAGCCAAGGCCCTAACCTCGTTTTGGTTGTTAAAGTTTTTTTTATTGCTGATTATTAATCACTTATATGTATATAATGATACCCAATTGGGTGTGGAGTTCTCACCTTTGGGGAAATTGAGATAATTGAGAAAATCCAAGATGGCCGCCACCGAACGCTTAAAATCCAGATTTGTTAATATCTCCATGACTATAGAAGGGACAATAATGACCAATATGTCGTTTTATATGTTTTCAGATACAAGGAATCAGATGAAACCATCATTGTAATGATACAAACAACATAAAACTTGTTTTTTGCAATATGCGACAAAAATTGAATATAATATTTGATGTTCTGAATGGCATAAAATTCGGCAAGTAGTCGACATGCATCTGGCACATATAATTCAAAATAGCAGTTTCTGTGATATACATCTATATATTTTGCAGTTCGTCTTCACATAAAAATGAGACACAAACGGTCCCATCCAATCATTAATACATGCATAGTTATGTAACCTTTATGTTTAACTGCTACAATATATTTCAAACATATACATTTATGCATGTAATACAAGTGCGGGTAGACATAGTAACATATATATATTATAGAACATATGATACAGACATAATAACAAGCTTAGTATGTTACGATTGTTGGGTTTCAGTCGTCTGCATCGTCCACAACATCTTGGTGATCATTCTGGCAAGTACCTCCACCCTGGCAAGAACAGAACTCAGTACACGCCATACTTGCTTTTTTGCAACTACACCGTTGTGTACTGCATGGATTTTGGCTGTGGCATGTGCACTTGATGAGAGATAGCAGCTCTGGTGGGACAAGCGGGGTGTTAACAGGCACCATAGTTGGTACAAGTGCTCCGGATGCGACGTCGCGTGACCATCCATGAGCAGTGGGGTCAATTGCTGCTGGGCAGGCTTCCAGAGAACGTCGCCAAACACCAACTTGAAGATGCGCTCTGGCTACATTTGCTTTAAATGCCTCGGCAGTCGGTGGAAGTGAGCAGAGTTTTGGAGCTGTGGCTTTGCTTCTACCAATCTTTGAGGACCATGCTTTTTGTCGTGCTTCTGTGAGAGACTTGCAATTGGGCTGACCGTAACATGCCAACATGAACTTTGTTGATTGGTCTATTACATCTGTAACCTCTGATTCCATGTTGCCCACCAAATCAAGTTTATATTTGCCGGTTCTTAGAGCCTTGAGTGCAACTGCCTTGCCGATACCGAAGTAAGACGCGACTGTGTCACAGCCTGTTAGACCGTGAGCAGCCAGTAAATCAGGGATGATGCTCTTGTGTTTTTCCACTGCGGCGTTGACATCCAAAACAGTTCGGCCATGGATTGGGGAAACCATCAGAACATGCGAGGTTATCTTGCCCAGGTGGCAGAAGTGCAACAAGAGAACAAAGATGTCTGTGTCATCTGCAACTACCAGGACAGTGCCAGTCTGCACACGTGATACCTGTTGTATGTTCAGGGTATCACCCTCCTCCTGTGTAGTGGTCATGTCTGGCCGTTTGTTCATTTGTCCACCTTCGATCTCAAGTGGCACCGGATCACTGCCAGTGACAACCAGTTTATGAGTTTGGAAGTCTATTTTGTGCGATACTATGTCCTCGACAATCAGGTCAATTAATTGCGCTTTATTGGAAGTGACGGTGAGCACAACTTTTTGTGGTGGTAGTCGGGCTGTGCAACGCAGCGTGTAGGTTCTACTGGCTCCTTTGTCGCGTCCGCGGCGTGTCGACTCCTTCGTACTACCCTCAATGTATCTGAAATATCAATACAATCGAATCATTAACATCGGGTCAATGCGAATATTTCATAACTGCAAACATACATGTATGTGTACTGATGTTGTGAATTTTGATCAATATAGCTAGTGTTATGCTAGACTCTAAAGCAATATGTATTTAATACATTGCCTACCTGTCAAAGACTAGATAGACATCACTGGTCGTCAAGTGTGTGCGCAGATACTTTCGGAACAGGTCGAGGTAGTCTTGTACAGTTCCAGATGTTGGCCATGGCACTACCCAAAGGATAGCACATCCATCGAGGAATGTTGTGTGCACATCCTGTTCTGCGAGCCTTCGTGATACGTCTACCTTTAGGGCGTTTTTAAGGTATGATTTTGTTTTAGCATCTCTCATGTTTCCTTGCTGATCGAACATAGCTGTTGGAACAGGCGCCAGTTCATGACACATGAGTGTGTCTGTGTCTAGATCCCGTGAACTACGTTGCAAGCCCATGGCCCGTGCATATATGACCTCTGTGTCAAACACGTTCGTGTCTCCTACTTTAATGTGTTTACGAGACAATGACATGGTGGTAACTAGTTTGGGTATGGTGGCATGGAATCCTGCAGGCCAGCTCTCCTCAAACGACTGCATCTGGGTATGACCTATTGCTGCTGCAGTGTCCACATTGATTGATTGGTGGGTCAAAATTTGTCCGGTAACAATATTCAGTAAGCCTTTGGGATGCTTGGGATCGAGTGGATCTGTACATAGTTCAAGTTTGTCACGCAGAGCTTGTCTGTCTTTAAGATCACCCTTGATTCTTCCTGGTGTTTCTTCCTTATGCTGAGTTTGGCTCTGTGAGTGATCTCGTTCTCTCATTTCGCTCAAGTCACGAATCACACTGTGACATGTGTGCAAGCTATACGCCCATGTCTTGAGGGTTTCTGGTTTGAGTGTTATTCCGACGATTCCACTTTTCCCTTTGCCGTACCGCATAAAGGTTGTTTCAATGGCCATATCGCTCCAAATGCCATTGAAAAGCCCAGAGTTATGGTGCATTGTATGCTGTCCCTTCATGAATTGATCGGAAACGTTCTTGGGAAGGCCATGCATTGATCGTAGATAGTACAATGCATACCGAGCATAGTGTACATGGCCTGCAGCGAAAAACAGCGGAATCATATCTTTGACAGTTGCTAGATGCAACGGCCAATCAGCCTCCCTCTCAGCACGGATGAACTGGAGAACGAGAAACATGGGTTTGATGAGACACTCCACCCAAAGCTTTGTTGTTCTACTCTGAGAAGCGAGGTCGTCCAAGATGTCGGTAAGATCAGCCATGCATTCTAGTTGGTGATTGGTGAAGATGGACCGAAGTAGTTCCTCAACTAGCATTCTGAGAGCTCTAACATTTTGTGGGAATTTTTTGCCACTCAGCATCTTCAGAACGCCACCAAACACAGGGCTAAGTATTTCAACAATGCCTGTGTCAGCCATAAGGGTGCCAATGGAACCACAATAACTCATTAATAAGTGCATTCCACCAAGACGAAGGTGGATATTTCCAAGTTGAATCGGATTTTCCCATTGGACATGTAAAGCTATGCGATAGAGTTGCAAGTCGGCTGTGAACACCACATACTCTTGTCCGACTTTATGCGATAGTTGCTGTGCTTTCTTCATTGCTGCCATCATTGTTGACGGATATGCTGGCGGCATGTCTATCAGAGGTAGATATACAATGTTGGTTTTTGGCTTGAGGGTGTGACCTTGCTCTCGACACAACCGGGTGTTGTAACCATTGAACTCTGGGCAGCCTACCCGTGTAACGACATCATTGAAAAATGCAAAGTCATTCTCGGCTGCTCTTTTCCGTGATACATCCATCATCACTTGGAGTTCTGATGAAAGTGAAGCAGTAGGTATGCTGGGCATCTCTGGTTTCTTTTGCCCATAGTATACAACAAATGAGTCGTTGTCGTCTGGTATTGGTTGGCACACTTCTTCCTTTTTGATTCGCCTGATGGTGTCAGGTCCTTGTACGTCTTCATAATGTGTTGATGGTTGCATGATAATCATGGCTAGAGAATGTGTGGATGCCTTGCCATTGGGGGTCGAAATATCTGTGTCGAAATTATCGGACACCACCTGCACCAAGCCTTGCTGTGCATCAGATATTCCTTGCTCAGTGAGATCATGTGCTACCGCAAGTGCAGCGGACTTCTTGAAACGCTGGATTTCATCGTAGCTGCATGTAACACGATAGTCATACATATGAGTCAGTAATTCCTTGGAGTCGCGCATCAATATGCCCAGTGCTACTTGAAGATCTGTTGCTCGATTAGTTACAATGCTGGGAATGATGTTTCCAATCAGCAGAGCTGGCAATGATGTTTCCAATTTGGGAGAAATAGCTGTCAGCAGATCTTGCAAAGTGTCTGAAACCGACTGGCTGGCTATATGTTTATCAATGTGTTTGTTGTATGAAGACTTATCGTGCTCCACGGCCTTGCATTCTCGCACAACTTGTTTGCTGACTTTGGCAATACTTCGTGAGATGTCATCCTCTTCATCATCTTTCACTAGTTTGAGCGTTTTGGCAGTATTTTCTGTGAATGTGACTATGCTTGCAAAGCCTGGGGCGGATAGGACAAGAAGTTCACTGCCAAAATGCTGCCGCAGCTCTTCGAGAAGTCTTCGCCTACTAAGTGTCCTGCCAGAGTTGCTTGAGTATTCATGGAATAATTCGAGTGAGTTCCATATCCGATGTTTGTCAGCTTTCAGCTCCTTCAAAGTATGATCCAGGCCTATGTCAATGATCGCTCCAGTTGCTTGTTCAAGGTGATCATGTTGTGATAGATATTTGTTGGTGAAAAAGCGACTCATACAATCTCTGTGATAGCGTGCCTCCACTGCATGCAAGTCACTCAACGCACCTTGCACTCGATGCCTGACATCATTGGCCCAACTGTCTGCCCTGGAATCGCATTTCTCAAGTAAATACACCTTATATGGCTCTCCACTATGCTCCGAATGAGTAGAACGACAGAGGTACGCAGGTCGCCATCGTTCTGGATGTCGTTCATTCTTGTTTAGTTCACATAGCTGCCCGCAATACAGACAGTGGTGCATAAAGTCAAAGACGCTTGACGAACGGCGAAGGGGTTTTGTAGACGGTCTGGCTTCTTCATCAGTGTCAGCTTTCAAATATTTTGCCAAATTAGTTTTTGATGTGTACCGTGAAACACAATTTTTGTGATAGAACACACTCAGGTCTGGATCGGTGCTGAACTGAGTTTCCAGCTCAGTGAACAAACTGTCTTTGTACGTCTGGCTTGCTTGTATGATTGAGATTATCCGGGACGATCCGGCACTTTTAGAACATGGCTGCCTGTCATCACATTGGTCTCCGTATTTCGACTTGAATATGCACTGTTCATCCATCACTTCTGCAAAGAGACAAAGAACTATCATTACAATAATGGTTTCATCTGATTCCTTGTATCTGAAAACATATAAAACGACATATTGGTCATTATTGTCCCTTCTATAGTCATGGAGATATTAACACATCTGGATTTTAAGCGTTCGGTGGCGGCCATCTTGGATTTTCTCGATTTTCTCAATTTCCCCAAAGGTGAGAACTCCACACCCACCTGGATATCATTATATACATATAAATGATTGATAATCAGCAATAAAAAAAACTTTAACAGTCAAAACGAGGCTAGGCCAAATAATCCACTTTGGCTGCCGGACTATCAAGGACGCAGACGTTTTCCATGTGCTTTTTTTTGCATTTATACATCGCCAGATAGTGTTCATTAAAGTAAGTGTGTCACGTGAAGGAACTGGCATCTGGAAGAATGGATAGGAGCCAGAATCGCCTGTCAGATTTGGCCCAGATTCATTGTCTCACTTGTGTTCACTGTCACTTCTGTGTGTTCCATACTCACTGAATTATAATTTCAGCACAGCGTTAATAATGACACGTGTAAAGTATTATTTTCATTGGGGAGATTCCAGAGCTCTTGCTCTGGTGGTACAGTGCATGGTGAGCAGCTGTGCCACTCATGGATATATTATGAGAGCTAGAAACAGTGTTCCAAGACAGTTCCCATTCATCCCAATTAAGGTTGCTCATAGATGATGAAAGCGTTTTTCATGTTTCTGGATTATCTACCCACAGGACTTGTACACCAGGGTCCAATATTTATATGGTGTAATCTGTGTTAATATCAATAGCATCAGTATTTCACGCAGTGGCTCTAGATATACATTTTTTAGAGGGTACTATTATACATATTTTGCGTGTGATATTCATTTTGCAAAAACACCACACAATCCGGTGCTATTTGTGAAGGCTGTATAGCATTCGGTCACAATATGTGTCTTCAACAGCTGGTAGAACATAAAAGTAGTTGCCTAATTGAATGAATAATTTATAGTGGTAGTTGTAGCCACATTGCAAGCCCATGGAGTCTAAAAAATCCCTAATACGTCTGTAAATCTTCAAAACATTCCTACGATGCGACTTCTGCAGGTATACTGGGCATGTTTAAAGAAGAAAGAGTCAGTTTGAACTAGTTGCTTTTAGGAACTTTTTCAAATCAATTTGTAGGGAGTTGATGTTAATTAACACCAACTGCAGGATCATTAGAAAGACTGACAACAAAATCAAATGAAATGTCAAGTCTGTCATGCCTACGAGCGGCACACAGTGACAATTGGGAGACAGCAACTGAGGAACGCATCTGTGAGAGAAAAGAGAGTGCAGATAAATGTTTCACAAAGGCAGACTCCAACTGCAAATTAATTGGGGTAGACTTGACAGCACAATTGAAAACATGTTAAAACAGAAACATCATTCAAATTAGGCACATACTTCACTTCACTTTCAGCACACACACACACACAGGTACGCAAACTCAGCGTAGTCAATTCTGTACAGCTCTGTTGTCTAGAGGACAATTTGAACCTCAATCTACTAGATATCAACTACATAAGGTCAAGGTCCATTCAACATTTACACATTAATGCCACATGATTATTCAGATGTGCTAGTGTCGCCACTCCTGTCATTATTCTGCTGAGAGTATATCTCTGAGGAACTCTGCTGAATGATGTATCACCTGTCGACTTAGAAATCACCAGCACTTCCATCACACACTCACCTTGGAACAGCGGAGCAGGGGTGCACAGGTGTGGTAACTTATGAGAATTCACATCCCCCTCCCCTTCCACCATAGTGCTGTCATGGCACCTGTCATCTCCAGCATGTCAAATTTCATTATAGGAGGGATTCGCTGGACTACTTGCTGCACAGCAAGCCGCAGGTGGCATGGGACACTAACATCAACTCTCTCTGCCCCCCCATGGGCCATCTGAACGCTCAGATATGCGTTCTCTGCGGCTCTCACCCCACTTTGACCCACCTGTTTTGCATAATAAGACCAACGTAACCCTATTAGATGCCACTATTTTTTGTATCATAAGCATTAAAGGCCACTGCTGATGAAGGCAGCCCCTGTTTCCTGATCATATACGAATATAATACATGTATGAATATGCATCAGCTGTCAGTTTTCACATGACCTGAGTCTTGATACATGATGTGATTATTGTGTGCCACCTGGCTTTATTTTGGTTTGTGTAACTCTCATTGCACTGCCTTAGTTATTTTATATTTCTACAAGTTAAAGCTTATAGTGTTCATTTTTCCAATTACAGTCATTTCAATTCAGACATGTCATTCAGTACAATTCAGCGAATCCATATAAAAGTCATAATATTATTATTAATATTAATTACATATTTTCCTCATGCATATCAGGCACAAAGGAGAGGGTTTAGAGATGATTGCAGACAATAACACACTTAAGATATTAATTGCGTGGAATGAGATGTACTGTAGCAACTTATAGTTTGACAACAAGGAAATTATTGTATTTAACTTCCTTAAAGTGTGGGGACTCACAAGAGAAGAATAAAACAAGAATAGTCAAAATTGAAGCAGCAGAAACCACTATATCTAACTAACCTGACTT
This sequence comes from Notothenia rossii, assembly GCF_949606895.1. Taxonomy (NCBI): domain Eukaryota; kingdom Metazoa; phylum Chordata; class Actinopteri; order Perciformes; family Nototheniidae; genus Notothenia; species Notothenia rossii. The sequence goes on from NC_136909.1 coordinate 70,312,340, forward strand.
TAGATCAATAACACTACATCCCACATTTACCATAAAGCAATTATATAGCATCTTTTGCTGGGCTCTTCTCTGTAAAATGCCAAGCTCTGTCATACTCTACCCTTTCAGTATGCTACACAGATGTCCTTTTAAAAATGAATTTGTTCCTTGGTAAAGTTTGGTAGTGTAGTACTTCTGGGAAGGTTTTTTTAATTACGTTTCACGCATATGATTCGAATAATTTTTCAATTCAGCAAAGACTTGGGTACATTGAGATCCTTGCTAATGTAAAAATATATTAAATGTTATATGTATTTGATTTATTGCCCTAGTCTTAAAGAAACACACCTGGATGTAAAATAGGTCACAGTTTCTGCTGCTTATATCATATTCTTGGCAAACTTAATGAGTAGCGACTGTACTTTCATCCAATATGTGTCCCAGGGGAAGGAGAATAGACCGTTCAGTTTGGTGAGCGTGTTAAAGTGAAGGGGACAGAAACCCATAAACGGAAGGAGACAGATCCGGGTACAGGGTTTCCATACTTTGTATCTGTCTCTCTGTCGGCTGGACGTCTGGCTGGTGACATTTTCTTTTATCTAAATGTTGCCGGTAACAAACCCTTGTATTGATTTCTACTTCTCTCCCACTGATTTCGGATAGATATCCATATGCCCAAGTTTTTCATTCCTCCCAAGTGAAAGTGAGCACTCGTCTGATAAATGACAAAGATTGATGACAGGGACGTTTTCGTAGTTATTGAGAGAAAGCCTCATCCCATAAATATTTAATACTACTGAGAGTCCTTCCGATGATTCAAAATCTGTGATGCAGTATCTTATTTCTCGCTTTGTTTCCTATTGTGCAAAGTGGGCAGCCCAGCGGTGACCACCTGCCTACACGGTGTGCTCTGGTTCCGGAGCAGCAGCTGCACTGACAGCATATTTTTGTGATTTGAAAAAGCAGTTGTGGATTACAGTCTAATTTAAATTCAGAAGAAGGGACACTAAATTAGTTCAGGGGCCACCTCCAAGGTCTTCTAGTGCTTCTTATTATTTACTACCTGCTCACTTTATCTGTCAGCTGGAGGCAGAGTTACTGCTCCCAACTCTAAGTGCTGCCCGGCTCGGCATTGTAAAGCACAGCCTTTGACTCAGTCCTGAGCCAAATATCTTCCATCACAGACGCTGGTATAAAACTGATTACAGTTGTTCACTTGGAGCATCGTAAAACTGTTACAACACAGCTGACAGAGTTGTTGAGGGACAAATGAGCAGGATATGTGACACTAAAAAGTAATGTTTGTTAGAGGTTATGTTATAAAGACGTATTTTAAAGAAGCTTAATTAAGTGCCTAGTGTGGAAAAAAATCCTGGCTCATGAGCCCTAGACTTTACTGTTATGGCTGTTTTCCTCAAGTGGCCCATTTCTGTTGCGTGTCCTTCAGAGCTTGACCTTGGCGCTGTGTGTTGGAGGCTGGGTCCAGCTGTTCCGGCAGAGTTTATCTCGGCCCGCAATTACCAATGACAGAGTCTCAGGGAGGAAGTTGTCTCCTTGACAGATAGACAGCAACACACAGTTATCAGGACAATGGAGGGCTGGAGCCATTTTACAGCTGAGGAGAGAAAAAAAAAAGATGAGATGTCACACTGGACCCCAACTTCACACTGTACTGAGCAGACAGACGAGGCTTCTGGGATGGTGAATGCAGCATGTGCATTCAAGAATATCCACTCGTTCAGTCAAGGCCCCAGAAGGACTTGTCATGGGATCCTATGTAGTTGCAAGTACAAGATAAGGTTTCAGACAGGCAGCAGCTGACTCATCACATTTGTTCGTGTGGCATAGGATTTCAGTTTGCTGAAAAGATTGAGAGGAGGCTGAAGGCCATTCAGATAAAAAAACAGCTATTCAACCAGAGCAACATCCTGCTATTCTGATCTCCTTTCCCACGCCTCTAAATCTGCTTTTTGTTCGATTGCAGTCCTGGTCCCACCCAAGGCCAAAGGCTTGTGATTAGCAGGCACAAGCATGAAGGGATTTCATTACTAATATCTCATGAGGAGCTGTGTCTAAATGAATGTTTTCCTCTGGAGGGAGAGTGCACAGTTCACCAAGTGCACAGCTCACCGTCTAATACATCGAAATGATCTAAATGTGCAGAGATGGTTCAGAGAGTTCAAGCAACAAACATCTCTGAGAAAGTTTCCCACAGAGAGATGCTTCCCTGCAAAAATATCTAGCGAGTCTTCACAATCAGAGTTGTTTTTCTACAATGTAAGCAGATTAGTGAAAAAATGTTGCATCAGCATACACAGTAAGATGTATAGAGGAGATACAGATGTTCCTGCTTCACACGCTAATATCTCCTCTGGGCTGCTGCAACAACTTTGTTTCTGTGTGATGGATAGATTCTCTGTCTGTGAGATAGGAATTCATTACTTAAACTGAACACTTGTTTAAAACGGATTCAGTGTTTTTTGTTGAAAACAAGACACGTTCATTTCCCACCAGCTTTGTTTCTCTAACTGTTACATCTTTTTGTTTAATATACATTGTTGAACTATGTGGGTTGAGACCCTGTATGTGGTCTCAGGGTAAACCTGATATATCACACAATTATTAAAGGAAAACAAAAGGAGCTTTTCATAAATGTATGTAAAACATTTTGAAACCCTTTTTTTCACTGCCTAGCTCCAAGAGGAAACAATTGTTTTATCATGCCTCAAAACTTCTGTGTTGTGTATTGCACGTAAAACAACAAAAACGATCCCATAGTTATTTGAATTAAACTATAAATCAACGTATCAATGTATCTTTATCAATGTAATTGTGGCCTGTCTGACCATTGTATTTAGGCTTCTTGTTCTGGAGATAAAACATTGCATGGTATTCTAAATTGCAGGCCTAAATCATATAATTTGCGAAAATGACAGCAAATGTTTTCACCCAGATAAGGGCGCCGCGACGTAGAGGAAGCATACAGTATGAGTTGCTGTTATCTATAGGAATACAATTTGTATTACTTGTTATATAAAGTGTTACCCCCATTGTCAGTCTATTTCTCTGCCCGTCCAAGAAAGGCAAAAAAGTTTCAATCACTACAGTGTACACGGTTAACATACTTCTGTTTCATCTTCAATACACACACCAACAATAGAGAGTTTGGTTGTTTTGACGGAGAGAATGACACATGGTAACAATCCCCAGAGGAAATAAACAACGTTTTTTGGAGGGAGACCTGCAAGCTAATAAAGAAGTAAAAATGTGTCACCGTCAAGCAGTATTTACATTAATAAATGGGAAGAGTAAACTTTCAAATAACATACTGTATATCAGTATTTTTGCGAGAATTCATTTGTTATTCACCTGCTTTCATTAAAGTTTTATTAAAAATAATGTTTTAACACTGTTTTTCTTCAATTAATATTGTATTTTTCTCTGCTTCTGACGAGCCTCTGATTTCTAAACATATCTGATCGTTACCCTTTGAGAAATATCTTTACAGTGGAGTTTTTTTTGTAAAGTGTTTCACTGTTTCCCTCCTCCATTGGCTCATCCACAACCGACAGTTTTAGCTTTCATCAAACTAAAGCTCTCCCTTTGATCTGTTGATATTTTCACATGATTTTAGGCATTTCATCTTTCATAACTGGGAAATGCCTCTTAATCAGGTTTCTGCTTGAAAGTTGTGTTAATTTGCAAGACATTATATTATACCGAGCGAGGATATGTCTCAGTGAAGCTTACCGGCCTCCTGAGTGATGTGCTTGGGATATTTCCTGCTTGACAGCGCATGACAGTCACATCAGCGTAGTTCTCTGTTTTGCCAATTTGCGGAATCAAGCTAAATTATAAAAACCTTTTTTTTTGCAGCACTGTAATATCCAACCCATTACAATAGAAATATGTTAAAATGTTCAATATTGTTTTGATTGGAAACTTAAGTGATGAAAATGGCACTGATTTTGTACAGCACAGCTTTTATTAAAGTGGAACTATCATGCTATATTTGAATAATATATTGTAGTGCCATACCTATATAAAACATGTCTGTGAAGTTTCTTTTTCAAAATACCAAACAGATCATGCATTTTAGCCATGCCTCATTTTGCTCTATTTGCTCTTTTCCAGCCCTGTTTTTGCAAGGGCTGATTCTGCTTTTGTGGCAGACTACAGCGCCACCTACAGGCCTGGCATATGTACTACAGAGTCTCCAGCACTTTCAAGCGGTCTCTCATTCCTCTGATAGGTGGAGAGTTGCCCATATAGGCGGAGCACCCCTTTTCTGACGTCAGAACAATTCAAATAATAATCAGCTCCGTTGCAGCCCCGTTTTTAGAGATTTGGGTATGGAGGAAAAGAGAGGGTTGTGTTTTCTGACACTTGGTGAGTTCCCTGACACACCAGGGACACATATTCATGTATAAAAGACGTACAAAAGTGCATTTTGCATGATAGGTCCCCTTTAAGTGATGGCAGAGGATTGAAGGTCCTCTAAAAAGGTAAGAAAATGATGAGTCATTTATTAATTTACTGTCAAACAAAAGTGACATATATTACTGCCGTTTAGTTTTATTCATCCTTCTCCAGAGAGCTATAAGACACCTTCACAGACAGGAGGAACGGGACTAACATGCCACCTGTTTGTTATATGTAACAGCTCTTGGAGTCTTTGGAGAGATGCCAGACACTTCCAGTTAAAAATCTATAGTACCATATCATAAAAGTATTAATAGAGAAGGTGAATCCGTGTTTTATATTACAATATTGGCTGCAGGCCAAAACTCCTAATGAGCCAAGAGGAGACATCACTGTTTGTGTCCTTTTTTTCCACTTCCATCCCATTTTTTATTCATCTAGACAATCCCCGAGTCCCAGTTTAGCTTTTCATCTAAGTGCCTTTCAAGGAGAAAAAACAAATCAACACATTTCCTACCTGTCAGGGATGAGAATGTTTCTCCTGTGTGCTCAGTCTTTAACACTTGTCAGGCTGGGGTGTTGAAAACCTGTCACAGCCCCGTACCTGTGTGAGATACTCAGGATTTGACAAACATTTGTTTGTTTAGTCGCTCAGTCTGCTAACTTTGGACCTGATTGCAAAAAGTCCTCTGACCCGAAACATAGGGTTTTGTTCTGACCTTCTGATAGGACCCACATGACTGTGCACTAATGCTCACAATTCTACTGTTTGCATAGTTTATGCGTTATGACTTCAGTTCACACAGTTGTGCTAAAAATAACTTGTCAATGGCTTGGGTCATAACAGAGGGGGAGTCATGAACACCGGTTCCTGTTTCTCTTCATGTCATTTGACTTCCTCCTTCATTAACACCTTCGTTATTATGGCTATTAGATATGTTATCTTTAGTTCAAGAATAACAACAAAGAGGTTAACTATTGGTACAATAATGTGCAGACAAATGTGTCATTCTGTAATAGCTTCAGATGTCATTATTCTGTTGTCATTATACAGTTTTCACAGGATCGAGTGCCAGTCTGCCACTGTGTTTCTTTTTCTTGGTCAATGGTGTGAAAACTCTCAACCTTTACTGGACAGTGTTTTATGAGAGCTAGCCTCATTTTTTGAAATAATCATTTTGAACTCGATGTTTCTCGAAAGCAAGATTTTCTGTGCATATGATTGTTTTTTCTGCTTTTTATTTACATGAAAATCTTTTGATGGGGATTGTGATTTATTGTGTTTGACCAGTCATTTTCTTATGTTAGTTTAAAGAATATTTACAAAAGTAAAACATTTAACTTTAATTAAGTTGCTATTATATTGATAGTGTACATTTAAATACATGTGTTTCCTCATGGTTTGGTATTCATTATCCTTCAAATTAGCTCTATTCTTGTGAACTATATGCATGCCCCTCACTATTTTTTCACTAGAACTATGGTTAGTAATCTGTAAGTAAAGCTGACTTTCCACTCTACTGAGTCACATGTGCATTTTTAAACTGCAGCTAAGACAAATGAGCATCTGCAGCAGTTTTTCAAGCTGCTTTAATCAGGGTCATAGCCAGGATTATTGAGATATGTTGAATATTTCATAAAGTCCATAATAGGTCTTCTCACTAGCTTTTAATGGATATTTCAAGGTCAAGGCTGAACTTTTGAGCATTTTTCTTTATAACATTTATAGGGTTTTGTCTAAAAACAGACTTGCTCAATAAACATATATGAGAATAGGCCTTAGAAAACCCAGCACCCAAACTCTTTCATCGGTCATAACACCTTCCAAAGTTGCAGAAAATGGCAACCATTGAGGACATGACCTCTGTGACCACAATAGTTTCACAGTTAAACAGTTATACACTCTGGTGTTGAAATGCAGCAAAAATGCCACTGACCAAATGATGAAGTTGGCTACTTGATCAACATTAATCAAGAGCAGAGTGTGAACAGACCCTCTAACCATAAAAAAGCAATGAGTACAGTGAGTAATGTCAGTCCCGAAATGCCCTTGAGAAATATATAATCCCTAGTTCTTCTCACAGAGCGGTGGCAACAGTTGAAGACTGATTTCACAGGGCAGCTCTCAGGGGTGTGACTGAGTGAATATGAGTGTGCAGGTGGTGCTGAAAGAGAATACATGCTCAGTCAACTTTCCCTTTATACAGGCACAAAAGAAAAAGTATTGTGCTGCATACCTAAAAGCGGCACGTAGGGGGGGAGACAGTTGAGGAAAAAGAGATGTCGTATTTCAGAGATGGGCTGCATTGTTGACAGAGTGAGGAGTGAAGCGGGTGGGGGGGGGCTTCTCCCTCTCAGGCCTGACTCAGAAGTGCAGCCTGCAGGTAAGGCAAACTGCACTGCTGCTGTGTACTTATAATCCACCCCACCTCATGAAATCAAACAAATATGATATCAAACAAATAAAAACACAGCATGCAGAGAATTAGAGAGACTGGAAAATGCTGTGAAAGAGATTAAACTATGCAATGCCTCAAATTCAAACTAAAGATGTTGTAGAGCCCAGCTGTGCATTTATGATAGTGAGAATGACTAAGATGGAAGTTTTTATTAACGTACTTTAATGTAATTCCAGCTTGGTTATTTACTGTGCGTTTACAATAGAACTGCAACATATATCATGTGAATACTATCAGTAGTCCTTGCACAGTTCCACTTCACCACAACGGCTTTAAAGCATTAGAATCTCAGTCCATGTGCAAGGATTTCTGGGTTTAAACATCATGTTTGACCTTTTTTTGTATTACTCAAAATCAAAGTCGTTCTGCACAAAATAAGTGCGACACCTCAGATTGTCCTGACTTTAACAAGCCAAACTGAGGGAGGCGAGATTGCGGTTACCTCTTGGAAACGACAACCAAAAAAACATGAACACGTGTGTGCATTTTAGCAACAGGTGCAGCCTTCCCACAGAGCTTCTTCCAGGAGTATAAAGCTACACCTTTAAGTTGAGACAAATCCAAGGTTGGACTGACTAAGCTATATCAATGAATCAATAGAGAACCCTGTAATCTCTCTCTTGTTTGGTAACCAAGTCTCCTGGAAAGGAAGTAATGCCTTTGAACAGAGAGGATGGTGCAATCTCGGATCAAGGACGATGTGTTTTCTACAGGGTATTTTGTGGAGGTTGTTATCAACGCAGCGGGGGGGGGGGGAGGCTGTTGTGGGAACAGAATGAGAGGGAGCCAGGATAAAGCCGGACGGGGAGATAGAGAAACAGAGACACAGAGAAACAGACAAAGAGAACCAAACAGACAGACAGACAGACATAAATGACTAATCGATTGAGTAGTTTCCTCTATAGGACGACTCATAAAGAGCACATGAATGATTAAAACAGCTTGTAATGTCGCATCTTACTGGTCCTTCTATAGCTCCTATATCTAGAAATGTCAATTAAGCAAAATGTTGCTTTTTTCCAGCTCTATTTTCTGGCCACGCCCAATATCCCAAAAAAAAAAAAAAAGTTAATAGTTTTTTTAAATTATTCAGCAAGTTCTTGTTGTTTCAAATCCCATACATGTAATGTAAATGTGTAATTAATGGCTGTTTAAATCAGTTTCAAATTTCAAATCCTATACATACTGTATGGGCTTTAAACCACAAAAGCATTTCAAGCACTTCCCAATCACGTTCATCCAGTAAGGATTAAATGAGGAAATACATTAGTGAAGGGAATACATTTGAAGCCCCAATGCTATTCATGTGTGCTTGTTAAAGTAAATTAAAGGTATTAGGTTATTTGGTTGTGACTACCAAGAACATTTCTCCTCAGATGTGTACAATTATTTTTGCAAACACATGTTAAAATGTTTAGGGCAAATACCCTAAGAAGAGCCTGCTACTGGAGCTATGGGTCCCAGGTTTCAGAGTAGTTAGTTGAGGGAACACAAGCAGTTATTTTCCATCAAGGTCAACAACTTTATTGCATTTTTCTTCCAGATGAAATATATTCCTATCCTTGTTCAATCACCAGTTTAAAGTGTCCATTGTGTTCCTGTGAGTTATTATGACAAGTTGAGTTTTTTTGTGATTCTATTTTCCTCTCAAACGGTTTGGTACACTTTGGCTTCAGTCGGTGATTTCCTGCGTTTCCCACAGTGACTTTCAATGGATTCGCAGACGGCGCTTCTCTGTAGCCTGGCGAACAGGCTCAGAGAGTAATCACAAAGGCAATAGCTTTTTCCAGTTGAGAAAAAAAAAGGTAATACAAGGAGGGATCAGCGCTGCAGTGTTCTGTGCACATTCGTTCAAAGTACAAACAAAGAAATTATTTGTGATGCACTGGAAACAGCTCTGCTCTAAAGTGACTCAAGATAAGGACCGGGATCTTTGGTGTGCAACCCGAGATGAGCTTTTTCAGAGGTCTTGATCATGTCTTTATAGCCCAGCTGTGTCCTGCAATTACACTTATAGGCAACATATTTTTATTTATGATTTTAGGACTGACCATGTAGACTAATTTAAGCAGATAAAGGTGAAAAGGTTGTATCTTTGCATGCTTGCATTAACTTAGAGAAGAAAGTGTGGTACTGTTTTGTGGGTCTTTTTTCCCTTAATGTACTAAAAGAAACCTTCTTTAAACCTTCCTTCACAGTACGAAATGCAATCATTATTTTTGGGGAGGCGTACACCTTTCACAACTGAGCATCAAATTAAATACGTGTTTTTTAAAACAAAAACATTTATATTTAACATTAAATAGAGACCACCTATTTCTGAGCCATACTGTATATATAATTGAAACTGCTTCTGAAATGATAAAACAATCTAATATAAATGTTGAAAAAGTCTAATAGATATGTTGGGTTGGGTTTATTTTTTGCTACGCCAACTGATTGCACATTTGTGTTTTCAAGGACACAACACTGCTTCTAAAAGTGACTGCCATTATGTACACTGAATCATATTAAGCTTATCTTATTCACAATATTGTGTTATCTACAGCCATTCACATTGAGGCATCAACATATTTGCTCTATTAATTTCAAATTTAGCAAATATATTTATCTTGGAAATAACGTTATAAAGGAGATGCCTCGTTATACTGATACTTAATGAAGCAATGGTGAGCCTTCTTGTGTCCTCTGTCAACAATAAAACACATTATACTAACACAGCGTGAGATAATGGCAGATATAGTATGCAAATCACTTCAATCACTCATTGTATAGGATCTGTAAAATACACAATGCATGTACTGTATTATTTCATGTAAACAGAAATAATGCGCACGTTACAAAATATATTCTAAATCTGTCTGCTGATTTTCTTCAATCAGACCTCCACTTGGCTGAAATATTTTCTTTTTGTTTCCATGGGCCGTGTGACCCACTGTGGTCAGCTCAGCCTGCAATTTTCAACTATCCAATCACCAGTCAATGATACACCTTAAGCTGTCAATCATAGAAATCACATAGTAACAGATAGACGGAATAAGTACTGTAACACTTCTGCTACTCAATACAAAAGCCAAGCAAAACTTTTCTAATCTCAGAAAAAAAGAAAGTAGGACTTCATTAGCTAGTGAAATGGATTCAGATCATGTCTCTGTTACCATAATATTAACATAAATCTACACTCAATTTTAAGAAAAAGAAAGTAAAAGAGCTGGGATATATGTATACTTTAGTCATCCAGCTCCTGCCCTGTGTTATGTGAGAGCAATTATGTGCATTCTAATTTCACATCATTTCACTTTAAAATAATACAGAGGAACATTCCGTTTCTTGTAGAAACATGTAAGGGTACATATTGAGTCCAATACAGTGTGGGCTGCTTGACAAATCATTAAGAATATTGCAGTGTTTGACACCTGACCCTTTGTTAACAGCAGAAAATATGAAACTAGAGGAAACAAAAGAAAAAAGAACATGTAAGCGTGTCGTTGTGTTGACCTTTATCATCTCAATATCCAAGCATATTCCGCAAGCTCAAACATTCAGTGGAGTATGGAAATGATGAGACATCATGTTGTAGCACAAACACTTTGGTTGCACTTTCCTTTTTTAATCTCAATATTCACAATTGACAGTTCACTGAACCCCATCGCCAGAACAGTGATTAACTATATTTCTTATTGTTAGTACGCTTATGCATTACTTTTAGATGTCTCTCACTACTGCAGCCTGTGACATAACCACACTTTATGGTTTACTGAAAGCAAAGGTGAGTACTCATGCTTTAAAAGTGAAGTTTGAAAATACGAAACACATAAAAGATTAGAAGCGAAGAATTATGTTAGAAAAAAAGAACACCTGACTTGTTCCTTAATGACTAATGAGCTCTATATTGCAATGTGTTTTTATGTATATGTCCATAACGTTTATCCAGCCATCAATAGTACATTCTTATTCAAAGGTAAGTTAGCTGAAAACCTTAAGAAATAATTCCGTAACCAAGTAGGACTAATGGAGCTACGTATTATCTTATTAATCTAGCAAGTTAAAGCTGACTAAATCACCACATGTCAGAAGGCAAACTCAATGGTTTGAAGTGTGAAACATGCTTTCATGTTCCGTTCCAAGGACAGAAATGTCTTAGTTTGAGGTGTAAATCCGCTACCACTATGATTATATAAACTGCAGTGTGCCATGCTAGAATGGAAAGCTTGACTTGCGTAGCAACAGTAACTAAGGGGGGGAACAGCTGAGCGTCTAATTTCATGTGAATAATGAACATGCTGTATTGCGGACTTGATGTATCAAAAAGAGACTTGTGTAAAGAATGTATACCTACAGTATATGGAGTCCATTTACATCAGACTATTTGAGTGTCAGGTGGAAATAAAATAAATCAGGTCAGCATGTGGGGGTGTAACTGCTCGCAAAGCATCAATCACTCTTTTGAAGCACACCTTTCCTTTCCACTGTGAGAGCTCAGAAAATGTACAGATTGAATGTAAACACGCGGCTGACAGAAAACATTTTCTGAACAGACATCCTTCTAGAAAACCCATTTACATTCAGGTCAGAGTCATAACCATATCTGTTTTTTTTTCTTCTTCCCTGAACCCAAATCAGACTCACAGCGGTGACAGTCTCAGTATGTGAGACACAATGGTTCACAGAGGGAGGGCTCCTTTTCCTGTTTTTTCCTTTTCTCCTTCCCGTCGCTGTTCTTTGCCACATCATACATCCAAAACAACATTTACAAATAGATCCAGCACACATTTGGCAACTCAATGCACATGAGTTGTGCACTGAGATGTCATTGTACATCAACCCATTTTCAGAGTATTAAATCTTGCCTCACTCCCACCCACAGCCCCCCACCCTGAGGTCCCCTCTCATCCCCTCTTCGCTGTCAGGAGTCATGCTCCATTTCATGGCTGCGGTGTTGGGGAGCCTTCTCTGTCTGCGGCTCTGGACAGGAAGATGTGACTGAAGGAGGACATGAGTAATAACTAAACCCATATTTTCTCCGTGGAAACAGTTTTAAAACTCAAAGCACGAGCGCAGAGTGGGTATATCATTAAGCGTATCTGGGTCTTGTTCAAACCCCCAGGCAGTATAAATGAAACCTCTCCTAATGGTCCAGAGAACCATTTACAGCCAACAAAATACATTGTCTCTGTCAAATAAAAGGACATGTAAGTATCTGTTCATTTTTTTCTGGCTATAAAACTGTGTTCCTACAAATGGACCTGTACAGTAAAACATATTTTTGAAAGGATAATCATGGATGTGGGTAGGCTTGAATGTGTTTTTCAAGATTTGTCCAAAGCACAACTTAAATTGGGTTCTTGAGGCTAAAAAGAGCAAAACGTAACCCTTCAATTTATTTTATTTTAAATTTATTGTGGATTTGTTTTCCTCCCAAAAGGGTCAACAACTCATTTACGAGCACACACACTAGCTATGTCCTACTGGGGCCCAGAAAAAGGAAATGCAAATGGAGCCAACAAAGTTTCAGCATACATACAACAGAACAGAGCCTGTTTAGAATATTTCTGCTTTCTGATTCTCCTGTTGGACCTCTCTGAATCATAGAACCGCCCGACAAACAAAGAGCTCGGCGATACAGAGAGGTCTGAGAGGAGAACCATACAGCACCCTCGCACACACACTCTGATGTATGTTCTTAAGCGTCAGCCAGGAGCTCAAGAAAAACCTGCACATAATTGTTGCAGCATACACTTTTTTTTAAATCTCTGTGGGTTTGACACCACCTCTCACTGCTCTGTCAGTCCCAGCGCCTCCTCTCACAGGGAGGCTGTTTGACTTGACTCTTGTTAAATAAGAATGGCCTGAATATTGGACTCCAACATATGTAGTTGCAAATATGTCTATGCACTCTTAAAGGATGCTACACTCTGTTACTGTATGGTGTTTGAGTTGATCCAAGTGTCTTATAGCCTAGTCATAAATTGGAGTAAAGTAATGTGTTTTGTAAACCCAACCATCCACACTGAGCCCTGTTCTTCTTAAATTGGGTGTTTTTTGCAAACTAACTCAGTTATATAAATATTCTTATGCCAAAGGTAATTTAACAATTTGTTATTATTCTATTTTAGCTTGTTTCTTTTTATTTTATACTACTTTTCTACTCTCTTCATCATTTTATAATGTGATTTTGCTGCACTATATCTTAATGCTCTTAGTGTTTTTCGTTTTTTCAAGCACTTTAAATGGCCTTGTAGCTTCCTACTCAAGAGATGCTTTATAAATGAACCTGCCTTAATTTGCCTTAGAGCTCGATATTGGTTATTTAAACTTAAGATGCAATACTTCACCAAAGGTATTGTTTAGCTCTGTGAACTTAAACACAATCTAATGCAATGCATGAAAACATGCTCATCACGTTTCATTTAATAATGAAATAATGGTAAAACACTCAATTTGCAACAATGCACTGATATTCAATTTTTTTTTCAATCATCCATCTCCTCTTGATAAAATGTACCATTAATCCTACGTGAACATTATTCAAGCAGCAAAATAAGGACATGGAAAGTAATCATGTTATCTGGAAAGTGCTGCCTATGGCAAAAAACACTGCATTTTCCTATGATGATAAGCATCAGTTGTACAGCGACTCTTCTGAGCAGGATGGCTGTTTGAATTTATCTTTTGATAACACACTGTAGTCACCTAATGTGATGAGTGCGAGATAAGACAGCATGTTCACAAAATACAACTCTTTAGTTTAGCTACTCTGAGGGAAAGTACTCAGTGAGGTATGCAGTGTTTGATGTTAGCTTATCTTATAACAAATATACGTTTTGTTTTGTCCTTATTCCTAATCAAGAGGTACATTATTAAAAACTGAATTTGAATCTTGAAATTAATTTGGATGTTATCCTATCATCTGATAGCTTCCTACTCGAGAGTTTAAAAAAGTTCCTGGAGAATCATTTATAACTGAGTAAATTGGAAATCAGCTCAGACTATTATGAATGTAATTGGTTGATGATATTGCTCATTATATATGATGAACACTAAGTGGCAATATTAATTTGACTCGTGAATGCCACCTCAGTATAAACAACGCCCAGAGAGAGCGATGCAGTCACATCCCCGGAGCAGCCAGTGTTTGTCTGCGGCGAACCAAAACAGTGTTATCTTCGTGTAAATGAGAAATCATCATGAATCGTTCCCTTTGACACTAATATAAAAACCTTCACCCTTTAAAGTTTACTTTTTACATCGAATACATTTCCTGCCTGTAGTAATGTTATGCATTTTTAAAGCTCTATACTACAGCCACACACAACAAACCTGCAATAAACAGCACCATTCTGAAGCCTGAGGCTTAATTTGTCAGCACTTCGGTGATATTGTCAACACAAATGAAACATTATAAGCTTCACAACGACTGCATTATTGCAGAGCTATTGTATTGTATTTGCATTATATTATACAGGTGTTCATGTTACTGTGTCCTATGCCTATAAAGAGTTTTGTTGGGGTTATTGTTTTCGAAAATCATTTGAGTTTGTAGTTGATTATCCACAATTTGCAGTTGTTTTAATTATATTTTGCAATGTATTGTTGCACTGCTTGTTGCACAATTGAAGATATTCAAAGACTTCACTTGGATATAGAATTAGAATATAATTGGTAATGTATTGGTGGGACAAGGACGAGGACATAGTTTTTGTTTCTTTGTCCTTAATACCCATCATCAATTTAAAGAGTGTATATATATATATATATATATATATATTATTATTATATAATATATATTATTATTATTATGATATAGTCAGTGTAATAATCAATAAGATAAGTGAGTAAGAGACAGGCAGTTTGAATGAGTGATGATTCATCCCTAAAAATATATCTAAAATTGTGATTTTTGTATAGAAATATGCTCAATTTGAAAAAGATCTGTCATTGCCCAACTGATATTTATTTTTTATTTTCTTCAACAGAAAACTAAAATTGTGGGTTTGGCCATAATCCATGCTGTCAACAGGGTTTAAAAGACTTCCTTGAATTGTACAAAGTGTCTCTGTGATCATGTTTTCAAAAATGTACTTAAAAAACTGTTGAAGTGATGGCTTTCAATAGAACATTTAACTTCTTACATATATGATGTAGCTATATTCAGCCTCGTTTTCCCATAAAAACGTGTATTCATGTCTTGTGAAACTGGACCATCAGGATGCCTCTTAAGATGACTACTGTTGGACTGCCTTTCCGCACTGAGGGACAGAATCTGGTGACGCATTTTCCAAGACACATCTATCAGCCATATGTGTTTTACATGAACTGCATCATCAATTTGAATGACATTTGGTTTGTGTAGGAATCATGAAGAAATTCACAAGGAGTTCAGGACCTGATATATATGACTGTAACATCTACAGAGGTTTCTTTGGAATAAACAGAGTGTCTGGGTGAAGAGCGGTGATAGCCAACATGGCTGCACAGACAGAGAGGAGTAACACTATCAGAAATCTTTATCATCAGAGACATCATACAGCACATTGTACACCCACACTGTCTGACTGACAAGTGATCTCAAAAACACAACAAGAACATGTCACTAAAAGGAAATAAACACATTTTAGAAAACAAGTATATCATTGAATATCATCTGAAAATTATTAAGATCTGAGAAGAGATTCACATTACGGAAATAATTGTATTTCGGAAGCTAAGAAGAAGCCAACAGAACTCACTATTTTGGCTTCACTGACTTTGCTTATTGCAACAATAAATCCATTTGTATTAGAGTCTGAATTTCAGACATAGAAGATGAAAAGTCATGGGATAATCAATGTTGTGACAATTCATCCTGAGGAGGACACACATTTCATACAGCTATTGATTACTAACTTAATTTGACATAGAACCATTGGCATTGGCAAATAAAATCACCTAAATACAGATAACGTTTAAAGTGACAAAATATTCCCACAATAAAGGGTATAAACAGTTGATGCCATCAAAACAGTGTCAGAGCTAAAGTGAAAAATCAAGTGATGTCCAGCACTATGGGGAGGCTGTCAAACCAGAAGAGATTATCTGTCAAGTCAACAAAGAGGCCATTTACAAAGACTGTTGTTCTCTCCCTGCTTTCCAGGCTCAAAGTAACAAGCCAACTATTGGCTGGGGAACACTTTTCTATACTCAAACATTTTATTTTTTGACAAAAGCTTATCTTTGTTGTCTGTCATCTGTGTTCTTAAATATGCCCTTAAAGCTTCCAGGAAGTCCTCTAGTCGTTCTCCTGCTAAATGTTATTTAACACTTTCCTTATTCTAGCTTTAAAAAATATATTTTTTCCCGGATGTAATCATTTCATGATTAAAGATGGATTTAATTCGCTTGTTTTGCATTTTAAGCTAAGGTTTATTCTGTATCGCTAGACTGTTCAACAGGAAACAATGAACACCTCATATGATATTCTACTCTCATTGGCTCTACGTTCCCATTCATGAAATATCGAATCTGTTCCTAATCCCGTAATCATAAACTAGTGCTGCCGTGTTGCTGAGTCTTACGTCTTAATCATCAAGGCCTGATGTTGAATATATCTGAACAATCCACTTTGTTTTACAGCATCACATCCAAGTCAATTGGTTCCAAATCATAAAGTCCTTCGACGCAGGGAATGATAAAGTCCCTTTGGCTTCCAGAGATTGGATTTAGCAGTCCTTGACTCTACGTTTTATTGGCCGCTGGCACTGATCTACTGAGTGATCAATAGCTTGAAAAAACACTGACCTTGCTGGAATGGTCCACCTTGTGATCGCATGAGGATGGAGTTGTTGATGTGTTGTTCCCCTAGGTCAAAGGTTAACAGGAAAGCATAAACCCCAATGGCAATTTCAGAGCAAATGGTTGGTTTAATCATGCATGAATAAACAGGAAGTCGAGCCACAAGCAGTATATATTATGATATCATACAAACAATGCTTTGTAGAATAATTAATATCTACAATTATGTTATAAGGACTTTGATTAAAGGAGTGTTTAAAATCCCACTCCTATAGGAGGCGTGTTTCATAAACAGTGAAATGATAGTGGTAATCTCACGAGCCCATTCAAGAGCGGAAGTGATTTGAAACCACCTGTCCCCTGTAGGAAATCATTTTCATTACAGAAAGACAGGGCCTCGTTATTATTTTCATAAAGAGAAAAAACAAAAGAGAGAAAGAGTACAAGGGTATGCTGGAATAAATACACAACTTCACTTGCTGATTATCTAAATTCATCATTTATTTCTTTTGCACATGCTTAACAGCTTAAACTGAAACACAGTACAACTGTTTTTCTGATATGAAAAATACTTTTTACCGCAGATCATCGATAATTCATGAGTGGAGCTAACTACCGCCATTTACCATGCATAAATAATTGAAAAACAGTTGAATAAATAAGTGAAAATGTTGTAAAAAATAAATCATCTGTAATTAAGAGTTAACGTCGATAGACTAGCTTGCGGCCTCACGAGGCTAATGCTCACTAAAACAAGGGATACTTTGCTCTGATCCTCATTACTGCTGAAAAACAGTTAATGACACAGATACACAAGTCACATTAGTTGAATAGTTGCGTACCCAAATGCCATGATTATAAGTTGGTTGAAAGTTCCTCACAGTATTTTCTCCTCCCAGCAAATTATTTAAACATTTGCTTGCAGGATGATGAGTATCTAGCACAAGGTATCATTGAACTGGTCATATACACTGTCACGATTCTCATGTTATGTCACGTTTATAGTTTTGTAGGTTTGGGTGTTTTTGCTGTTTTCCATGTCATGTTTTCCTTTGGGTTATTGTCTGGTCCTTTTCCCTGTGTTTTCCTCTTGTCATTAGTTTCCCTGGTGTGTCTAATTGTCTGATTATGTTCACCTGGGCCTCTGTGTTTTCTCCTCCCTCCTCACCTGTGTCTTGTTGTGTGATTGAGTCTTGTGTGTATTTAAGTTCTGGGTTGTCTGTCTGTCTTGGTCGGTTCGTCTTGTTCCCTGACTAGTTCTGCGGTGAGTGTTCTGTTTTGTCATTGTATAGAGATATCATAGCCTTGAAATAAAGGAAGTTTCAGTTTAAATCTGCATTTGGGTCCTGCTTGTTTCACAAACTGTGACAGTACGAACCGACCTGAAAAATGGGCCCAGCAGATCCGTTCGAGTCGGAATTATTAAATGTTTCCTTTTTTTTGGCTAACTCCTCGGATCGATGGAAGAGAGCAACCGGAGTTCAGCAGCGGGAGGCTGTGTTGTCGGAGGCGCGCCAGATGGCTAGAGAGAAACCAGGTATGGTGAAGTTCATACCTGGCTGGATTTCAAAGATCCTCCCTGTGTGTGATTCCCGGCCTGCTAGCCCCAGGCATGCTAGCTCCCGGCCTCCCAATTCCCAACCTGGCACCATACGCCTTGGTGGGTTCCGTCTGCAGTCAACCCATGCTTCTGCCCCAGTTCCTGCTCCTGTCCAGGAGTCATATTCTGGAACTCGTCTGGCTTATGGAGGTCCACGGAGTATTCAGGCGGCTGCTAAGAGGAGGAGTCGCAAGGCCAAGCTAGCAGCTCAAGCCCCAAGAGCCATGGTTCCGGCCCCAGAACCGTACCTTACAGCCATGTTTCCGGCTCCAGAACCGGACCTTACAGCCATGTTTCCGGCTCCAGAACCGGACCTTACAGCCATGTTTCCGGCCCCAGAACCGGACTTTACAGCCATGTTTCCGGCTCTAGAACCGGACCTTACAGCCATGGTCCCGGCTTCAGTGCCGGCTCCAGTAACCATGGTCCCGACTCCGGCTCCTCGTCACCTGCTGACTCATCGGCCGACGCCAGCTCCTCGAGTCCTGTCGGCGTACCGGCCGACTCCAGCACCTCGTCTCCGGTTGGCTGTCCGTCCGACGCCAGCTCCCCGTGACCTGTTGGCTGTCCGTCCGACGCCAGCTCCCCGTGTTATGTTGGCGAACCAACCCACTGAAGTGTCGTTTGAGGTCCCGCAGACTGCCTTTCTGCCGGGGGTCCTGCCAACTCCATGTCTTGTCCCGTTGGAGGTCCCGCAGACTACTCTTCTGCCGGGGGTCCTGCCAACTCCATGTCTTGTCACGTTGGAGGTCCCGCAGACTACTCTTCTGCCGGTGGTCCTGCCAACTCCATGTCTTGTCACGTTGGAGGTCCCGCAGACTACTCTTCTGCCGGGGGTCCTGCCAACTCCATGTCTGGTCCCGTTGGAGGTCCCGCAGACTACTCTTCTGCCGGGGGTCCTGCCAACCCCATGTCCTGAGCCGTTGGAGGTGCCGCAGACTGCTCTTCTGCCGGGGGTCCTGCCAACCCCATGTCCTGAGCAGTTGGAGGTCCCGCAGACTGCTCTTCTGCCGGGGGTCCTGCCAACCCCATGTCCTGTGCCGTTGGAGGTCCCGCAGACTACTCTTCTGCCGGGGGTCCTGCCAACTCCATGTCTGGTCCCGTTGGAGGTCCCGCAGACTACTCTTCTGCCGGGGGTCCTGCCAACCCCATGTCCTGAGCCGTTGGAGGTCCCGCAGACTGCTCTTCTGCCGGGGGTCCTGCCAACCCCATGTCCTGAGCCGTTGGAGGTCCCGCAGACTGCTTTTCTGCCGGGGGTCCTGCCAACCCCATGTCCTGTGCCGTTGGAGGTCCCGCCGACTGCTCTCCTGCCGGGGGTCCTGCCGGTCCTGTGTCCTCTTCCATGGGGGATCTTGCCGACACCGGCTCCTGACCAGCCTCCGGAGCTGTCTGGTCTTCACCCCTCCTTGGACTCTGCCTTGCCCCCGGGCGGTCCGCCCGAGATTCCCTCCATGGACTCTACCT
This sequence comes from Notothenia rossii, assembly GCF_949606895.1. NCBI lineage: Eukaryota > Metazoa > Chordata > Actinopteri > Perciformes > Nototheniidae > Notothenia > Notothenia rossii. Next base: position 70,332,035 of record NC_136909.1, read on the forward strand.
TGCCCCCGGGCCGTCCGCCCGAATTCCCCTTTTTTGAACTCTGCCTTGCCCCCGGGCCGTCCGCCCGAGACCCGTCCTCCAGACCCCTCCACCCACCCTGCTGGATTTTTGTTTTTTTGGGACGTCTGGAATCCGTCCCTTGAGGGGGGGGTTATGTCACGATTCTCATGTTATGTCACGTTTATAGTTTTGTAGGTTTGGGTGTTTTTGCTGTTTTCCATGTCATGTTTTCCATTGGGTTATTGTCTGGTCCTTTTCCCTGTGTTTTCCTCTTGTCATTATTTTCCCTGGTGTGTCTAATTGTCTGATTATGTTCACCTGGGCCCCTGTGTTTTCTCCTCCCTCCTCACCTGTGTCTTGTTGTGTGATTGAGTCTTGTGTGTATTTAAGTTCTGGGTTGTCTGTCTGTCTTGGTCGGTTCGTCTTGTTCCCTGACTAGTTCTGCGGTGTGTTCTGTTTTGTCATTGTCTATATAGATCATAGCCTTGAAATAAAGGAAGTTTCAGTTTATATCTGCATTTGGGTCTTGCTTGTTTCACGCACCGTGACATACACTGTTTCTTGGGAAATATTGGTCTTTAAATGTATGTTAGTGTGTTATTATGTTATGGTAGGATGCTTAGTGTCACTACTCTAAATGTTAGGCGGTAGCATGAGTATGTTTTTGTATTTGAGCATGCTAACAAAAGTTATAAAGCACAAAGTTAAGTAAGCCTATTGGATAGATGAAAAGTCTTGCTGTTGTGGCTCTAAAAAAAGTCAGGGGATCAACAATTTCATCAGAATTCATCCTTTGGAAACAATGAATGTCTGTACCCAATCCATCAAATAGTTTGACTTGTGGAAAATTCAATGGACCAAAGATAGATATAATTCAGCTCTTTGTGCACATATAAAGCTTCTACACAGGAGATTTTACTAATATATTTATCCATAGAATAATCTTCTGACATTTACGGTGTTTTGAAGTCTTATGACGGCAAGCCATTTGAGCTTACTCTCTTTTGACCTTAATTGGCGTTCCCTCTTTCCCACACAAAAAAACTTGCAGGCTTTGCTGCCTTCCATTATCCAAATTGTCTGAAACCAACCCAGGATGATTCATATGACACAAACACACACACATGACACTACATTGCACCCTTAGATTATGAGGGTTTGACTTTATTTACTTAAAGAGGTTTCTAGGTATCATCAGTAATAATAGCATGCCCTTTGCTTGCAGCTAGTACAGGTATATTACTAATATGGCAGAGATTGTAAGTGAACTTCAGGCAAAAAAGGAAAATGTGCTATAGCTGCATGATGAGGAATAAGCTTCTTGCAGAGCCATCAGAAACAGCTCTGAAGCTGATGGGACACACAAAGTCTCCTTTGGATCGTCCTTTCCCCCCCAAACCTGGACAGGTGCCTGGATGCAATGCGCAATAAACATATTCATATTTTTGTCAGGCAAGCAGGGCCAGGCTCAGAATTTGTTGGCAACCCTTTTGTGATGAGTCATCGCTTCCACAGTACTCCAGTCTAAACATATAAAAAATCTTAAGCACCTTACAAGTTAGGACGTTTGAGTACAATTCCTCGATAAACTCTGAGGTGCTACACTTCTCATAAAATGTCACTCCGTTGGGGCTTTAAAGCTGCGTCTTAAGAGGAAAGGCAGCCTTTCACACTGTATTACAGCACAAAGGAGGAGAGCAGTTCTCATAAAGCAGGAGTTTCTGCTCAGATAAAATAAGGTGATAATGATAAAAACAAAAAGACCAGAGAGTGACGAAAGATCTCTGACATATCCGACAGCACTCTTTGGTTTTAGCACCCTGGACAACAGTCGTGACAAAAACTATGCAAAAAAAGCATGAACTCTCATGGTGGGTCTCTTAGTGCTGTCAGCCATGGTGGGTGTAATCATACAACACTGTGAATAAACGGTTTTATCATAAACATGTACTTAAAGGTTAAATAGTAAATGTTTATACTGTGTACTAAAACGACCCTGTCAGTTATTTAACCATATGATGGTTTTAGATTAATACCATTGCGTCATTAATGGTTATGTTGCATTTGACTGCTGTGGATCTTTAAATGTGTAACTCATTAGTTACATTACATATACAGTATAAAATAGTTTGGTAGTTAATCTAAAGCTATAAGTGTTACGTTGATGGTATTTCTTTTATAATAGTTGTTCAGTTGCTGCAAAGTCAACACCCATAGAAAATATAATACAATTTCACTCAGGGCTTTGTGTGAACTTGTTCTGCTTGTTTTACAGAGCATTGAAATCCATTAAAGGTGATTATCAAGGTAACTGCAGTTAATCATTACACTAGTTCATCATACTAGCTTTCGTATAGCACATTTAAACTTTTTACATTTGTGCTGAGCTGCCTCTGGCAAAAAGACAAAGCTAAGAGAGAGGAATTCTTACAAGAAATACAATAGGGAAGAAATATAATCGCGAGACAATGACATGAAAGACTATCCAGAAACTCCACTCCATAAAGACCAGAAGGCAACCAGGCTAGAGAAATTTGAGAAACACCAAAAACTACTAAAGTCTCACTGTTTATAACCTCTAAGGGAAGAAGACGAAATTCAATAGCTAATCGAAACTGAGGCTGTGGATACGAGTGATCCCTTTTCCTTTGGCAGTGGTGACGTGGTATTTTCCGTTGATATGCTGTATATATCCCCTGATTTGTCTTATCCTAATAATATAATACATACAAGATGGAGCTAATAATCAGCGCATACTGTATCATGGTGCATGTACTATATGTAAAATAAACACTGAGTGGATGGGAAATGTAAAACAGAGCAAACACTCCAATCACTCAGACACGGATCAGGTTGTATGTTATTACAGAAGTGTTCACTGCAGAAATGTCTACACATCTTGATAAATCAAGCCCAATACATTTACACTTCCACAGTGTGCTCAAACCACATGCTGTGTAGTTGTCTGGAAAACCGGGTCATTGCCTTGATCGTGAAAGCTTGTACATTCTGTAATAGGCCGTGATAAATTAAACTCACTTTAATGGCTTTCAAGCCTTCATCTGCATTTTTTGTGACGTTCTCTCAGCTCTAGTCTCATATTCATAACAGTAATCTACATCCACGGTTTTCTGGACTGGGCACAGAAAAGGGTTCATTAAATCGAATTTTTCAGATATTGGATCACATTTCTTTCAAAACCAGCTGAGCAGGGAAAACGGGAGAACGTGACCTGATTAACAAACGCGATAACTCACAAAACACATGAAGGAAAAGACAGATAAATTGGAAGATAGAATTTCAACACCTTCCTGGAAGATTATCACATCTGAATATTTAATTGTCTCTCCTCTTTGTATTGGATATACGGTACATACATCTTTTACAGCACATATTTCTACAACCTTGCATTGATATGAATCTTTAGCCCTCCTCCTTTGTGATATTCAGATGGAAATGAACTCAGCACATTGGTTAATGCCTATGTGGAATGTCCTATTTAATAGATAGTTAATACTTTTTAAAGCCTATACTCCACCTAGTAATCCAAAGCTGTACCTGCCTGTTCACGAGTCTTTCTGCACTTACTGTCTGGAAGTGGATTAAAGCAAAAGACCCTATCTGCTCATGATCGTCCGTTAAAAGGCATCAAAGTGTTCCTCTACTAGTATCCATATCTCCACTAGTCTATACTCAAAACAATTTTGTGAGCAAACTTTTCCAGACAAGTGCTACAGTATATTGCTGATCTGTATGTTATCACCTTTACTCATTTTTTCTTACCTGGCCAACTTGGGGCCCCAAGCGACATTGTGAGATGAGGCCCCCCACCCCGACCGACTGGAGTGAAAACAAATGTTTTGGAAACAAAGTAGGCTACTTTGCAAATATAATTCCTATTTATTATTATTATTATCAACACAGTTACTTTTTTATACAGTGAGGTAAATGGTAAATGTGCATGTATGTCATTCAGTATGCGTTTACAGGTGAATACGTCTGCATTTCCTGCCAAATACTAGCCTCAAAAAGATTAAAATATAATTAATGCAAATAAACTAATTATAATAATAATAATAATAATAATCAATTACATAATATAAATACTATATTATTTTATTATAATATAGTTGTAATATAGCCAAGACAAAGCATGCTTATGAAATGCTCAAAAACTGATATTTCTTAAATCTGTATTCAAATGTAGTTCCTTCTGTCAGCAATGTATCAACAACTACACACACATTTCTATCAGTATTTCTCTGTGTTGTGGTTGACATGATGATGACTGTTAGGAGTTAAGGGGAGAGGCTGAGCATCACCATGAAATGTGCAAATTGACATAAAAATGAATAAAAGGGGAAACAATGCTTGTTTCCATGCTCCATGTTTTTTAGGCTGTAAACTTTAACTGTTATGTAAGCCAGCTAGACAGACAGTTTATCACTCTTCCTCATGTACATTAGCAGATAAAAGGCATAACATATACTTGAATGAATGTTAAATAAAGAATGCTGGAAATAACTGCATCTCCATTAGCCTATATGCTATGCAGAGACTGCCTTCTTCATGTCGTGAATTGCAGCTGATGTTTTAATATGGCAATTGGTAATTTGACTTATACAACATTCGCAAGTTGTACATTTCACTCATACAATAACCCACCTTCGAGTGATGCTCTCGTTTCTTCATGTTTTGTGTTTTTTCCCCTCTTGCTTGCGCCGGACTGAAACTGTCTTTTCACCGACATCTCTTCACCTGCACTAGTGGCCGTATCAAACCCGTGATTGGTCAGATGTCGATTCATTGCAACAGTGTCGAGTTACAGACGTGCTCCCCTTGTCACCTCTGCGCGGAGAATTGCGCACAGCAGCAGAGGCCCTCTGGGCGGGGCCCCCTGCGCAAGGCGGGGCCCCATGCAGCCTGCGTGATTGGCCTGTAGGGAGGGGCGGCCCTGCCTTTACTGACAGACCTAGCAGCGTCACTGTATCAAACCCATGTTCATCTACTGTTGCCCCTCCTTTGGGTAAATGTGTTGATTCACTGCACAGAGGGAATGTAGTATTGATCTGTCAAGCTGTCTCACTTTCTGCAGCTTACATTGAAATGATGCCTTACTGACTGACGGCGTTGCAGGCTGCACCTCCCCTAAAGCTGGGATCTGTAAAGTTTAAATCCTTTTAATATCCAGCTTTATGATGATGGAGTGTTATAAAAAAACTGAATGATTTCCAGTGAATGAACGACAGACTTCCACACAATGTTCCAAAAGTATGTTTTGATTTCATATTTTCGTAAATTAAGCACAGATGTATAGCCCTGACTCATTTCATCATCAGGAGTGACTCAAACTACAGTAAGCAGCTGCTCAACGCCCCACAGCCATCAAGAGATCCGAAAGCAGCCAAATATTAATACGGAGTCTTTGTTTATTTTTATCACAATTTTAGTCATTGAGTAAAAATGAAACTAAACTGAGAAGATTGCATTTATTTTTGTTTTATCTGGACTCTGGAGTTTAAACATCGTATTACTCTTTATTAAACAGGTTTAGTCAAAGTCAAGCTATAAGACAAGTGTATTTATTCCCATGCAACACCTTTACAAAGTCTCTATCAATTGCAATAAATACAGAACAAATCTATATACACATAATATCTATATTTAAAGATAGTCATTAAAATGTAAAACATGTCAAGACAAGACAGAAACAAGAATGAACCTTATTTTGCTAAAAGGAGTTTAGTTGGACGTGTATTCCTTAAACGATACAGCTGTTTTGATAAAAGGTCATAACTAAACAATCGTTTTAAAGCTAATCAGCTTTACTTCAGAATAAACATGATTAAGACAATTTACAATTTAGCCAAGAGACTTGTTTAATACATTTTGAAAGTATTGTTATTTTGGAGATCAAAGTAGGACCCTTTTTTATCCAATATCTGATCACAGGTATTAATAAGTAGGTGAGCAGACTGCTGGAGGCTTGATGATTCTCTTGTGGCGACACTCATTAGTATAACATTTGCATATTTAATCAGCCAGCCTTGCACGGGGGCAATTACACATGCTAAACACATTCTATTTTTAAGGTAAATATGTGCTCTGCTCTCATATGTTTAATTGCTTAAGTACCTTAAACAGCACACCTGGTCCACAATATTCATATTGGGACTAAAAGGGTATTTAAAGGCACTTATAAATCCAGAGGACTGAAGGCAGAGTACTCAGTCTATTAAATACATGTGAGAGTACAAAAGCCAGACGAAAAGTGCAGAATGCTTCAGTACGCGATGCACTTTGAGCCAGTGTTAACCATTAGCCTAGACTTTGACTCTGATGCCATCCAAACGGCTGTGAAGGGGTACACCTTTCTAAATGGATTCTGTCCACAGTAAAAAGAGGGAGGTAGATAAAAAGAATTATCTTGATATGGTGTGCTAAAATATTCACCACTGCAACACGGCTCCGTTCTTACCTCCGAGGGCTTTTTTGGCCCCAGACTCGGCGTCAGAGGGTTCATCTAACAATCCTGTATTAAGCAGTTCTTAAGAACCCTTGGGCCCGCATCTAGGTCCCCAAATAAACCTGTCAGAAAGTTTTCCCTTGAAGCTGCACTGGGATTTCCTCACCGGCTTGTAATTGCTGTGTGTCCTTGAGTGTTGCTTTGTCAATTGAGGAAAGAAACACTGCGTTAGTAATATCATGTAAGAGCAGGCACATTTGTTTGTTACTTTCAGCAACACAAAACAATGTCTCAAGAGTGAAGATAGTGAGGTAGTGCCTGATAAAAAGACATTAAAGTGTGTTTTGTAAACACCAAGGGAATTACTTTGTTATACTAATACATTTTAAATTCCAAGATAAAACCGTAAACAGCTAAACATCACAAAACAAAACACAATTGGAAATTATAGAATAAAATGTCCTTTTATTTATTTTCGTTGTTACCCTGCTGACGACTGCCTCACATGTACTGTAAGCAGTGTGCTTGTAGATGATGTTATGTTTGGAAAGCTCGATGGATTGATTCAATCCATAACTGGAATTTTCCTACCAACGTGATGCTGTGATTTATAAATATCATTTCAGGATGTGGAGTTGCTTTGCAATTTCACACCGTCTTTTCAGGAAGCTCAAGACTGTGATGCAGTTTCCATGCTTTCCCCCTGTAGAGCCGAAAGTAATACATTTATTTATATTTCAGACGCTTTCAAAGAAATTCCATTTGCAGGATCTCCTCAAACCAGCTTGTAGTTTTACCTTTACATTCTTTACAAATACGTTGTTAATAAACAATCAAGCAAAACAAAATAACAAGCCAAGAGCCAAGTTTGAAAGCAAATGGTGTCCTAAATAGCCTTTTAAATGTTACACACATCTCTGAGGATTGTAAGCAAAGGGCAAGCTGGGCTACCGTGTAAAAAACAAAATAGAAAGCACTACATAACAAACACCTCTGAAAATAGATTCTTTCAAAGCAAGGTCAAATGACATTTCCAAATACAGTACCTTTTAATCCAAATACAGTACCTTTTAACTGCTTGACTTTTTCTATTGTGCTGTGGTCATACCTTATCCTACACATGTCTCTTATCAAAATGGATCACATCACCTACACGCACATCAAAACATGTATTCCCCTGGTCGAAAAAATAAACAAAACTAGCCAATATTCAATATGAATATTGCAAAAATTACCACAAACACTGAAATCCACCTCTCTGTTTTTACACGGGGCTTATGGCTCATTTTTGCCTGGGTTGAATGGAACAACAATGGCTGCTCCGCACTAGTCTGTGTTCGTATCCTGAGATTCATTAGGCTCCACTGACACCCTGTTACCGCCTCATATAAGAGATAAAGGAGTGTTAGAATGACAAAGCAAGGAGTGAGGGGAGAAAAGTCTGATATCCTGTAGGTAAGAGGGGCAGGAAAAGAAAAAGAAGTATCATTCCTTCTTCCGATAAGTTGTTGATGCCGGCTGAAGGGAGAACATAATACCCTGGAATTTGCGCCATCGATCGGACCCAGCCATCCTTTGAAGTCCTCACTCCACTCATATAATATCAATGAAGCTGAAGTTAGGGAGTATGGACGTTATATTCAACCTGATTCTCTCCGCCCGTCTATCTTTTTTTCGTTCTGTAAGCTTGTTTTGCATAGTTTCCACTTTGATGTTGAAAAGAAAGAAGTCTTTCAGGACACACAGAGCTTCAATCATTCTACCACAGGACTGTGTGAATGTGTGTGGCTCCAGGAAGGGTTTGACATCTATTCATTGAAAAAATTGTATCATAGGTAATCAAGTTTACATTGCTTAAAGCAAATAATACTTTTCTAATGACTCAACAGCAAAAATAATGAATTTCAAACTCAGCCAACCACAGACAAAAGACAAGGGTGAAGAACCTCATAGTCTATACACCCACAGTTCATATATTCCATACCTAACAGAAATATAAATGAGACATTATTCTTTAACCAGCTGCCAGCCAACATTTTGGAGGTATTTTCTCCTCTTTGTCTCCAGTGTGCCACAAGGCCACAATGAGCTGTTCCCTACGTGTGACTTACCCCATGTTGAGTTCATATTAGAAAGCCTATCCATTATAGTTTTGCAGCATGGTAATTTTTTGGCCTCCCAGGTTTTGTTTTGCCCCGGAGGTCTTTTATGACCACCAACAACTATAGCTTACAGTTTGCAGATAACATACAGAAGTCCCATCCTTACAGTCAAGGTAACGGGTTCACAAACTCTCCAATTTTGATAAATGAATAAACAAACAGAACAGATCCACAGTGTTAGGAAATGTAAACAGTTGTAGTGAAGGTGCTGTTTAGAAGGGAACACAAAAGTTCAAAAACATTATTCATTTCCAAGATTTGATAAGATAAGTTTAAAGACCTACATCAGATGGTAATTATGTTGTTAAATTACAAAAAAAAATACAATGGATTCCTACAAAAAAGCTGGGTTAAGGTTTACGACCCATGCAGAGCGCATAATATTTAAGATTTCCTTTCAGCTTTTACTAATGAATGGGACAGAGAAATAACTTTACTAACCCAGCTTAGAAAACATGCGTAATAAACAATTCAACTAGTTATAGTTGAAATAACATATAGGTCCCAGTAAGAGAGTGAACAAGATCTTGATGTGTGGGTAGTAAATAAATCAGATTACTGTATCATGTAACTTTGTAATTTGTTGCTGCAAACACTTTTTAAAAGACACCAAATATGTTCTACTTAAGGCAGAAGAACAGAGATATAGTACAACATCAGCATATTAAATATGCTTTATTGGTATGTATTGACATGCTTAGGCCACTCATCAATACTTTTATTTGCATTTCAAGATTACTGGAGGAAGCCATACTATTGATGCTTATCAATGAGTATCCTTGAATCTCTCTAAGGCCCTGAATTTCATTTATTGATTTCTATTCATTATACATTAAGCAATGGTAATTCCTGCCATGGATGACTATTTTCACTTGAAGACAGTTTTCTCTCAGTAAGACAAAACACCAACAGACAAGGTAAGCACATTAAACCTGAGCATATTCATTATATTGTAGTCAGAACATCTTAGGCTAAATTTAAACATGCTTTATATTTTGCACGACACAAAGCTACAGTGTTCTCTCTATGGGCCATGTTCCCTTTGGCTTGATACCACCTGGAATGCTGTAGATGACCCAGTATTCATTTGCTACTGTGGTGGCTTCATCCCCACCGTTTCCCCTCGAGTCAAGCAGCAATGAATAATGAGATGAAGCCCCATGCATTAATGTAACAGCATGGCCCCTAAAGGAGCGTGTGGTAGCAGGTGATTGTTCGCAGCCTCTGTGGGGCTGTCAGTAAACATGTGCCCCCTGTAGCGTGGGGCATTTTAGCAGGAGCAACCTCCCATGCCCACACCCCTCACCCTGCATCCTGGGAAATTATGGATGAGTTTCTACCTAACCCCATAGCAGCATGGTAGCTTTAAGGCCACCTCTGGCTACAAGTGATTTATGAGTACACATCAACATGAGCATTGCTTATAATACGGTGACATTTAAAAGATGAAAGAGATGAGATGTGCATCATGGGTAATTGAACACATTTGTACAGTGGAATTAAACATAGACTCCTTATGCAATATGCCGACAGGGCCTTAGAGCCTGACATGATTGACAGATGTTACATTCAATACGTTCTTATTTACGTGTGCCTGAATGTCAATATTTCCATGAGGATCTCTCACATTTTCAACTGATGTATTTCATCTTTCCAACTTGCAGCTGCCACTTTTCATACAAGCATGGCTGAGCAAGTAATTTGAAATAAAGTGCTCTGGCTGATGGCCACAAAATAATCCTTATTGACCACTAACAGATGAGCTGAACATGCACTCCTTAATGATGAATCAGAGAGCAGTCAAACTTTAATCCCAAACTTTCAAAACATTCAAACTAGCTCTTTATGAGGGTGAACGAAGGAAGCAAACCTCACAGCAACCTTTCTGAGGCAGCACTGATGCACCACTCTCGTAAATATTATTAGTTATATTCAAAGTGTTTATTATCTACATTATCATTGTATCACTATTCTCACAGACCAATGTATTGATTAAGAGACACTACATTGTGTTGATACAACACAGTCTGTCAGCACTTTACATTTACAACACAATATTTAGTGTCCTGCATTTAAATGGGATTATTGAATAGTTGTAAAGGCTGTCAACAAATGAATAGTTGCAATATATTTAATGTTTTACTGCTTGGTGTTTGTTAAGATCTGAGAAGCGTGGATCTATTGGGTTTTCCAGTTCAGTCTTGAGGCAAATTCTGTGTTCAATTGTTAATAATGCCAGATATTATGGATGCCATAACAAAGTACATCATTTAGGGTTTTACCCCAGACAGTGAGTATGAGTGTTTTCTCCACATTGGTTTAAAAAGGATTGAATGTTTGACATAGTCGATAGTCGCATTAATGAACACAAGCTTCAATGCTGCCTTAACAATGTGTTGGCTAAAGTGAGCATTTTAAAAGTTTACTCCCACTTATGTAACAGTGGAGGAAGTGCAGCTCTAATTGCTCCATTGCTTAGCAGACAGACACATGGACTCCTTCAGGGACAATTTTTAGGTCTCTGTTATGGCATTTCAGCCTGCTGCAATGGGTTCCTGAGCAATTTTCTAGCCCTAAAGGCAGCACTGTCTCAGACAGGTAATGGCATTATTACACTTTGTGCATCTAATTATATTTATTTTAAATGTGGAACAATTGTTTTGACTACCATTCACAAATACATAACGCACCGGGTTAAGGAAGTTGTGTGCTAATTTATCTGGCGGAGCTCATACACAGCCTGCCCTTCATTATAACTGTGAGATATACCAAGTCTGGTGAAAAAACAAATGTAAGAAAGTCCTTCTGGAGCTCTAAGGTTTGCCATAAATAGGTACTCCATGGCTACCAGCTGCCACTGCATGTACTTCTGTTGTGCCTTATTATTTTTGCATAAAGTGTGGCATAAATTACAGTCATTCATTATGGTTGATTCCAATGAAGAAGAAGGGGACCCTAGTAAAATGTAGCTTTGTTTGTGCAGTAGAAAGAGCAAAAAGCCAGAGTTTTACCTACTGTAAACAAACCCAATTACCCACAATGCTTGCCTCACATTGACAGTCAAAGCCAGTGATGTGTGAAGTCTCCCTCTCATTTCTGGCTTCACTCGTTCATTTGCCTTAACCTAGAGCAAACGGTTAGGCATGAATGACATTTTAATTTTCTCGGATTAGCAAATGAATATTTCGGAAAATACGTGTTACTATGACAAGATTAACCACATTAACACTTATCTTTCAAATAAATATATATATTAGACCTAATATATTAACCATGCTTAACCTTGATGTGTGAATTTATAACTAAAGATAATGACGGCATGTTGTTTACTATTTGATCACACTCTGGGGCTGTGAAAAGAGGATACATTCAGGTTGTCACTAATACATTTCCTCTCCATGTCTCGTACAGAGCAATATGCTTTCTTTATTTAAAATAGGAACAGTCAGGAAATGGGAATAACAGACAGAAAGGCAGCCGAATAATCCTGAACCCTGAATACAGCATATTCAAATGGTCACTTACTGTAAGGTGTCAGCCAATTCCTACCCCACACCACCTCTTCATCTATAAATGATATGTAATGAAACATACATGATCGACATGTAATATACTGTATATATATAATTTATACAAATGGACTCAGCATGACTCCAAAGAGTTTTCATTTAATCAGGCGGCAGTTATCCAGAGTTCATAAGCAGTGCATGAACACTATCCATCTACTGTACAGTATTCACAGAATATTTCCACATACAGTTATATATCCCTGTTATCTTTTCATATATGTTCAGACTATTTTTAGACCCACTACCTTGAGGGTAGCATCAGGCTTGTCACCACGGTGCAAATGTGTCACGATCCTTATTTGTCTAGGTGTTTGAGAGCACCACTGAACAGCAGTAGGTGATGTTATTTTCTTATTTTCTCACAGTGTACAAAGTTCCTTCAACATGTTACATAATGTTTACAAAAGGCCTATCTGTTGTACATGAAAAAGAGCAAAAGCCAACCCAGTGCAAACCATAACCCAGGATTATTTTTCTCATGTTTTTTTTGTTACTAATCATCTGGCCTGTGCATGTGGATCATATTGGATGTTAGTTATTCAAAGAGAAAATCAGTATTATGAATGCAGGTCTCCAACTGACCATTCACTAACTCCATACCCCCGTAGTTACTGTTGCTATGCCTTTACAGCTCTTCATTTCATAGTTTACAATGCAGTGGCATATTTACCATCATTTCTTAAAAGCAAGGGTGCTTCAAGTGCACACACAAACTAAACAACTGCAAGTATCTTTTGCCAAACACCATAAATGTTTTGACTAAAATAAAATACTGCTACATTAGCTAATTAGCAAGGCTAACATTCTCAGCTGTTAATCACACTTAGCTCGATCCATTCCTTAAAGGTCCCATGTCATGCTTTTCCGGTTATTACCTGTCCCCTTGTGTGTTACTGTATGTAACTTTTTCTGCATGTAAACGGTCTGCAAAGTCACAAACCCTCAAAGTACGGCCTGTAGCGAGTAAAAACCTAACACAGAAAAGACCTGTCTATGCTGCCCCAGAACGCCTCGTTGAAAATGTTTCTTTTCCATTTTCTTCTTCCTGAGCATATGATAATGACGTAACGATACCCAGGTCCAAATGGAACAATCCTTGGAGCTCCTCACACACACACACACACTCACTCAGCCTTATCTTTTCCGTGGATCTCCACTCATAGTTCGCCACACACTCACGTGTGTGTGCTCAGGCTGAGTTCTGCGGTGTCTTGCAGTCTCGCAAACCCCACGCAGCAACCAGGAAACGACCCCAGTAATCAACCTCACACTGTCCGCTCCTCGAGCCTCAAAGGGCGGAGCAGCGAGCCCCGCAACGTCCCGCCAACACGGCACCCAGAACCCAAGCAGCATAGTCATCTGTTTGTCATTACTGGTGTCATTTTCTGGTTGCTAACAAACACCATTGTAACACATAAATACACATCAGAGCACACTGGGCTCATAGGGAGGGGGGGCAGGAGCTCCAACAAGGCGTGTAGGACAGATAGTGAATACACATACTATACAGAGATGCTGTATGAGAAAAAACAATGTGATTTTGCAACACTGAACAATGTAAATATATAGTAGACCTCAACAATGGAATTATGATCAGTAGAAATGGCCATGACATGGGACCTTTAAACATTTTCTTTTTGGTTTTACATTTTTTCGTAAAAATGTTGACATCAAATATGAATACAATTTAAAGCTAAAAAGGCTGCTGTGTGTTCACTAAAATAGGATTGGACATTTCTGGAAGGAGATTGCGGCTATTATATTTTAAATCTTGGCAACTTTACGTCTAACACTTAAGACTTGTTTGTGTTTCTTTGTTTTTTAATGTGTTAGTAGTGCACATACGTTTGTGAGTTGGTTTAGCAGAGTGCGTGGTGAGAAGCTGCTCGTCTCGTCCCATGTATGTTTGGCAGGAGCCGTTCTGCTGAGCGGCTCAGCAGAGGCTCATAGAGCAGAGAACACAGGCTGCGATGGTACATTTGGGACAAAATGATACTGCAAGGCATTGTATCAATTAGATAGATGAACGACCGTGGGTTTTAATTAGAACACTGGGTACACAGTCTACTTCATTATTCAGTGGAACCAAACTAATTCTGCTGCGGCCCAACAGCAGCTAGGAGCCCGCCTGCTCCACCAGCACTCTGATAAGAGCACTGGGCCTTGAAAGGTGGTGACATGAAGAGGAATAATACGCTCCCATCAGAGAGAGGAGAAAATCCTGAAATAACCGCAGGAAACTGGGTAAAAAACTGATACTAATACCGCAGCTTCTGTATATCTAGGCTGTGATTTCTCCTCTTAACTAAGAGTACTACAAAACCAATAGAATGTGTATTTTAATGAGTGCAGTGCACATCACTTAACATAAACCTATATGTGTTACCTTAGTGGAAAATAGAGCAATCCTGTCTAAAATGTGATTTTGCATCTCAGGCCGGGGTCTCCCGTGACCTGTTTCAAGTTAAAATTATATAATAACTACGCTCTAGTTTTTTTTATTGGAACAAGGCTTCATGATATCCGCCACAACAGCTATATAAACACTACAAAACTGATTTTGACAATTTTAGCCAAGTCTGCAGGTCTCTAAAAAAAAAAAGTGTATAATTTGGTGTTCGGGTCTGTGAAGACCCGGCAGAATTGTTGTGGGTCACTCGGGGTCAGTTTGGCCCCATCAAGATTCGTCTTTGACTTTAGACACCCCACCCCATTCATCCACTGTAACAATAATTTTTCGTAACATGAACCTGGTCTCCCATCCCTCTGCCCCCCTCCCCCCACGGGAACTCGACCTTTCTCAAAGAATATGTACACTAACACTTGAACCTGAACACATGCACGTGTGCAATATGTGGTGTAATGTGTTTTGGGGCCATAAAATAGAATTACAACAGGATTGTACGGTTATGAATGCATAATAAGTTAGTTATGATGTAGTTAAAACAATATTGGATGATAGTTTTTTTGTGTGTGTTTTGGACTTAAATAAATCATGGGTCAAAATGTACCCGCGAACACCATGATAACAGCTTTCGAACACAACACATGGGTTAATCACCTACAGTTTTGCACAATGTAAGAAGTTATTTCAAGCCAAAAAGTCTTCTCACAGCTGGTGACAGGAGCGTCATTTTACATAGAAATTGGGTTTACCAATGACAGAGAAACCTGTGATGTGGTGACATGTGTAGCATCAGTGCAGTGTGCAGCCAGTGATCTTTGAATTGCCACTCATTGGGAATTCATTTTGAGGATGCTGTTGAGCTCCGTCCTTCTCTAGAAACAGCCAAACCGGCAAAGACATTTGCTGGGAACATCCCAACATCCATACTGCAAGACTACTTAATAAACCTTAAATGTATATTTAACATGTCAGTTCTGCTTACATAGCTGTATGTACATTCACCGGATCATAATTTAGCTGATCATCATGTTCATTTTTATTTTATTTATTATTTGACTTGTATTATCTTAAAGGTCCCATGTCATGGCCATTTCTGCTGATCATAATTCCATTCTTGAGGTCTACTAGAATAGATTTACATTGTTCAATGTTCCAAACTCACATTGGTTTCTCATACAGCATCTCTGTATAGTATGTGTATTCAATCAATCAATCAATCAATCAATCAATCAATCAATCAATCAATCAATCAATCAATCATCAATCAATGTTTATTTATATAGCCCAATATCACAAATGTTACATTTGTCTCAGTGATCTTCACAGTGTATACAGAATATCAGTATGACAATACGACACCCTCTGTCCTTTGACCCTCACATCGTACAAGGAAAAACTTCCAGAGAAAACCCCACAGTTTAAAGGGGAAAATGGGAGAAACCTCAGGGAGAGCAACAGAGGAGGGATCCCTCTCCCAGGACGGACAGACGTGCAATAGATGCCGTGTGTAAATTGAAAAGATAATACATTTACAGTACAACATACACTGAACAAAAATATAAATGCAACACTTTTTTTTTTTCTCCCATTTTTCATGAGATGAACTCAAAGATCTAAAACATTTTCTATATACACAAAATAACCATTTCTCTCAAATATTGTTTACAAATCTGAAAAGATCTGTGATAGTGAGCACTTCTCCTTTGCCGAGATAATCCATCCCACCTCACAGGTGTGGCATATCAAGATGCTGATTAGACAGCATGATTATTGCACAGGTGTGCCTTAGGCTGGCCACAATAAAAGGCCACTCTGAAACGTGCAGTTTTGCTTTATTGGGGGGGTCTGGGGGGGTCCGAAAACCCTAGGATTAAACCCTAACCCTAACCCTAACATGTCACCCATTGAGCATGTTTGGGATGCTCTGGATCGGCGTATACGACAGCGTGTTCCAGTTCCTGCCAATATCCAGGAACTTCGCACTGCCATTGAAGAGGAGTGGACCAACATTCCACAGGCCACAATCAACAACCTGATCAACTCTATGCGAAGGAGATGGGAGACATGTTAGAGCAGTTTCACCGCTGCGAGGCTCCACTAACACCCCCCCGCCCCAGCACGATTGGTCCATTGGGTCGTCGTTACGTCACTTGGTTCCCGGAATAAAAAAATGGAAAAAGAAAAATCTCCAACGAGGCGTTCTGGGGCAGCATAGACAGGCATTTTCTGTGTTAGAGTTTTACTCGCTACAGGGTGTACTTTGAGGGTTTGTGACTTTGCAGACCGATTACATGCAGAAAAAGCTACATACATTAACACACAAGGGCACGGCTAATAACCGGAAAAGCATGACATGGGACCTTTAATTATTTTGTATATTCCATGTGTTATATCTTTGTTTCTTCTTATTCTGTTGCTGCCTTGATACGTTAATTTCCCTACGGGAATTATTAAAGGTCCATTTTATCTTATCTTATATGTACTACTCATGTTAATACTTGAACTACTTGCTCATAGTTTCGCTTTTTGAAAATATATTCCTTTTATTTCTTCAAAGTAGTATATTTTAACATTTTTCATGTAACATTTCAGTTTCACCTCAGCCACTATTGGATTTTGTCATCCTTGATCAAATCCAATTATTAAAAACATTTCAATGCAGACAGATTTTCTTCTCTGACTTTTCATGTTAAGCCATTTCAATCCACTGAGAAAAATTATGACTCTTGGGACGAGGGTGGTATAGAAGTTAGGATATTAACATCAAAATTATATAAAGAAGAATTATTGCCAAAACAACGTAGGTTTCTAATTGCAATATTAATGCCCACATGATGGAGAAATTAGATTGCTTTATTAATATGTATAAAAGGTATGAACAGAGTAAGTCTGGTTCCATCACATCTCGTTCTGACCTGCGTTATGCATCACTTGCCCCACTGCATTCCCGTCCGACATTACCCTCCATTACTGCCGTTTGATGCACACTGAAGAATTCCCTTTAATATGTATGAGTGAATTTGCTCCTTTCCTCTCCCTTTGCTTCAACATTAATTTGTCCCACACTAATGGCTGTGTTGTAGTAAAGAGCAGCATATGGTCCTGGTCCAGTCTCTCGCATGCCGCATATTGAGAAAAAGCTTTTGCTCTGTTCACCTCATTTTGCAAGTACTTTATTTAATATCAACAACAAGGTTAGATGACACTGTAGGTAATTAGTTGGGAGTCAGTTGATGGCTTTTTAATTGCTCGGCAATGCACCACTATGATGAGAAGCAATAAGCGAGTGCCACTGTGTCCTCTTTGCAAACACAGCACTCCATTACAGTCTGGACTCCACTCTATTGTAAATGTGACAGGACTGTTATGCTGCATGATAAGATATGGAGCTACCTCCCCTTCTCTCTCCGTTTCCTCTAGTGAATCTGTCAGGCAAACAGTTGTCAGCATTGTTGACATCCTTTGCTCTCCTGTTTTGGCAAAAATGTAAAACATAGCAATGGGAAATGCTGAGACGGCACTTGCCCCTTTTCATTTTTTCTCTCTTCCTTTTTTTGTTGTTGCTAGCTGCAGTTGGCATCTCACTAAATTGCACAGTGACCCCAATACCACACCCCTGCAGCACAGAAGTACACACACTCAAATTGCTGTCTTGTCCCCAAACAGCGCTGAAGGCCCAACAGATAAGCAAGTTAGTGCTGCACACGGGAGGCAATTTATTGTTGCCCCTCTGCAGTTAACCACCTCTACAGGTCAAGATCAGAGGGACCTTGTTGATCCAAGCAAGTCCAGAGGTGAGGCAGTGAGGCCGGAAAGGTTTCATTCAGATCAAGTGATGGTACAACGAGAGAGATGATGAGTCGAGGTTTCCCTCAACACCATGTAACACAAATATTTCAAAGAAGATGGGTGAAACTCCTCTCATCTGAGCTCTCTTTGCGTTCCCTTGCAGCCATTCAGAGCAGATGATATCCACTCCTGTGCTGTACTGAAGTCTAAACAAATGACCCTGACAACTATAAAACTGTACATATCATAGGAAAGCACCGCCTGTACTGCATTTGCAATTCCATCTTTTTACTGTGGCTGTGACTTTCATACAGCAGAAAAGGGAAATGTAGTAAATGTCCTTGAGCTGAAAAATATTTTTAAAAAAGTATAGAGTGCCTTTCAGACTTTCAGCAAGAGTGACCTGCTCAGGGGTATAAGAGGAGGAGGTGATGATGGATCAATGGCAAGTCTTACAGAATTTGGTTCAAAGATATTGATCCCGGGGAAAAAAGAGGGTGGAAAACAACCAACTGGCCTTCTCTTCAAAAAACTTGTCTCTTGTGACATGAGATGGAAAAAGTCGATGAGATCACTGACTATACAGTCTGTCACAGATTTCCTCAGATTTGTGGCTTTTTATTCCATCTGTTCAGTCAGTCAACCAATTCAACCCCACACATGAGACTAAGATGTTATTTTAACATCTCCACATCTACATCAATGACTTTTTTTATAATTCATTGACGTAGATGTGGAGATCTGTAGGAAGTGCTCGCAACACATTTATAAAACAAGGATATTGGAGGAGATACACATGGCTTTGGTCTGTCACGTCTTTTGGCCAAAATCCAGGCCAGAGGGAGAAATGTTTTCCCTAAGAGTAGTTTCCAAGTGATGGTTACAATATTCAAGTTTTGATGTGGAAGATGTATTGTTAGTCCTGCCCTCCTCCTCCTCTTCAGCTGGTCAACTTCTCGCTCCCACACTTGTCACTCATCTTGATGAGCTGTCTTCAATGAAACAACTTCTAGCCTGGGGCTAATGTAACCGGCATCCATGGAGCCACTGCAGGTGCAGAAAAAATCGACAACAAATAATAAAGCATGTCAGGACCTTTTTTGAAGCGTCCAGCTGTAATATATTTAGCTTTGCTACTTCACTTCTTTGTACAAGTTTTGCTAGCACTTTCCTGCTCTTGATATTTTTGGGAGAAAACAGGACTCATTTGGTGAGATTAAATATATTTTTTTATTGTAAGGACTATACTAGGTCATCCTTATTTTGTCATCCTTATAATTTGATGACAGTTTAAAGAACACTAGGAAAATACTAAACCCAACTTATAAAAGGGCCAACCAACTTGAGTATGGCAATAAAGTAGATCTGTACTTTTTGATCATATATTTTTTGGGTGAGTATTGTCATTGCACATCATCTGAAATGTATCTATACTTTAAACTAAACGTTAATAATAGCAAACAAAAGGTATAGCTTGCCGAAGTCAGTCATATATATTTCGTACCAGATTTTATCCATAAAGCAGTAAACATGATGGAGAGACTTAACATCAGCCAGTTGTTGATAGTCCTGGTGTTGTGCTTTTTCCTCTTTGAGTTTGAAATTCTCTGCCTATCTTTTGTTTTGGTACCTGTTCCCTTAGTAAAGTATCTGAGTTGGCATTTGGGCCTGTGCTGTTATTTTTTTACCAACAATATTATGTTATCGAAGTTTCACATCTTACACTTTCAATAACAACATTTAAGATGATAATCATTTAATGCAAACATATTTTTGTATCATTTATCGGGCTGTACTGCTTTAAAGCAGTCTGAGGTGTCACAGCTTGTCTGTTGTTCAGAGATTGATATCTGTTCCTGGTACTGATGAAGCTGCTAACATCAAGCTGTCTTCTTTTTACTGCAGATGTTGACATACCTGAGTCAGCTATACTGAGCCATATGGAGATGCTGGTGCTAAAGTCTCACCATCATCAATCCAAAGAAATCCACCCATATAATTCCAATGGACTGGGCAGGTCACTATACGCCCAGGAAAACAAAAACTGAATTACAGATTTAACTACCCAATTGTCAGACTGCTCTCCTTGGTAGTTTTATTAGCAGTGATTTACAGCACTGGCTGGTAATCAAGAAATCAAACCAAACAATGCTGAAGAAAGTGAGATTTCACACTTTGTCAACTAATTTGCGCTCACTTTAAAATAATTTGCAACAGTTTGTTCCTGTGTGCCTCAAGTTGATTTGCTGTTATTTTAATTGAACTAATTATGTTTCGTCATGTATTGGGTGATATTATCATGATTTTTTCTCAAGCTCAAATGTTGCGTTAAGCCATATGTTCCCTACTGTTACAGAGTTACATGTATATACTGTATCTGTGCTGAAAATCAATAACCTGGAAACCATGTTCTCATAAAATAACACCCTAATGCAGATCAAGTTAGAGGCAAAGTCAGTGTGCTTTTGACTGACATTTTACATTTCACTGGTTCTGTACCTATTGCACCACTGACTACAAATAGAACTGCAGTCACACAAGCATGTCTTTGCTCTGTGCTGCTTATTTTAAAGACAAAGAGGAGAGCATCTTATTAAACCATGGATAAACAATGGCCTTGAATCTATCATTTCAGGCAGTGATGACTAAATAATGAAGGCAACAACCGCAGGAATACACTTCCTTCCCAAGATAAATAGAACATTGTGACCTTGTCCAGGATAATAAAATCCACAGGAAGAAAGGGATTAGATATCATTTGAACTTGTGGGGACATTACTGATCATCCACCTACCCCCACCCTTTCCTCACCAGCACTCGTATGTTAAACAGCAGCAATACCTTTACGGGATTTCCTGTTAATGTAACTCAGACATTATACATTCAAGCAGCATGGTGTGGCCTTATTGATGGTTCACTGAGCCCTGGTCCCCTTTGTTGCTGTTGCTACGCCTGACAAGCTGCACCCAATGGAGTTCACAATAATAGCTGTGGCAGATTTGCCACTGCAGTAAAATGAAACAGTGGGTCTTTGATTTTTCACATGTCAAAATCTGGCTTCTCATCTTTGGCTGCTGACTGTGTGTTGTTTCATCTGAAATGAAGACTGCTTACATTTGATCAGCCTTCTAAATAGTATTATCATCAAACAATATAGTAACCTTAGCCTCTCTGGAAGTATTGCTTGGTAGTTAACTGTAGGTGGTAAGCTAACTAGCAGCATACTAACATTTCCAGCTCATGTGTCAACCCAGTCTCACGGCATTTCGTGTTATAGTCAAGACATTTAATCTATTGGTTCCCCTTTTTTTTGTGTCACACATAACGATATTAAAAGCAATGTATTTCTATTGGTAGTGTGTTAGTGCCTGCACCACGTCTTTTTGTCCGGTCGGGTCTTGGAAGACCGGAAGCTGTGTGGTTCATAAAAACATGTTCTTACTCAATATCAAACCACAATTATTATTTTTTTAAATCGTATGATGTCAGACTTTTTTTGCCATCCGCGAGGAAAGGAAATGGGGCTCAGAGCCTCAGAAACCTGAAATCTGTATTTTTTAAATATTTTTTTCCTTCTAATTTGATATTCTGTTATCTACTCAACAATAACACACAATTATCCTTGTTTTTATTTACTTGTTTAATTCTATAATACCGGGCTTTTTTGTTATCCGTCAGGAACTGAATTTCAAAATAAAGTCACCGGAAACAGACGTAGGCGATACCCCCCCACTCAACTGATTACCAAATATCCTCAGCTATGGTCGAAGCTCGGTGATTGGCTGTTTTAGCCGCAATGCACACTGGGATATTGTGTTTTTTCGAATCCGAAAACATAAAAAAAAAAATGACAATAATACTTTATTCCAAGTGTACTTGCTTTTCTCTTTGAAAGTCATCACATATCGGCATTGTAATACACGGTTCGGCTGCATTAAATATTACAAATCTGCCGTAGTTATTTATTTATAGAACCCTGATTAGAAGACTTCTGAACAAACTAGAAGAACTGCCACCGAAACTGAATACGTGACGTGGATCATAAATATATCAGCAATTAAACAACATCTTCAATTTCTCTTCACACAATACGTCTCCTTGCAGTATCAACACTATTTCGGCTGACTTTTATATTTGATCCAATTGGTAGATAGGTCATAATTTACCCCATAACGGTGCACAGCTGATATAAAAGGACTTGTCGTTTTTAAAGATATTACTGATTTTCTTTGAATTAAAGAGTGTAAATACTGAGTTGAGAGAATAGTCAGGGAATTTGGGTGATGGGAGACATATCTATGGATTCAGAATTTCAATAGCTTACCATTAAATGACGGATATACCTTTCTGTCTGTGATGTTTTACAAATCAGATATTAATGTGTAGAAGTAAAACATGTGAAATAATATAGCAATATCCTGTATAATTATGTATAACATCTTCAGATGTTACAGATGAAACAGACGAACTAATTAACCTTTATTTAAACATTAAAGAATACTTTAGGTTAACGTCTTCTTTTAAATAAGAGAAATGCTTTGGGGGGTATCTACAGATAAATATTAAGCTTGACAAAGTACTTAACATCTTTCCTGCAATGTTAACTATGTTGAAGTACTTATTTTAACGGATATTATACATATGAGTTATACTCTTATGTATGTAGATAGTATACGAAATGTGCACAATATGACAGTTTAAAGGGTGGAGGTATACACACATATTGATAGATGTCTTGTAATGCACTGTTGAGGAACGTGCGACCCAAGTTTTTCATTCATTGCATAACTACACCGTAGTTGTGTATAATGATATGTCAATAAACCTTTGAAAATCTTGAAAGGGATGTGCAAAATATCCATTATATACAGTCTTTAATGAGCTATTAATAACGAGTAATGAATATACTTTATAGGGATCTGCAGATAAATGTTTAGTCTTCTCAAGCACCAACTAATATCTCGCCTGATTGTTGGCACTTGACAATCACCTTTCTGAATTTTACTCTTAAGTCTGATTTAAGGGTTGTTTATATTTCACATCATTAATCAGAATCTGCAAACTAACTAAAATACATGTAATGGAGTAAAATACCAAGTTAACCTCTGAATTGTAGTGGAGTATAATTACAAAGTAACAATGAGCTGTCATGTGGGTATATTAATGCTGCCCATTATGGAAACAAGTAATTTTCACCCATTTATTAATTATATGTTTTTAATGTGATAACACCAATGTGTTTCTTATCCCCTAAACCTCCAGGGGTGTACACAGTTTAATACTGGCAACTTCTAATTGTGGGGAAAACGAAAACGTCTTTTAAAACTACAATTCCCAGTAGAGACGTGCCATAGAACATGTTGCGAACATAGGTTGCGAAACACAATAGAGTGCCACAGTGACGCGTCCTAAAACCCCGAAGTAAGTTAGCATTTTACCACTTCCGGTTCTTTCGCCAAAAAGCAATGCAATTTCTCCATAGGATTTTGGAAAATAGCTCGGATATACTGTTTTCACCCCAAGCTGTTGCCTGGCAACGCAATTATGTTGATAGTTATTTAATATCGCATTAACACCATACTGCTTTTATGAACCACACAGCTTCCGGTCTTCCAAGACCCGACCGGACAAAAGACGTGGTGAAGGCACGAAACATACTACCAATAGAAATACATTGCTTTTAATATCGTTCTGTGTGACACGAAAAAAAGGGGAAAATCATGTTGTTGAACACGAATCAATAGATGACATGTCGTGACTATAACACGAAATGCCGTGAGACTGGGTTGCATGTGTGGCTCCTGACTGTGCGTTGTTTCATATAAAAGGAAGACTCCTTTTTATCAGCTTTTCTTACAGTATTCATTATCATTAAACAATCCAGTTAGCTTAGCCTATTTGGAAATGTTGCTAGGTAACTGTAGGTGGTACGCTATGACATTCTAACATTTCCAGCTAGTTAGAGCAGACACACAATTTAATCTCTCTCTCCTTATGATTCGTTTTTCTTTAGTTCTAAAGAGTAAAAAAACAACACTTCCACAGTCTTTAGAAGTGTTGCTCTTACTGAGTGCTATTTCAGCTGGTGGGGAAAGCTTGGCATGCCTGCAGTGCCTATAAGTAGCTGCCATTGGCTTATAAAGGCAATAATCAACTCGCCAAGATTACTTTTTTTCTATGCACAGATTTTATGTCTCCAGTTTCAGTCAGTTTGGAGGCTAAATCAAAGGCAGTCCTCAAAGACAGGCAGAGCATGGACACGTGGTATCGAGGACTTCAAAATGATATTGTCCTTTGACACAAAAGAACATGACATTATAAGATCTGTTTTTTTATTTATCTTCCACCATTTCGCCTTATAACCCCGAAATACTGACTGAACCAATGCAAAATAAAAGCTCACGTAACATTGATCCAAGGATATTAAATATTGATTTCAGCATTATGATGGATCCCAGAAGCAGAAAATAAATTTCATTTGAAAGAGCATATTTAATTATCTGAAACAAAGATTGTACCCGCTGGCACAAATCAATCAGTTGTTCATCATCATCATCACCACCACCATCACCACAACAGAGATAATGACGGGCTCCTCACAGAATGCGACTGGTGCTAATGAGATCCTTCCTCTAAGGCTATGATTAGGGGTATGTTGACAAAGATAAACTGCTCAATAGAAGTGCAGGAAGACACTATTTGCATCATGACCTATGCTGCTCTTCTCCCTGCAGCAGTTCTAAAAGTACATAAAACATCAGAAATATTTTACAATTCTGCAGTCAGTTCCAACTTAAGGAAAACTTCACTGGTGTCTCTAAATCGTTTTGGGTAAAGATACTTTGTGTATCACAGAACCCCTTCAAAAAAAATGTTTTTACTTGGACAGCCTACAAATCCTCAGCTTGTTTTATTCTTTTCCCACATAGAAAGTCTGAAAGATATCCGTGTTTTAGATTAAGAGTTTTCTTTTTTTGTAAAATGTGTTACTCCATCATTTTAAACACTAAATGGAGGTTTGTGGCAATTTTTTAAAACAATTTTTCTGTATTTAGCAGCCAACCATTAGAATAGCTTGAGGATTATATGAATGATTAATATTGACAGTTTTTATGCTTTCTTTAAAATATGGCTAGGTACATTTTATTTGGGTTTACAATGTTATATTAATCATTTGTGATTTTATGCAATCTCATCAGAATCATTAAGTTAAAAAGAGCTTTGTGTTGATTCAATTATTTTTCATCTGTTTAAAAAGAAAGACATTAAATATTATTGTGTTCCCTTTCCATCACAACAGAGGTTTCTCCTGGATGCGTCGTTCCTAAAGAATGTTTTTCCATCAGTTATCTATCATGTGGGTAACTATAGGCAAACAAAGCTATCATCATATTGTAGGGGTGTAACGGTACACGTACCCGTACCCGGTTTGGTACACGTGTGTTCCGAAGTGTACCGAATGAATATGACGTTAAACGTAAAAAATTGAGAACGTGAACAACTTTTTGGAAGTAATCACAGGTGCTGCGTAGCAGCATTCAGAGTAATTTGCTCACATTGGGTTCAACGCGTCATAGAGCGAGCAAGTCATTTAATTGGACGAGAGGCATACTATGAGAGCTGGTCACAGGGATGCGTTCAAATTTAGTCAGTAATTTGAGGAACTGTCGAAATGGCGAACGCAGATAAAGTTGAGCTCGTAAATCCTCCAGCATCATTGAAGTCTCCGGTTTGGGAACAATTTGGTTTCGCAGTTACCTACAAGGATGACGGCCAAAGACAGGTGGACCGAACCAAAGCTGTTTGTCGGCATTGTTCAACTAAAATGGGTTACGCGGCTGGCAATACATCAAACTTGCACACTCATTTGAAAAGGCATCACCCGAACGTAGGGTGGCCATCCGTCCGGTTTTAGGTCGGACAGTCCGGTTTTCAATGTCTGTGTCCGTCTGCCGGCGCAGCCTTGAGCCGGACGCTCATTTGTCCTCCTTTTGAGGTGATCCCCATTTTATACTTTTAGGGTATAAAAAAAAAATAGACAATTATACAAAGAAATACAAAAAATAAGTTATGTGTAAGTATATATCCCTGTAAGACTTGTGGTCTTACAAATTATTGGCTGAATGTGATGTCAAATAAATATCTTGTATTTCATTGGTTAATAAACGTAAACAATTAGCCATGTGCTTCTTGACGTCACGTTCACGGCATGGCACTGTGGCACAGAGTGACGTTAGCGCTAGCAGACTAGCTCATGAGCCAACTCCGCCTAGTTAGCGGTAGGTTAAACCGCAGAAATGCCGAAACGAAAGACTTCATTTAATCCTGAATGGTCGAAAGAGCATGGATTCCTCACAAAAAGCCGAAAGGACGACTTCCATGCTTTTTGCACGTTGTGTCGTTGCGATGTGGACGTAAGTAGCAAAGGAAAAGGTGCTGTCGACAGACATGCTAACACAGATAAGCACAAAAGCAACGATCAAAGCGCAGGTGCCTCTTCACTTTTATCGTTTTTCCGTGAAGCTTCATCGCCTCAAGATGACAAAATCTCCGCAGCAGAACTTTGTAAAGTTTATCATGCCGTCAAGCATCACCAGTCATACAGGAGTGTAGACTGTGGAATAAAAGTTGATCGCACAATCTACAACGACTCATCAATAGCAAAAGGGATGACCTGTGGAAAAACAAAAGCCAAAGCTTTGTGCGAAAATATCCTAGCACCCTACTCTGTCCAGACGCATGTGGATTACATAAAAGAAAATGAACTGCATTATTCAGTGGCAAGTGATGCATCAAACAAAGGTACGATCAAGTGTTTCCCCATTGTACTGAGATATTTTCACTTTGAGGAGGGCGTGCAACATGCACTGTTGGATTTTTACAGTGATAGCAACGAAAAGTCGGAAGCTATAACAAATCAGCTGCTATCTAAACTGGAGATGTCTGGACTAGATGTGAAAAAAATGTCAGCATATGCAGCAGACAACGCCAGCGTTAACTACACAACAGTGTTTATCAGAAACTGAAACAGGCTCAAAAAGACGTGCTCGCTGCAAACTGTTTAGCCCATATTCTGCACAATGCAACAAGATATGCAGCAAGCAACTTGGATATTGACATTGAAAATGTTGTGCTTAAGGTGTATAGCCATTTTAGCATCTCAGCTAGCAGAACGGCGCAGTTGAAGGAATTCTGCGAGTTTGTGGAAGTGGAGGAATGCAATCTGCTGCGGCACGTTGTCACGCGATGGTTGTCTCTGCTGCCATCTATTGACAGAATCCTGAAGTGTTGGAGACCCCTGACCAGCTACTTTCAGAGTCTAGGTGAGGAGGAATGCTCCAAGATCTTGTGGAAATGCTTTGGAGAGGATGGCAACGAAGTATCTGAGATGTATTTTCTCTTCCTCAGTCACATTCTGAAAGTGTTTTCAGACTGCATTGAAGCACTCGAGGCCAAATCATTCAGCATAACCTCTGTGTTTAAGGTAATGACTGAACTGAAAGGGAAACTTGAGAGAAGGTTAAAGGACACATTTT
Organism: Notothenia rossii; assembly: GCF_949606895.1. Taxonomy (NCBI): domain Eukaryota; kingdom Metazoa; phylum Chordata; class Actinopteri; order Perciformes; family Nototheniidae; genus Notothenia; species Notothenia rossii. Next base: position 70,359,964 of record NC_136909.1, read on the forward strand.
TTGGCTTTGCTGTGAACAACAAACTCAAGCAGCTAACCCCTGATCTGGCTAAGAAATGTGAGGCTGATTTTCTTGTTTTCTATGAAAGAGCCAAGAAATACGTGAGTGAAAGGTATGACTTCTCTGAGAACAGCTTTCATAGTAAAGTGTCAAAGCTTGGCCTCACAACTGCTGTGTCCTATGGAGAATACAGTGATGCAGTCCAAGCCTGCAGCCTGAAAGACATTGACATGGATGGACTCTATGAGGAATATGGCATGGTGGAAGCTATTCTCAGCTCTTCAGAAATGGAAGGATGCCACAGTGAGGAGCGGTATCTGAAACTGTTTTCCAAAGCAGAAGTCCCACTTGTGAATCTGAGGAAGATCAGCGCCTACATCTTCTCCATCCCATGTAGCAATGCACATACAGAACGTGTGTTCTCAATGATGACCTCAGCATGGAGAAATGAGAGAAATCGTCTGGATGTGGACAGTGTCAAGGCAGAGCTGCAAATTTGTGTCAACTTCACATTTGAGTGCACAGACATGTACCAGAGACTCCTTACAAACAAAAAACTCTTGGAAGCAGCCAGGAAAGGGCAAAAGTATCGTAAATAGACATTCAACTTGTGGTTAGTACACTAGAGTCTTATTGTGTTTTGAGTGTGAAGGATTCAGTGAAGCCAGGATAAAAACTAAAAGATAATCCCAAAGTGTCCTCCTTTTTGGTGTTATGGAAATGGCCACCCTATACGCAAGTACCATTGTCTTGAAGTGGATTCTAGCTGTTACCGGAAGCCAGTGAAGGGAGCGGAAGAGCGGCGTGGTGTGGGAAAATTTAGGAAGGTTGAAGACCAGACGAGCCGCTGCATTCTGGATGAGCTGCAGAGGTCGGATGGCACATGCAGGTAGACCAGCCAGGAGGGAGTTGCAGTAGTCTAGGTGTGAGATGACGAGAGCCTGGGCCAGAACCTGCGTCGCTTTCTGGGTATCCTCCTGATGTTGTAAAGCGTGTATCTGCAGCAGCGGGTTGTAGCAGCGATGTTTGCAGTGAAGGACAGTTTGTTATCTAGTGCTGGGGGGAAACGATTATTTTGAAAACGATTAATCGGGCGATTATTTGATCGATTAGTCGACTAATCTAACAATTATTTTTCTGTTGTTCGATTTATAAAAAACATAATGTATCCCAAATAAATACCAAAAAACATTACTTCATTCATGACAACTGCGCACCAGCTTACGTGCAGCCCTGGCCTGGACATTGCTTGGCTCCGTTAGTTGACATACATTGATACTATAAGCTGACTAACGTTAGTCTAATGTTATGTTTGACTCGTAAACTACCACAACATGAGTTAGCTCTCTGTGCGGCTTGTTAGTTCCGGGTAAGTAGCGGCTAGATAGCGGTGTTCTGCAGACGTAAACTAGCTACCATTCCATCCAACATTAAATGCTGACAAACGTTAACTAACACACAGCTGGCGCTGCTAGCTAGGTAGCTAACATTAACTACTAACCAACCAAGCACGAACAAACCGCACGGAGAGCTATAAGACTACCGAAGTGCACAGAACTCAAGCTGCACAACACACAAGGGCTGTTCCTATTTATGAATATGCTTTTATTTTGAAGGAGAGGTAGCGCTGTTGACAGGAAGTTGTTGTTGCTATGGAAACAATTTGATGGAGATTAATGGAGAAAAGTAATATCTACATATAAAGACGGAGAAAGTAAACGATAAAGTTTATGGTTAGGTGTTAGCATCCCCCGAACAAGCTCTTACGTTGATATTGGAGATTTCAATAAATTCAATTTGAAAGACCTAGGGCGAGATGTTTTTGTTTGGGGGCTTTTTGCAGGGCTTCGTGCGCAATCCTGTGAGGAGGAGGTGGTAGCTGTTTCAGTCTCCATAGTGTTCTAGTATTTAACTAGAGAATGCAATTCCTGAAGAAATTGCTAGTGGGAAGGCTTTATGCTGAAATATAATGTGTAAGAAGAAAGTGAATAATCAGGAATATTTGGATGACTGAATGGTTTCTATATGAATTAATATTAAGTTAAAAAGTAGCATGAAACTCCAAATGTATAAATAATGTTAAAGATGTAAGGCTTTGAATGTAGAATGTTATTCGTAGGAAAAGTTAAAAATGCAAAAATAACTGGTGAAATAGTAACATTTGGCAAAAAAAAAATTCAAAAACCAGAACATGGGGGGAAAAAACTATATAAAACGTTTCAAATCAATTACTAACAAATTATATTCAGTAAAAACACGAGTGAAAATCTGTCAAACAATACATGAAAAAAACTATATAAAACTGTTTGAATCAATTACTAACAAATATATTCTGTAAAACCACAAAGTGAAAAGGTGAACAAAAATAAAGTAATTTTTCTGAAAGAAGAAGTGATAAAACAACTATATACAGAAATTATTGTTCATTTGACACTTTAAAGTTCAACTGTTTAGGGAGAGATTAAGTTAGCTAGCAGCCTAGCAGCGTTAGCCCGTTAGCGCAATGCTAACGGGCTAACACAACGCTGCTAGCTGTTAGCCCGTTAGCGCAATGCTAACGGGCTAAGACTGGATACGCTGCTAAGAAGCTGTTTCCTTTAATGTGTAAATTAATATCAGTTCTCACGCCAATAAACAACCTATGAACAAACTCAAACGGTGTGTTATACTTTTAAAAAGAGTTCATTTGACACTTTAAACTTCAGGTGTTTATGGATACATGAATTTACCTAGTCAGAGCAGAATAAATCTCCCGGGCTTGATGTGACGCATCTGCTAATATTGATGCGTTCAAGGACACTCAGAAATGCTAAAGTTACCGATGAAGAGCGCTGGAAAAGAGACTAAATTAGAGTATTTTAAGTTACCGATGAAGAGCGCTGGAAAAGAGACTAAATTAGAGTATTTTTTGTATTTATGTTATATATATTTGTTTAACAATATAATTGTTTCACAGTGTACAAATGTGAGTGGTCAGGATCCATTATCACCGTCATGCATAAAGACTGACATGCAGAAAGAGCCTTGAACCATGTCAGTTGGAGTGATGACATCATCGTATTCCATTACACAGGTGTTTGTATTGAGCTAATGAGGCGTCCGGAGATCAAAGGTTTCCATTGTTCTGGATGAGAGATAAACCTCTTACATGTGAACGTTTTGTGGAAGAACCGTAACAGATATCTGTGAAATTTCAAAACGTGAAGCATGTCAAGGAAGTTGAGTATCTGAAGTGTAATTTTTGTGTACTTTCTGGTTAATGATGTGACCTTTTTGGCAGTTTAACTAAAGGTCACGGCTGCTGCTGTGAGGAAATATCTGCCTGAAATTACAATAGGCTTTAATGGAGACATGTTGAACGTTTTTTTCACTTCATGCCCTCAAGAGGCACTTTGTTTAATTATTTTTGCTTAATTATTTGTCATTTTTCAAACTACGGGATGTTTTCCTATGTTTGGCATGAAAAATTTGGTCTCAGGAATGTAGGGTTTGGGAATTCTGGCAGTTTTAAAAAATATATGAAGACAAATTTCAAACTGTCCTCCACTCTAACTCTGACATCACGCACTCTGCCTTAACGAGCTGCGCAATGTTAAAGTTCAAATATTTAAAATGTGATGAATTATGGGATGTATCTCTGGAATTATGAAAGTTATGAATGAGAAAAGTAATAGCCAACCCATCTCCTTCGCATAGAGTTGATCAGGTTGTTGATTGTGGCCTGTGGAATGTTGGTCCACTCCTCTTCAATGGCAGTGCGAATTTGCTGGATATTGGCAGGAACTGGAACACGTTGTTGTATACGCTGATCCAGAGCATCCCAAACATGCAAAATGTGTGACATGTTAGGGTTAGGGTTAGGGTTTAACCCTAGAGTTTTCGGACCCCCCCAGACCCCCCCAATAAAGCAAAACTGCACGTTTCAGAGTGGCCTTTTATTGTGGCCAGCCTAAGGCACACCTGTGCAATAATCATGCTGTCTAATCTGCATCTTGATATGCCACACCTGTGAGGTGGGATGGATTATCTCGGCAAAGGAGAAGTGCTCACTATCACAGATTTTTTCAGATTTGTGAACAATATTTGAGAGAAATGGTTATTTTGTGTATATAGAAAATGTTTTAGATCTTTGAGTTCATCTCATGAAAAATGGGAGCAAAAACAAAAGTGTTGCATTTATATTTTTGTTCAGTGTAACTATATCGATAATAAAATGTATGGAGCCAGGGGTAGAAACATGTTTTTTTCTGTTGTAAAATTGGGCTTTTTAACATGGTGTCAAGGAGTGAACTCTGAGGCATGAACTCAATTGCACGACTCAAACTCAGACTCGGATAGTGTTTCAAAATAAAGACCTTACTGGAATTTGCACAGTAATGAAAACAAGGAAAACAAAAACACTCTTTCGAGGAAAACTAGAACCGTGATCAATAACATAGATCCGTGAGAAGTCCGTGAGGTAAGCAGGAACGTAGGTCATAGAGAGACAACGAACTGACAATGAACAGGAGGGAGCCAACACAATATATACACAGGTAAAGGGGACACAGGTGGAAACAATCAGGGCGGGGAAAATAATCAAGGACGCAGGAGACAGAAGGGGGCGGGGAGCGTGGAGGCCTGAAATGAGAGGGAGAATTAATTAAGGGAATAAACATAAAGCACAGGACAAAGGGACATGACAAAACTAACATAAAGAATAAACTTTCACTATAAGTTTCTTAGACATGACACATGGGGGTCTATTGAAATTGCTCCTTTCTGCAGCCATCGCCTATCGGCTAATATATGAACTGCAGTGTATAGCACTTCCGTATTGGCGTCCCGGCTCTTCCCCAGAGTTTGCTGCTTGGAAAAAACTCATTTAACTGATATTTTTCATTTAAAAAAAAAAAAAAACACACAATGCTATCACTGACCCTCTGAATTAGCCCCGAGCGAAAAATTCTAACCTATTACTGCACCGAAAATAACTCCTAGCTCCCTTATTACTTATCCTAGCTGCACATCCAACACATCGTTTATGATCGTAAAGACACAGAATCTAACGGTGCCCGCCTCAACACTGAAAGATACAAACTCGCGACGTTATCAACAAAAACGTACATCAAAACATGTATCAAAACATGTGGCGCTAGGTAGTCTAAAACGCTAACATGGTTTACCTTGGTTTTGTCTGGTCAAAACTGGTCTTCAATGGCATTAAAACGATAACAACGATGCTGTAGTTAATCCATAGGTTAATATCGTTAATATCCAATGTGACTGTGTCCCCTTTGAAATGTTTTGATAATCTATAAGCAATAAAACTGCAATTCCGTTTTCAAATATCAGAGCATGCCATTCCTACTCTCTGTAGAAAGATTGAATGCGCAAGGACGCACCTTTTTTTTTTAACATGAGTGTGTGCGGGACGATTTCCCTTCGATTCTATTGGCTTTAACGGTCAGAAAGAGATGTCACATGTCAAAATCGAAGAAGGGGGGCCAGAGATAAGGAAAATCTACCCAAATGGCCCCAGAAGAGTTTTTTTTTGCTAAATCTGTCTAAAAAGTTCAAATTTCAATTGTTTTGCATCAATCTTGATACAGGGTACTTATATGTTGTACTTTGGATTCCTAAAGCTTTTAGTCTACTAACCCATCATCCAAGGTTAGTTTTCACCATTGGTGTAGTGGGGATTTTTTTACTGGGTGGACGGGGCGGGGGGAGACACTATGGACGCGCTCGTGAACTGTCAACGGGGGGAGGGGGGTAAACTGTGGACCTCTGTGTCACCTGTCAGCTCAACATGATGCCGTTTAAACAATATAATAATGAAGGGCGGTACCGGCCGTCAGCGAACCGATCCGGCCTTTCTGCGCGACTGGCACTCAAATGCGGGACAAATAATGAAAATGCTGTGTGTTCAGTCCCGCACAAAGCGGGACATTGGTCACACACACGGTGCTGCCCCTCACACACACACGCTTCAAATCAAGTTGCATAAATGCTTGAGCTACGTTTTTATTATAAATTAATTACTGTGAAATCTGCCTTATGTTTTCGTCATCAAATAAGTGGGGGTACGGCGTACCCCCGCGTCCAACGCCCACTACACCACTGGTTTTCACTATAAGTACAAAATATATTTTGGACGGACACTATAAATTTACAGTTTTTTACCATGTTCAATCTGAATTTTCTTTAAAATAAAAAACATCTATATTGATTCTGACTTTTCTACATCCAACTCACAGGTTTATCATTACTTTGAGAAAAAAGATTATTAATTTAACCCCTTTTAGAAGGGAATATATGGTCATTTGTTCTGGGAATGTCATTTTCGATTCTGAAACCTGAATAACAGGCTTGGGTCTTAAGAGGTTAAAAAAAATATATATATATTTTATGTTTTGTGATAATTCTTTCTGCTGTACCGAAAACGTACCGAACCGTGACCTAAAAACCAAGGTAATTACTGAACCGAAATGTTTGTGAACCGTTACACCCCTATCATATTGAGATATTTATATGAATAAACTCTTCATAGGTAATTAAAAAGTTCAGTTTCCAAAGGGTTCAGTCGCCATCATCAAATTGCAAGAACTTCTTATAGACTCTATATCGTGCACATATGCAGACGTTGGTCCTATTTTAAGCAAGCTGAGATGTTTTCCACTGACAGTTAGCTCCGTAGGCGATGAAATGTATAGCGACAAGACATGTTACATTCAGTGTCAATGCTGCTACTGCTGCTCCCTCCACCTACTACAAGAACTCATACAAACTTTACTTTATATATCGGATATTAGATTAGATATTTCATCATATGAAAACTCATAAAGCAAAAACCTACAGAACTCTGGTGTTATAACTAGATATGTTTACACAATGTGTCTCCAATATCTTCTTTGTACACAGTCTTCAATAGCAAGTATTAATATAACTCTACTTCAGTCACATACAGTTAGCAGTGAAAGCGAAAAAAGGATTTCTGGGAAGCACAAAACTGACTAGAGGGAGCAGATAAAGTGTCTGCATCTCGAAGGTCAATTACCACCCTTCAGTATAATGTTTTCTGAGGATTTTTGAAGATAACATATCATCTTTAAGTACTGGAATTCTTGGTATTCATAGTCATTTTGGATCAAAACTCCTCTTCTTTTAGCACATATATAGGGGAAAACTAAACCTTTTAGTGCAGCTACCAGTAAGGATTTGATTCCCCAAACTAGAGCGGGCACTGAATATCAATGCTTGCAGGTATAAAGTCCCTGCTGCGTGAATCCTGATATGGTAAGATATATATACGTCTCAGTTCTTAGGTAATGTATGTCCTCAAACTTGTAGCTAAAGTGAGAAGCTCCACTTCCTCTTTGTTTTATTTCCATGTCCTTAGAAGTCATATGAAGCAAACTTCATAAAGAGAAGAAAAAAAAAGAGGGAAAAAACTGTCACCTTGATGTTTCTACAGCAGTTTTTCATTCAAGCTGGTCTCAGAGGACAAGCGCTAAGGAAAACATCATTATGTGGGGAGAAATGTACCGGTAATAAACCCAAATGGCACGGAGAGGTGCAGTTGTCAACCATGATAAATGGCACCCATGCATCCTGAATGTGTTTGGTGCCCTTGCCATGTTGACTCCCTCTCCTGAGGGCGGGCTCTCGACTGCTGGCTTTGGCCTGGAGCTCCAACCTTAACCCCTCCACACGGGGCTCTCTGACAGGACGGGGGCGGCACTGAGATTGCCAGCAAACCTTCCTCACAATGCTTCACTTATTCTCATTTGCACCACGGTTAACGTGTTCAAAGTGTGTTGTCTTGAAAAATCATGAATTCCTTCATCAGTGAAAATAAATATGTTTAGCTTTCACAATAGTTACACACAGAGACAGGTTTGCTTTGTAATGGCTTGTAATTTTTCTCTTATTCACATCTTATTATTCCATGTATACATACATTAGTAGGATGTTTTGTTGTGAAGAATGATATAATACAATTACCACAGCCACATCTTTAAATGTAAACATAGATAGACATCTCGGTCATGCATAACGATGGTAAAACATGTTTTGCTGCTCTTCTTACAGAAACGCAAGAAAATGAAACATGCTAACAATAAATAAGGTATAAATCCTTGCAAAGATTGTACCAAGGAAGAAAAACAACTCATTTTTTCCTAAATGTAATACTTTTGCTCTTTTAATTATTTCCCTTCTCTGTAATGTATTGTTAAAGGGGTGCACCTTCAAGCAGGCATGCATCATCATTTGAGATATTTTGGGAGTAGTTTGGAGACATCAATTTGTCTCATTCATTTTGAAGAATAGCATCAGAGCAAAGAAACATGGCTGCAAACCTTTTACACTTATAAAGTAATTGTGTTTTTTTTTATGTTTCTGTCTTACCGCAGTGCTCTGCTTGTCTGATCTTTTCTCGTTTCTTATTAGAAATATCTGGTACCCAAACAAGTTTCTCTGAGGTCACATTGGGATTTGACTTTTATCGGTCCCCACCCATCTAAACCAAAATGCTTCAAGTGGCTTCAAATAACTCCCATTTTCTTTCCTCGTTATTATATTCAATCTGCAATTATTTGAAGACATTTTGAAATCAAAAATGAGAACAAAATAGCACACATTTTCGTGATTTTTAGTGGTGCATATCCGTTAGTCACGGAAAGAGCAACAACCCCAATCACCACAAAATTGTTTAGTAATTATAATAAAAAGAACAGCTGCATTTTTAAAATTCCAAAACATAACCTTTGCCAGCAAAATAAACTTTTTTTCCGTTGCATAAAACACCGTTTCAACCAAGCGCAACAAAAGCTAGATGTTGTTTAGTGGTGAGGCAGTTTCACTAAATGGGACTTTACAGATGCACTGAAATGTCTCTAGATTGAATATGAATGCTCCTTGCTAATCTTGTAAGACTAAATACTTTTTACCGCATGGACTCCCTCCCATTCATCTCCATTTTATTTGGAACATTAATAATAAATTGCACTTTCACATCCATGCGTAATTATATCTACTTTAACCTGGTCATCGACAATAGTTTCTATTAAACAATGTTGATTCATAGCAGGCCAGTGTGGGGCTTTCTAAACAAATACTGAATAAATGAAAGGGAAACTGATGTAGTCTGGTGTACTGCTGTGAAATAGTATCCGCAAGACGTGTCTCAAGTTCGGGAAGAGGGCATGAAAACAGGAAAATGGATGATTATAGAGAAGGCGAATTACATTAGTGTGTCGAATTAAAGGGACGTCTGGTATCCAGCTGAGATAGCAGCAAAAAGCCACAGAGAGAGGGGGTAAATGACATATGATGAATGTAAAAGACAGGGACAAAGACACTGTTTGTGAGAGTGAGAGAAGCAGGGGGAGGAAGGATGAGAGGAGGATAAGCATGGTGCTAAAAATATACCTCCCCACCCTATGAGTTTTTCGTCTATTGGCATAGAAGATGTGTGCGGCAATAAAGCTGTGAGCTTGTTATTGTTATTTCATTATTCCCTGAGTTTCTGTGTACAAAATCTACAGTGTACCCCAGGAGGGGAAAAAAGCTTGAGTGAGTTTCTGGCAACTTGAAAAGAACAAAAGTGTACGATCGAACCACTGAGGGGAAAACCACATAAAAAATAAATCATTAAGGATCTCTAATGCAGTTGAAGCACAGTCTGTCTGGGTCCATTATCTGAGCTTCAAAACATAAAAAAGACTTTGTGGATGTTTCAAAAGTAAGAACATTCATTCAAGTCTTCTAGAGACACACAATGCTTTTTGCCGATTCATTCTGAACGTACATTTTTCCAATAAAAACGTTGCACAGAACTATTTTGAAAAAACTCCTGGTCTGAGCATGTTTCACAAAATCATGGGGCCTGTGGATTTATTTTTTATTTTGCCCAGCTGATGGCATGAGATGCTCCTCACCAACATCTCAGAGGCAGAACATTAATTGAGCATGATCGGCTCGGCCTTGAAACACTCTACCCTGGTTGTATTGAAGATACATTGTTAGTCATACCAGGAGAGCTTTGCCAGTTTGTTGTAGAACATGTGCATAAATTGAATCTGCTTGCAACATTTACAGGTGGTTAAAACACAGTGTGGCACCCGAGGAGAACATAATATTCATTCTCCCCTGCTGTCAGATATGTTATTCACTTTAAGAGAGCAGCTATTGTTTGGGGATTAATCTCTATAGTAACTAACTCTTCTTGTGTCTCTGAAATTGTCAAAATATGTGTTTAGATAACCTGTATGACTGAGTGCAAATCCATTTCTTTCACATTTTGAGGTGGGTACCCAGAGAACAGCGCCCGAAAGCAAGAGCAACAACTCCAGATGTTGCAAATAAAGACCTCCACTGAGATCAGGGAATGTTTCTGAATTTATAAAGCATGCTCACTTACTTGTAGCACAACAGAGCCACAAAATGAGAGACAAACAACAGACATGTTGCTGTCATGGGGCAGGAAGTGGAAGGGCAGAGAGTAAACCAAGAGGTGGAAGGACAACTGCGCTGCCAGGCATCAGGGAAAGATGGAAATGGAAGAGAATTGGTGACCAGGAAGTTAAATGTGCTTGTGTACAAAATCTCAAACTGCTTTGTTTCAGAAAAAGAAGGTGCAGTGCAGAATCACCATTTTGAAAACAGATGAGGACTCTGACATCTGGAACAGACCGTGCCATCCTGACGGTGAATAAAGCCAAATACACCGTTCAATACAAATCAATCATTACGTTATTGCTTAAGTGCCTCCTGGGTAATACACATGAAACACTGAAGAATAATCCCACTATAGTATTGTGTTGGAAAGAGATCATAGACTATATAAATGTAGACAGCACTATCACATCAACACGGCATAAGAGCCTAACCTGGACGCATGTGAAAACACGGTGTCCTTGCATGTCATATCATATGTACAGTACACGGCACTATCACATTCACTATAATGTATTACTGACAAACTGCTGAGGAAGTGGAACATGAAAAAAAAGAAAAAGACATTGAGTCGCAGAATGTAGCCTAACCCAGATCAGGTAAATGTGTCCTGCTCGACCTTCCCTCAAGTACAATTCTGGTTTCCACTGACAGCAACACAGCTCTACGGTGAGTTCCCAGTGCCAAGCCCCCCACTCTGCCTCAAGGAGGAAGGAGAGACGACAGCTCTGAACCTCCTCTAGGGCACTGCAGCCTTTGATGTTGTATGTGGAGGTCGAGATAGAAATCCAGGAAGTGCAAATTTTCATGTAGAAGATGAACCCAGCAGACAGCAACGTAGGTATTCCATATGTTTTCAGAAAAACAACGGACCACCTTCAAAAATTAGCTTGCTTTTATATTTACAGTACATGTGAAACTGGAGGTAAGATGGTGGTGGATCTGCAATACCAGCCACCTTAACTGCCACCTGGACAACTTTTCTCTCACAAGTTACACTTCATCATTTGACATGTGATGACTCTCACAGACTGACATGTGTACAGCTCCTGTGTGACCTCAGTGACTCCCATGTGGCAGGAGGTTGAAGACGCTCGTGTAGAGGCAGCAGGAGCAATGAAGCCACTAATGTCCTTTTAATATTTAATAGTCTTGGCTACAATATATGTGACTTTTTCTGGACTGGTTTAGCTTTGCATTATTATTGCAGCCCAAGTGAAACAGTCCACATTATTTTAAGGAAAAAAACATTGATTGTGCATAGTAGTAGCAATGCTGACAGAAACTACTTTCGTTGTGAAATCCAGTACAAATTATGTGATTTAGAACACAACCAAAAATGTACTTTTTTCATGGATGTTTTCCTCTTGTGACTTCACTTTGATGATGGAGTACGTGTAATTGGGTTTATAATGATGTTCGAGGATTATTAGGCTGACATATTTCGATGTCCTTTTTGTGCTCATTGTGCCTAACAAGCATAAAAACATAAACAAGCATGAAACAATTTAACCATTAGGCTTTGACCACCATAGTTATAATTATGTTCCTAATATTGTTTTTGTGACCCCACTCTGCGTATTCAAGCAACAGCCTAAGGTTGACCACTGTGAATTCCTCTAAAATACTAAACCATTTAGTCCTTACTTAAATAAATGTTTTTTTTTTAAGTCTTCATTTCAAACTACAAGCCTTTGTTCCTCTGATGTGATGTGCTGCTACCCTACTTCCGACAAAACCTCATGTAACCTTCTGTATGTCCTTTTCTTGTCCTATAGTATCATACCATGCTTTTCTCTACAGGACTCTTTTGTACATCCCAACCTGTCCTAAACTTAGCCTCTATGTTTATACAGCACTGGTTAATGTCACATGTATACGTAAACAGTCTTAGTGAGTATTTGAAGCAGAACAAATAGTCGTCTTTTATCCTCAATACAATTGGCAGTGCTTCCTCATGCAAAGGATGTTGTTAAGGCAACATTTCCATGATAACACATGTTCAAACTGTCAGAAGTTGCATCCGTACAAGCAGAAAATCACATTAGTGTGTGTCTGCAGCCTGAGAGTCAGCAGGGCAGGATTGGCCTTGTGCCATTGTGTTCCTGCATTTCATGGATCACTGCAATATGTAAGGCTTTGTGTAGGCTGAACATACTATTCCTTCAATGAGACTGCATCGACACAGCAGGGATAGGAAGTTGAACCAGATCATATTTTTGCAAGCATTATTAATCTGGTTTAACACTGCTTTATTTGTTTAGGCACACATTCTTGTTAGATTGAACAAATATATTGTTATTGTTAACCCAGGAATTGTCAACATAGGGGAAGAAAACATTGTCTCCATCATGAATGAACTATAAAGATGTTTTTGTCTGTGCTGTAATTTCGCCTATTTGAATCAATCTCTCAGTTAATGGGATTTTTGTACTTTTTATTTTTTAAATATAGCCTTAGGGTGGTGCTAAAAATGTAATTCTTGCTTATTAGTCTTACCATTTTCATGTCCATGTGAGCATAATTTATATTGGAATTCCCGCATTGCATTTGGTTTTCGCACCTGTAGCCTACTGAGAGCAGCACAGCCGCGTTTCTCCTTGCATTTATTTTCAGTGCTATTTTTAGTCTGAAGCAGCTCAATGTGTGATATTAGTGAGCACCTACCCTGCTGAGGTGTCCTTGAGCAAGCCTTAGCCTACTGAAACGAGTAATATCCATATGGAGATCAGTAACATATCACGCATTACACATCATCACATTACGAAGCTGCTTGAGCAGTGGATGAAAAGCTGCAGAATTCGTGTAGCCTCTCTTGAGAAAACCATCTGTTAGCTGCAAGCGTTCAACTCCGGCTCATATTTGCTCAAGCCTTTGCACATTTATTCCTGTTTACCTCCACTATCTGGAAATCAAAGACTTAATATAACGCGTAAAGTAAGAAGTTAAGCTTCCAACTGAACTATAGATCTTTATAAGATTTACCGTGTGTGTCGAGAGCTGCTCTGTTAAGGGTTGTATCTGATCCTTGGGAAGGGTATAACTAGGCTTTTTGGGTAAAATGTACACTGTGAGGTTGACAGGTTTGTGAAAGTAATTGCTTAGTGCTCTAAGTTAATTTACTCAGACGCATGTAGAGATGCCTCATGTGATAAAGCGCACTCTCTTTTGATAGAGATTAAAACCAACATGGTGTCTGAATAGGTGTATTCAAGGGTTTTTAGGATTTAAAGCACCACAGAGCTTCACATTGCCCTACAACTATTTGTATTTGTATTTCATACAATGTCATACAATTATAACAAATATACCTTTGAGGAAAGATGATATTTGTCTATACCCTTTTCATAAATTAACTATGTACAGTGACTGGGTTTAATGTCTGACCATGACACCAAGAGCCAATACTGCCAACAAAATAAAATATGAAGCCTTAAAAAAAAAACTAAAATTACTGGCTGCTAGTTTAGTCTCTCTTATGTTCACTTATTATTTTGCTGCTTTATACCATAGTTGTGTATGTATTTGATTTTATGACGTGTGCACTTGCCTCTTTACTTTTACAAATAATATTAGAATTTGACATTAATTACAGAGTTGCATTATGGGTAAGGTTGTCCTCGTGTTTTGGAGTTCTTTTTTATTGATGCGTTTGCTCGACGAAAAAAAAAAATCATGACACCTGCTCTCCTCTGATATAAGTGGTTAATAGACTGGTTTAAGTTCACTTCGGTAGCATTTTATTCATTTGATTTTCCAAAACTAGTTTTTTATAATTCTTTTTTTTCTTTTTCATGGAGAGTACAAGAAGATATACACTTGAACATAAAACATCCAAGAATAAATAAAAGGAGCAAACAAAGAGAATTTATAATCATCATTTATAGTTCATGGTCACTTTTCCTCAAACTCATTCCAAGTACAGGTCTCCGGAAAGCAGAATCGACTGACAGAATGACAGAACAAACACAGAACAGTTGAAATGGAGACTTCTTTTTGAGCTATTCTCCTCTGGTTTTGCATCAGCCCAAGCACACATTAGACAATCTTATAATACCACTTGGAAACACACACAGCAAGTTAATTTATTTCAATCATTGTCATCATCTCCACTCAAATGCTTGCTCTTCATTCTTGCTTCTTTAAGTCAGGATTGAGGAGGAAGGCAGTGATTCTACCGATTTCCTTAAAGAGAGCCACACAAGTTGTCATGCCACGCCTCTCCGCATATCCACGCCTTGTGCAGTTTTTGGGAACGGTTAGGCTACTACTGGTCTGGGATCATCTATCTCAGGTTGGCATTTGTATAAAACTATATAGGAACACATGTAAAAACAGGGCAGAATCAAATCATTTTCAAACGGAAAATAAATGCAGATGTCTTAATAAAATCTTCTATGTCTAGCAACACTTAATAACACTTATGTCTTATTTTTGTGCTTTTTTTCCCTTTTATTCCAAAATGGTTGAGGAGCAGTTATAGTTTGCATCATCTATACAACAGGCTATAAAACACCACTTTGTCACAGTCCAGAAAGCACATATAGATGTGTTGTACTGTATATAAACATATGTACTGTAATAAGATAGTTTTGCGTGCATGGCTCCCAAATCATCACTTTAGAGACATCCCCCTGATTCTGGGGAAACTCTCTCTTTTGATTTCTCACTGGCACAATGAAAATATTCTTCTTTTCAAACATAGTCTTTCAGGAGAAACTGTCCTCCATTCTCAGCTTCGCACTGCGGCAGCTCCGTCATCCAGGTATTAGTCTTAGCCGGCCTTCACTGCCTCTTCAGTGAGTGCTTTGGCTGAATCCCCGCATGTCATGTGTGGATGTTTTGTCTCTCTGAAATCACTGTTACCTGTTTTTTTTTTCTTCTCTTCATCCACAGTAAATGTTTGGCGTACTTATGTATGTAGTATAAGCTTTGTGTCATTTTCTCTAGAAAAAAGTCTCAATAACACAAACACAGGCAATGTAGATGAAAACATTGAGTTTGTCGCGATGAATCTGCCTTTGCAAAGTGCATCAGCTCCTCTGTTTACCAGAAACAAGGGAGTTGGATCACCGTCCTGGCCAAGGAACACAGATGGGTTAATGTTGTTTTGTTGTCGTGTTAGATATGTATTCAGTTCAGTTTCAACTGGTCGCCAGAGACATTTTTCCATCAGTCTCTTTCTGGACAGTAAATCTTTTCTCTCTCGAGTGCTTGTGTCTAAAGAATGTTTTTTTTTTTTCATACTTTTTCAGAGCATTGTCTTATAGGAAAAAAAATGACTAAATAATGTTCATCTTTGTTATTATACTGTACACATGTTGATGTCCTGATTTGTCTTTTCTTTAAATGTTTAAGTTGGTCCGTCAGAGACCAAAGCTTTGACAATCACACGTAGTACTCCTTGTCCTTATTCTTCTTACTCTTGTTTGAGGTTTTTGCGGTGTTCACTGGTTTCTCTTTGACCACGGTGCCGTTGGACTGCGCCGAGTTGCTGATGTAGTTGCGACTCTCATCCACGTGGTACGAACCTTCGTCTCTGTTCCGGTATTTGTACATGGCGTAGAGCAGGATGAGGATGCATAGCGCTGCTGCTGCTACGATGCCCACCACCATGCCCGTCGTGCTGCTGGACTCCCGGAAGACCTCCTGCGTGCCGGGGTAGCCCTTCAGCCCAGGGCCGGTGGGATTGGCTGCAAAATAGACAGAGGTATGATTAACACAAATGTACTGAGATCACTAGCTTTTTACATTTGTTCATCGATACAACTACTGGATTTATGCAAGTGAGCGTGTGCAATCTCTTCTCTGTGTGTGTGGATCAATATCCCAGTTTATTGTTGAATGAGAGTGCAGACATCATGCCTCAAGGTTGCTGAAGATAAAAGTAGATGTTAGCTAATAGGATTAGCTTCCCTGCCTAATAGAAGAGCATGCAGTAACACAGTGAAGCGACTACAAACAAAGTAGAAGCTGAATCTCAAGGCTTTTTCAGCATCAAATGTGTTAGCAAGCTAAAATCTGAGACAAGCAAACAACCCAAAGTTCCCTTTTTCATAAAACACTTATTTGACATCCTTTGACAATCAGAAAAACTACTTTAGACTTTCAATTAAAATGCCACCCACTCATTCCTTGCAGCACACTGAATAACTTAAGTGTCTTTCCAATAAATGTGGGAGCTGCAAATGTTTGTAGACTTTTCCTGAAGTATACGCCATATTATCTGTCTAATCTACTGCTCATGAGTGTTTTGATATTTGTCATATAACTTAAATTATAGGTGAGTTACAGAAGGATAAAGAGATTTGCGTAATTCAAAAGAATCTGACGATAAACGTATATGTTAATATCTACAGAATCATAGTTAAGCTCTCCGATCATTACATGTTTTACAGCACAGTGGTGAATGAACAGAGTACATTTCCAACATTTACTACTGTCTATCAAAGCAGCACGACTGTTTTATTGTGCATCTACATCACCCAGATAGAAACAACTCTTTAATTGACTCAGCAGATTCTGCCAAAGGCTGTACCCACTTCTGTTCTGAAACGGTGCCATTCAACGGGGCATATTCTGCAAACACGTCAGCCCCCTGGTATCACTCTGTCCCCCCGGCACGTCTCTCTGTGTGTTTCTGCACCAGTCATCATTTCTGCTTAAGCCCCCTTTGTTGCGTTTTGTGAAATTTAAACACTCAACGCTAACATTTGGATATGAAAGCACTCTGGTTCCCGTGGATTTGAGCAAAGATACAACTCTTTGAGGGATTACAGCTGGGTTCAGTCATGTTGACATAAAGATGTATGCATTTACACTGGACAAACTAACAATAACAACTGACACGTAAAGAGCTGTAGGGCTGCATTGTTTTCCCACTGATGACTGGATAGTATTCAGAGAGCTTTACATTGTTGCACTCTGCTGCTGCTCCTTGCCCTCAGCTCCAGTGATGAAACACTCTTGTGGAGAGGATATAGCGAAACAGCTCGAATCCTGCACTCTGAAGCAATATGGACCATTTTGTTATGTGTATGACCTTTACTATTGTTTAGCATGCTGTGAGAATTGATTTATCACATTTTTTTTTTTATCTCACAGGTATTTCTAAGCTATGTTATTAAATACTGAATCTGAATGGTTAGCATATTATTTTGAAGGTTAGATGCACGAAAAAAAGTAGAAAGTGTTGGCAAGGTAAACGTGTACACAGTATATTTAGCACCTGGACGATAAAGGCGATGTTTATGTTTGATAATATATCTTGAACACCTTTTCATAGTTTGACTACAGTTCATAGTAAGTGTATGTGAGCGAGAAAGACTGCTTTATTAGCTAGATGCACACAATCCTGTTATTATGTATGTTTTTCTCTTTGTTCCTATTAGTTCACAGTGTGTTCATGGAGGAACAGTGTAGGGTCTGTTCTACAATATAAAGCTCTTCTGAAGAGTTTGACAGAAGCATACAGAAGAGCACATTTAATGAACACTCATTATAAATTGAAACAATATATGGGTATAAGATCTCATGATCAAAAGGTATGAGCATATACATCAGTGGTTATAAGAATATTCATCTGGATTTTTGTGAATATTTATTTGAAACAAAAGACACAACTAATTAGATTCTGTATCTAAAATGACAGGTGTCAACATTTGCCTTATAACCGCTTTTGATGTTTACCACAATGGATTTGACATGCGCCGCCCCTCGTGTCCCATTTGGCTATTCAACTTTTCTCTACCTCACTATACTCCTTTTTTCAAGAGCATTTTGGTTTTAAAAAATAATTGCATTCTTCAGCTTTGAGAGTGAACCAGCTTTAAAAAGACATTTAAAAAAAAAAGTACAACGACAATGCCTCTTCATTATTTCTACCCTTTGATCTTGGCCAGTCAAAGTGATATTTTCACAAAAATAACTTTGCTCCTAAGCTAGAAGAAGTGTCCACAGTGGAGAGCAACTCTCTATCCATCGTATACATCAAAAGGGAAAGACATGGAAAAATAAATGTTGCTGCTATTGAAGTTTATCATAATCACCTTGTCTCATCTTATCAAATCCGTATTCGATGACAGCCTCACTTCTCTGGGCGTGAACCAAAAGGGAATGTTTTTCCTCATTGTATAAACAGGTTGTTTCTTGCTGATCCGTGAAGGACAGGAAGAATTAATAAGATGACACAGCACAATCCATGCTACAGACTACTTTTGTAGCAAATTCTCAATGTCAGATAAGCCCAATATAAACCTAAAATAGTTATTTTGGGTTCCTCAGTGTGAGTGTGTCCGTCCTTTAAAAAAATGTAAATACAACTAGCAAACGCGATTCTATTCTAAAAGGCCCTGCCAGTGATTTGCACATTCTCCAATTCAAGTTTTAAAATGTTGGATCTATTTCTAGGGATTTTTCACTTTTACTGAATTCTTTGCAACAGGGTAATGTAAGAAAATGTTTGGAACTCCTTTACATTAGTATCATAATGACCAAAAATACTTTTTTGAATGCACCACTTCTATTTCCCTCTTATTGTTGTTACTAATTGTATTATCCAGTATTTACACAATAATCAACGTTATAATGAGAATGCTGCACGTTTGCCATCCTCTCCACCAGTGAACAGGGAAGAGATTGCCCATTAGTCCGCCCACTTCCTATTCTGAAAACTGTCCAAGTTATAACACAGTGCTCTAATGTCTCTGATCGCTCCCCTGACTCTTCCTCTCCCTTGAGTCTCATTCAGTGTTGATGGCTTCAGAGATAAACTACTATTTTGATTGCAATCATTTCTCTTTTTGAGGGACAGCTTGAAGCTCATCGTTTGTGAATGGTGTGCATTAGCTAATGATCCACACAAATGACACTTTTGTCTATCTTAGGTAGATCTTGATCATGATATACCTGGCGGCCATGAATAAGTGTCAACTGTAAAGGGCAAAAGTTGTATTAGCTGTCGGCCCTGAGAAGAGATGCTGCTGCCGTTCATTGACATGTTTTCCACCATGGTTAGACTGATCAACGGCACAAGTATGCTTCCAATGCCAGCAGACATTCAAGGGCAAGCGGAGAGCACCACTGGTGGATTGAGTGTGACTGAGCGTTGCAACAGATTAGCTCTGCTTGTGACAAGCCCACTTATCCTTGCAGACAGGTGTGAAGAATGCTCTCGCCTGGTAGGCAAAAGTCTCTGGTTGACATGGCTTTTTCCCAACAAGCCATTGTGTGAGCATTATGGTGAGTTATTTTCATATTTTAAATCCTCCTTTGTTCAGGGTCAAAGTGTTGAAAGTGTAGATAACATAGCATGTTGATGGAAGAGAGAGCTCTCGACGTGGCACTTGTGGGTTGTATACTGTACGAGACCATGGCTGTCTCCTACAGCAAGGTGACAGAGTTGGAGGAGTTCAGGCAGCTTCGGCCTGCTATATCAGGAGTGAGTCATGAGACAGCAGTACCATGGTGCACTGTGTTTCCTCCTTTGATCTAACACCTCTAGCTCTGGGCTTTGTTATTTCCTCTTGCATGGATCTGTTGATTGGCTCCCCACAGGCTGCATTCACGCAGACTTTGGGAGCAATTTGGAGACCCTATATCAACAGTCCTCAGTTTTTCTTTCACTACTGGAAAAGTGAAACAAGAGAGTTAAATAAGTAGCCTATTTGATTATGTCAGTCAGTTATGCATTTGACACAGAAATACTTTCGCCAAAGTTCTGATACTTACTGCAAAATGTAATTTCATAACTAAACAAAGATATGAAGTGACCACTACTTAAAGGATTAACACCGCATTTAGCACAGTGCTGAAAGAGCCATGTTTGGTCCTAAGGATTAACATTCATTACAGCTCATTAGCTTTCATTTAGTCTCAGTAGCGTCTATCGTAATAGCCACCTGATGGCACATGGGGATCTTCTCTATTCCCTTAGATTAACTGATACACCTGCTGATGCGGCTCATTTGTCACCCATGAGTCTGGCAGTGCACCTTGCCCCGCTTGGACTCGAGATGGGTTCAGGCAAAGTAATGTGGCCTTCGAGAAAACCTCATAAGACCTTAGTCAAATTGCATCTGCCTGTCTGTTCATTAGCACTCCATCACCTCAGAATGAAGGCACATAAACTGAGAAAGAAATAGCGCCTGAAACAAGTGTTTAAAATGATGGCTGCTCTTATACGCTCTACTCGAGCGTACCCAAGGGTAAAATTAGACATAGGGAAAATGACCTTTAAGTGGCACCTAGCTTGGCAGCATAGCGGGGGTGCAGTTGTGAAGCGATACAGGTAAGCTCAGGGGGGTTCACTTTTGAAGGTTTGCAGTTGTGTAAAATCTGCCAGAATAACTTTCTGATCTCCTTCTCATCTCAGTGAGACCTAAATGACAGTATCACATGCCGGCCATCATAAAGTCCTTGCTGTTTTATTCACAAGGACAACAGTTAATTTTCCAGTCATTAAGTCACAAATCATTGGCTTTTATCAAGCCTTGCTGAGATTTATCTCAAAGCGATGAGCAAGAAAAAATGTAAATAAAGAGGCATTTATTTACCGATCTATGACCCTGATCTGTAAATGTTTGTGAAGAATCTAAAAAAGCCTGGCCAGGAATTCCATCTGCCATACTGAACAGTGCAGCGACATGCACACTGAAATTGGCTTGGCTTCAATGTGCTGGTACTGCAGGGTTGATTTGGTAGCATACTGTACTTTCTTCTAATTCTACCTGGACTCTTCAGTATGGACACACAAGCTCACTTTTTGGAGCTGGTGCAATGCAACTTGTCCTTTAAAAGCCTGTGAAATGCCTGATGTGATTTTCCTTCTCTTTGCCTGACTTATTCTGCCTGGTGCTTTCAAGGAGAGGAATGGGATCAGAGATTCCACACTGTCAGGCGGGATTTAAATAAATGGTCCTCTTCAAAGTCTATTTTTTCTCATTTGTCTCCAGCAAGAAGGTTCATTTGTTTGGTAATTTGTAACATGGTGAGCAGGTTAACGGGGGCCACGGATGAAGGAAAACCTGAAGAGTGGAGCCGGTTGAGGTTACTTCAGTTGTGAGTGAGGCTTGTTGAGGGGTAATGGAGCAACCAGGACTACTTGGGATACATTGAATAGAGTAGACAGACCACGTTTGAACTTGTATTAACTGGAAGTAGTTGTGATGGGTCTGAATGGTTTTGTTAAGTACTCATGGAGGAAGCCTTTTCGTGAATAGTTTCGTAAAACTTGCCTAGTATCAGTCAATTAAGAAAATACAGTACATTTTGTGTGAAGTTGATACTCTGCTACCCGCAACAGTGTATAAACATGTGCATCTTGTAGAGCTGAAGAAGGTGTGGCTGTGTGATCTCTTTAGAGCGACCCCAGGCTTAGTTGCCATGCTGACTGACACGTTGCTGTTATTCACCCAGATTACTGTTATACCATCTTCTTACTTCACATATCCAAACATAATCACAAGCTGTCAGAGGCGTCATATAGTCGGGGATCAGTCCGCAGACAGGTCACTGTATCAGCCGCAGCAGAGCCAAAACACTTATTAAATCCCTCTTCCTTCTTTAATTATCTGAGTGTCCTCGAGAAGTGATGCGAGTCATCCTGTACTTGTGACATGCTGGCAGCGGGCCGGATGACAGCGTGCACGTGTGAGCCTGAAGTGGCTCTGCTCACGCTGATGGTGGAGGATGGTGAACAGAGCGCTGAGCGAGCATGTAGTGAGGTCCAAGTGCGAATTATTAAAAGGTGTCTGAATCATCTCGGTAAAAGGTATGGTACAGTTCAAGCCTTTGCCCAGGGGGACTCCACTTAAAAAGGGGAGATGAAAGAAGCCAGCTAATCTTACTCGGCATGAACATCACATGTCTGGAGTTTGCCTCTTGATTAGATTCTCTCAGAGTCGGGTTACTCTTAGGCTCTTCATTTATGATATGCACAGTGGGCCGATAGCTACAGAGGGGCTTTCCATTACAAATCATCTGAACGTCTTCTGGAGAAAATAATCAGATCTAAACTACAGACTCACAGTGTGTGTTATTCAAACATTCTGACACAAACTGTTCTGTGAAGTGTGACCATGACTTTACTAAAGACCACTTCGAATGCTCATAGGAAAACACTGCCCAACAGCATATGAGAAGTCTTTTCTCGCTTTGAAAGACACAATAAGGGCTCAGAGGTCTTTCACACTGTTGCTAGATGTCAATTATGAGAAATACAACATTTAAAAGCATCATTATAAGCTGGTCAGCTGTGAGTCATCGGGTTATATATCCCACACCAAGGTTACTATACCATTAACACAAGTGACCTTTGGCTTCCTTTCTTTTCTTTGCAAAGCAAAGTCTTTCATGCCCTACTTAGACATACAAACAGACACACAGTGTTAGCATCAATGTCAGCACATCTGAAAGATGGTGCGGTATAAAAATAATAATAATTGAAAATATAAACATGGGGGGGATCAGAAAAGAGAAAAACTGACAGTAAGTGTGAAATCCTGTTTTCTCTCAGAACACACTTAATTTAAAATAGAATGTAGGAAGAAGACTTGGACGACATAATCCTCCCTGAAAGAGTGCAGGAAAACAAAAAA
This sequence comes from Notothenia rossii, assembly GCF_949606895.1. NCBI lineage: Eukaryota > Metazoa > Chordata > Actinopteri > Perciformes > Nototheniidae > Notothenia > Notothenia rossii. Next base: position 70,383,000 of record NC_136909.1, read on the forward strand.
GGCAGAATTCCATAAGATTGGCAACGCATGCAATTATGACAGCAATGTGTTTGTTATTAGAGTTGGTTAAAGCATGTGTGTAGCTTGAAGGTCATCAGTGCTGTTTGAAGGGCATGAGCTAAGATCAGGTTGAAATGGCATCCAGTCCTTAGCGGGCTCTTTTCATTCGTAAAACCAATCTCTGCTACAGCGTATGTCGGCATACAAGAAGCATGCGACTGTGTTCAGCATAGAAAGGACTGAGCCCACACAAGAGTTCCAGCTGGGTATGATTGAATAACCTATTAAATATGGGCAGTGACCTCTTAAGGCAGCACAGAGCTCTTAATGTTTCATTAATCTCACAGCTTCTTTTAAAATAATGATTTACTCTAATTTTTCCTCATTCCTGGCCGGGTGCATTTCAGCCATTGCCATTGGGTTAAAGGGAGTATTCATTTGCCGTTTGATTTATTGGTTTACTCAATGTATTGTTTCCCCACCCATACATTACATCTAATAAAACAAATGTGAAACACATTAGTAGCTGCTATGTATTTTTCTCCACAGAATGCTCGAGGAGAGGAAAAGACGAGAGAGCATAGACAGAGGAGGAAACTAGAGATGATTAACCTTAACCTGCCTATGGGCACTCAGCAGTGAAAGGCTACTGGAGCTGAGAATAAAAGCACTGAGAGATTATTTGTGAAAGGTAGAAGGGTCCATACACCAAATCTCTCACTGAGGCTGCTGGTGTGCATCATGTATTTGACAAAAAGCTCATTTCTATCATACAAATCACATTTCACACGACTGCATGTTTCATAATTAATGACGGTGGAGTAGCTCAAAAGGTGTAAACATGCTTAAGATAAACACCTGGCGGATGCAGTATATATCATGATAGGATATCACTCTTATTATTTGCACTTTGAGAAGAAAGACGAAATAGTGGATCGAGAAACAATGTGTGCTCTGAAATCAAAAGCAAGAGAAACTTTCAGATGCTGTCCTTCATCATTATTTCCGCATGGTGCATACTGGTGTTGGTTCTAAAGTGACAGTTATATAAGGATTATTTTGACAAGGTAGGTATAATGCTATGTATTACACCAGTAAACTATGGACGCTCAGAATATAACATGTTGTTACAATAACTATCATATCCTTGTCACCATACTGCACATTTTCTACAGTATAAGAATCTAGAAATATATCAGATCTAGGAGCTGAAGTTAGATTATTTAAAAATAAATGGAGGACTAGCAGTAAGAACACTCAAGAGCAACACCAACTGATGAGGAACAAAGGCAGTTGCGGGGTGTAACCTTGGATAATGGGCCACAGTGCAGCAGCTGCCCTCCATCAACGTCCTGCATGACGCCACTGAAATGAAGCAGGCAGGTAAGAGACATCCGTTCCCTGTGACCCCATGCTGCTCGCCAAACAACCTGTTCCATTAACTTTCCCCATGAAAACCGAGGTTGGTACTTGAAAATCAGCGCCAAACGCCATCTCCAGCGACTGTTCATCAGGCTATTTTCACACAACTGAACGATTTTCTCTGGATGATTGGCCAACACTTCATCCTGGCCTTTAGATGAAAAATCTTTTTTTTTGGTGTAGAAAATGCGGGACTACTTTAAGCTAAATGTCAGGATTTATAAAGTATTTTCACAACACCAGATCTGCCCTTAAAGGCACCGGTACATATAGTTCATTATGCAGCATATTTGCATATCTCTTGTCTGTCAAAGAAGGTGAGGTGGAAGCAATTTTTCATGGAGCATTTCTTTTTGCTTCCCAATTTTCCCAATAGACATCACAAAGATAGATGCCTGTAATCATAGTGGCAGTGCTTTTCAGCTGTCACAGCCCTGCTGCTTAGCACATGCACAGTCCCCGATCCAGCCCCATTACAGATCAGATGTGTTGCAGCATCGGGGGTCTGTGTATTCCTCAGTGGTTTCCTGAACCAGGGGGGAGATTCAATTTGCTGCAGTATGATCTAATCTGAGTCTTGCTGGGTGATAAGCTTTGCTGGTAACACTGGCTTTCTATGGTTTCCGGAGGTAAAATAAATACAGCACAGCAATAACCAAGTTTACCCGATTGATGTCACTCAACAGCTGTTGGACTCCAGATGACACACAGGATGACCTTGGGCTAAGAAAGCTCACATAACAGTCTGCTTCAGAGCTCACCTCTTGGGATCACCTATGCACCCACAATATCCTAACGATGTGCTGTTAAACCCAAACACATGGTTGAGAGAAAGATATATGAAGAACGGGTGCATCTCACTTTCTTTTGAGTCGTCAGTCAAAACACACTGTCGAGGCTCTGTTTGAAAAATGATACATTATTAGTGTCATTAAAAGGAGTTGGCTGAACAGTAATATGATAGAGTGGACCCTTATCAGTGACAGTGGATCCACTTCTTTATGCACAGCAACCCCGTCTGAGATGTGGCGAGTGCTTGGCAGAGCGTGTGAATCCTTCTGAATGTAGATATTAATCAGGATACAGTGTTAGACAGCTGCCACCGTGGGAGCCCACAGCTCTGGTGTCAAATCCCCTTCGGTGATCACAGAAGGAGAGGGATACTCTGCTCGGGGAGTGTGCGTCCCTGAGCATCGCACAGTTCGCGACTGATGTTTTGGCAGATGCCCTTGTCAAAAAATATCATAATGCAAGCTGTTGGTGTGAATCAGCACGCAGACCAATCTCCTGTGTATGGTGTTTGACAGAGGTAACAGATGTACATTGGAAGCACCTATTGTGATGCTACCCAATGGGAATATCACTCTAACGTGCAGTATGAGAGTTAGAGGAATACATAGGGATAGAGTAACTGTAGAGTCAGGTTCTCTTGCTAGTGGAAGGCCAGAGGAACAGGAAGAGACACAGACTAGAAAGTTGATAGTCTTTGCTGTGGGGCAGACATTAATTTAGTGCAGGTTTTATGACCACATACTGATCGATAGCACATCTAGATGGAGTGGGGGGCCTTGGGCCTTGACTTAATTGTTCTCTGTGCGTCTCATCACTTCCGAATGCATTTGAAAATCCTTCTATTCAAAGGCGAGAGCAAGGGTTAGACTTAATTGCCTTCCTTGTGTGGCAAGGTAAGAGATTAAAAGTTTGGCGGCATTGCAGAGAACAAACAGTATAACAACAGCAATTTTTCCGAATAAAACTGAAGACAACAAAGAAGTGCTTTGTTTGGTTTCAATATATTTGGGCTCTTGAACACAGTAAGAACTAAAGATCAAATTCATTCTGTTTGCTTCATGAAGACAAACACCTCATACTGTATGTGATATATGTGCTACAATCTTAAACTTCAAGGGAAGTCCCCTGCAGTTAACGTGAACTATTGTACAACAGAAACAACAGGAGATAGAACTTGATTAACAACAGAGGAGACCATTGACACACTTTTGTAAAAATCAGCCTTCACCCACTCCTCTCTCGGTTAACTCTCTGTGATATTGAGTGTCGGAGTCACGTGGGTCTAATAATTACAAGTGTGTGTTGTTCTGAGAACTCTTCAGTATGCACTTAAGCAATGCCATGAGGTTAAGACAGCAAAATAAGTGCACAAAATAAAAATGTGGTAATGACAACTGCTTTGACGCATGCAAAACACCTTAAGCCGTGTTGACTTTAAGTTATGCATGCAATTCTCAAAGACAGAACTGCTCTGAAAAGCTACTTGTGTTGAGTAAAATGACAATGAGTGGTAGGTAGCCAAATAATCCATTACGAACCAGAAGAGGAAGCTAATATCATGAAAACCATCAGTAGCTATTAACTGAAAGCAATTCATATAATTACAGAAATAGCTCAAAGTTTTGGGAAATGTGTTTATTCTGTTTTATTTGTCTGTGAAGTAACCATGACTCTAGAACCAGCTGCCACAATCAGCTTAGATTAGCAAACACATTAGAAACAGGGGGAGCAGCCAGCCTGGCCTATTCCATGTTCACTAAATTATGTAAATAATGATTAAGTTAGGACGTGTTTAATTAGTGAGCACAGGTAAGCTGGTTATTTGATTTCTAGTCCTTATGTGAAGCTCAGCTAACAGACTGCTGGCTTTACAGTGTAGCTTCATATGTAGTCAAGATATGTCAACAGATAGAGTGTTTCCAAAAAGGTTGTAATATTGCTTTAAGCGATATGTAGTTAAATGTTAACCTATCCGACCTTTCAGGTATAGATTGTGTATTGTAGCTTGAGGCAATCCAGATAAAAAAACAAACACTAAAAAACATAGCCTTTTACACGTTTTACTGCATTTATATTTTACATTCCTATATCCTGACATATGAGAACTGGTAAAGCCATACTCAGTGGCAGGGTAGAAGTTTCCAACCCAGAGCTAATGGATAGCCTCCAGCTTGTTGTATCGTGCAGATGTCGGTTGCAAAAGTAAGAACAACTCTGCCTCTGAGAAGAGTTCAAGCTCTGTGGGAAACTCCAATCTGCTCACTTGAACACTGTGGGTAAATACTTCTTTGGTGCGGGTGGACTATGACACACATAGACACAGTGACACGCCCATAGAGAAGTAGAATATAAAAAAAGATGACTAACCTAACCCACCTGAGCTCGGCTCACAGGGATCAATGTCCTCATCATCGCTTGGACACTCGGCGGATGCCACCAGCAAGTCGTCGGTTGTCTGAAAAGAGAGGCAGTGGAGTGGTGAGGGCATGAAATACATTGCTGCATCAATGGGGTCTGGGAGGTTAGGTTAAGGAGAGAGGGGCAGATGAGAAGTGAATCCAGACAGCTACAGTGTTTGGCTGCTGAATTTATCCGTCAAAACGCTCACACTCTGCCTGGTGCTGGAGCAGCTGTTACTCTGCTTTCCACACAACGCTATATCCTTAAAGAAATTAGATCTGATTATTGAGGAGCGGAGGGGGCTGAAGTGCAGGGCACAATTGTACATCTTGCATGCTCAACTTGTGCTGCAGAGTGCGGCTTAGCAAAGTCCTTTAAATGATTGTTAAGAGCCATTAAATCACACCTCTGACATTTAGAGGACAAGCAGCCATGAAGAGATTTGAGAAAAACAAAGTACAGAGCAGAAGAAGTTTAATTCAATATTTGTTTTAATCTTTAAAGGTATTTCAGTATCTTTTTAAAAAAATGATAGAAAAATAAATTGTTGAATTTACACTGCTTCATTATTCTGCTACCATGTCTACTCTAACAACACATTTTCAATGCACTCCCAAACACGATACATTTTCCCCTGTTGGAAAATGGTAGAGGGCAAACAAAAGACCAGAAAAAAGTACACTGTAAAACATTATACTGCAATGTTCTTTTATAGTGATGCTTCAGGCCATTCGATCAGCTCTGCGTTAAAGGTCATTTCATTTAAGCATCGCAGCCTCTTCAGAGCCGGGTTAGATTTTGGGTTATGGAGCGCTGCTAAGCAGAATAACCTGCTGCTATATACATTTAGCCTTACACCTCTACTTATCCTGTTTGTAAAATACTTTTTAAATCCTTTGACACATGCTTGAGCATATTTATTGTACTATGTATATGACAGCCAAAACATTTAAAAATAAAAAGGGGTGAGAAATGCATTAGAGCCGAAAAAATGATGATGGACTTGGGGTTTTATTCGATTTGCGCCATTATTTCACTGATGTTTGACTGGGCATCAAAACAAATTGGCAAGTTGGATTAGTATTGACTCATCTTAAGGAAATTAGAGGTGATGTCATTTTGCTTAACATCCATTTGGCTGCATATAATGCAATTGTATTGTGACGGTAACATCATTTCGACATTCTGAACACGGCCCAACATCATCTTTACATAATAGACCTGGAAATGATAGATCAAGGCCATTAAGGGAGTTGTGGCGGAGGGCTGCTTTTGGTGCATCTGTGCTGAGGCCCGGGGAAGCCGCCCAAATGTATATTTAATTTGCTGTGCATGAGGCTGATATACAGTGCCGGCCATCCAGATGGCAAAACCGCCGGATCCTGGAGTGCCACATCCATCACTTCAGCCTTGTGATTTGTTTTTCCTGGCGGGAGATCTTGACACTCTGCACTCACTGGCAGAGGTACGGGAATCAAGTAATCAATACTCTCTCTCTTCCTCCCACCTTACCTCTCTCATTCTCTCTCCCTACATCTCACACCCTTCTCTCTCTCTCTCCTTTGTACTCTGTCCTTCAGATGTATTTGCAAGCAGAGAAGAGGAAGCAGTGTGATGTGGGTGTGTGAGATGTAGGCTAACTCTCTATAGAATAACCTGAGTGGAGCTATATGCCCGTTCATATTTTTATGTTTCTGTCTCCTCATTCAGGTCAGAAGTGCGAGGCCTTCGACTCCATCATCACAGCTAAATTGAATTATTAATATGTAATTCATTCTTTACAGGATAATCTTTGATTTTGTAATAAAATGTACAGACATTAAATAAAGTCTTTGGGGACATTTTATTGAAATATAAAGCTATGATTCTTCGAGAGAAAATAGTTTATAGAAGGTCTGACCTTTAGAAATATACATTATATGGACATACTGTAATAACTGTACGAAACTGAATAAATGTGTCACTGGACCATGATTGAGATTTTCAAATAAGTGATAGGGAACTATGATATATAGTTTCATAACAACGTAATAAAATAATGTAATTTCACCCTCCAAGGACAAAAGGCTGTTGTTGGCAATTGTGTCTGGAAGCCACCTCCAGGTCCAAGCCTTCTTTGATCTAATCAAAATATCAACTGTATGCTATACTTTTAAATGCATCTTGTGTGTGTAGTGGATGTAAGCCTCTGAAGCAACGCTAAAATGAATTCACAAGTTACAGTGCGTCAGTCTGCCAGCAAGGATTAGCGTGTAGGTCAACATTTTGATGTGGTCATGACCTGGTTGAAATCCAATAACATTACCAATTCATGGTGTCCTCCTCCAACGCTTGGCTTCTTTCTCACCCGTGACAATTCAATGTGGGCAATGTGTGGGGCTTACTTTGTCATTTAGCCACTGTGATGAAAACTGACAGGTAGCTTGGATGGGATTCCTAAAAAAGGACACTGAGATTTTTCCTAAAAGAGAATATGTAGGGAATTTACAGCGGTTCAATATGTATGTAGGTCTCCTGGCTACACAATGTTGTCAGACAGAAGGGTGTCGCCCTGACTATTGTCAGACAATTACCATATGGATGTTGAGGGCTTGTAATTAACATGCTGCGCTTTCTCTTCTGTCTGCCCCCCCCCCACCCAATTTAGGACTGTAATGTGGATTGCCTTCCTTCCTGTGTCTCATCTGTATAAATGACATTGCTTTTCTGTGTAACGGGGTCAGATCCTGGTACTATCTACTAGTGCCGGACCTCTGTCCTTTCCAGCTGGAAATATGATTGATTCTGTTAACTCTTTATTAAATAACACAACTTTGGTTTAAGCTTGTATATTTGTTCTTTTCTTACCAGAAGGTGATTAAGTGTGGAATTTCCAACACAAGAAATAACGCAGGATTTGCATTTGGCAATTTTTAGCAACATTTATAAAAAGAGCATCCCTGATATGAATGGAACCTTTGTTTCTGAAGTCTTTCTAGAAATACAGTATGTTTTTAGGAGGGTTCATTGGCTCAGAGTCAAGTTTACTGATGTGTACTATAGCACCATTTCCACAGGAATGAACTCCAATAGATAAGCGAATAAACAAGATGTACCTGTAGTTCATTTTATGGAGGTACTTCTAAAATGCTAAAAGCAAAGGCTCGGGGCTTGCTAAGCATCATTAATCTAGCGGTAAAGTACCGAAGCCATAGTGACCCAAAAGCACAGCTCATTTATCTGCGAGAGAGAACACTCCTATGAGATGTACTGAGAAAACCTGCAGAGACAGTTGGGAGAATAAACCACACAATAATGGAGGAAAAATATACTGTAGAGAGAAACCTGCTTTTAGTGTTCATACAAAATGTATGAAAATGTTCATAGTTTCCAAGTAAATTGTCGTTTCAAATACTTTATCCGTCAGGGAAGGATTTTATTTGCAAAAAAAAATAATCCTAGTAGACCTAGTCCAAGCAAAGTAAAGCTATGACTGACCTTGGCTCGTACACTGATTGAACCATCAAAGGGGATGTGGACCGGGAACTTCCATCCTGACTCAGCCCAAGGCGCCCTGGTGCTTTCTTCAGCACTGTCATAGTGGATTTCGATCTCTGACGATTGATAATGGTCCTCCTTAATGAGATGTCCAGGCCGAGCCGTGGTCTGCATGTGTGCCTCGCTAAAGCTTAGTCAACGGTGTCATTGTGCTGGACACCATGCTATCTACAAGCCTAGAAACAGGCATAAGTAACCCACTAATGGTAGACTAGACAGCGTCCAATGCCACTCTCTAATAACTACAGCATGGAGTAGGTGGCTTTACTATAATGCACTACATCTGTACCTTTCTCCCCTGAAAGCATGTTTCCCCTGGCAGGGAGAGGAGCGGGGGGGGGAGGACACTGCTCTTTGGAGAGGAGGCTGTGTGCTGCTCACCTGCACGAGAGCAAGAAGAGACACCTCTGTGATAACCTGTCGGCATGTCTCTGCGGAGAGCCGAGGGTTTTCACATTGTTTTCTCTCTGGTCTAATTTGATGAATGCTCTCTGGCACACACCATGTCTCTTTGGAGACGAGCTGAAAGTCAGGAGGACACTGAAGGCATCTGAAGGGTTTATCCGAAGCATGCCTCTGCTGTCCTGGTAATGTATTCCACTGAGGATGCTCAATGTTTTCTTTTGCCTCTCTGCTTTTTCAGTTGTCATACCCTTTGTAAGCCCTGTTTGGGCCAATGTAAGGTCTTGCTTTGTAAAGATTTATCTTGTTATTTAACTGATTGGTGAAAATAATAAAATTGAAAAAACATTTTCACTCAATGTCGGTAATCTGCTGCTCATTAGGATCCGGTGTAAATGCCAGCACTTTTTCAGACTGCCAAAAATGCTTTGCTTCCATCAGCCAGGACATTTTTGGCTGATTGAAAATTAAAAGACTCACATTATCTCCACACATAAATCCCTTCCAGTTTGCTTCACCAAGTGACAACCTGCAGTCTGACTATGTCTGATCCTTCGTGTTCCTGACCCAAATGCTCATCCTGCAATTAATCTATTAAATGTAAGCGTCCTACTGAATAGCTTTTCCCACAGGCTGTCACTATTTTCAGACATGACCATACAAGGAAGAAAATCATTGATCGAGTTGGACTGCGCAACAAGCATCTCCAACTGAGAATATTTCAAACGTCTTTGATTATGTAAAATGTTATCCATCATGTTTTCTTTAATTAAATGTTATCCTTATCTCACCTGATATGTCGACGGAAAAAGTTAAAAAATCTTAATGTGTGTGAAATTGTGATTTCAATATGTTTAGAAGTCATAAAACAAAAACATAATGTATAATGTATTTTACTTGCAGATAGACAGTGTTTGCTGAAATACCATGCCCGTTGCATTATCATATTCAAAAGAAGGTATTAAGGTATTACTCTACCATTAATGGGCTCAGAAAAACACATTTTGGCGGATAGAAAAAGTAACATCCTTTTGAAGTGATTTTTTTTACCAGAAGGGCATGTTCAATATCAGAAAAATCACTAAGTTCTACAAGGTTTTTTTATACTGTTCTTGGTGTTGTCCTCATGTTTCTTTCCCCCCATTATATCCTGATAATCCCAGATAAATCATATCAGGGTTACAGTCAGGAGTCCATTTCAGGCCAATGCTCTAGCTGAAATGTCTTGTCTATAATTGGCACCGGTTGTTGAAGCCAAAGCTCAGAATGACCCTAAAAGCAGAGGAATCAGTATTCTATATATGTTCCTGGTCGAACCTTGTGCCTCTATTTCTCATGCTGGCGCGGATTTACAGCGATAGTGGCCAGCTAGTGTCCAGATCTGACCGGAGATGTAGTCTGTACAGACTAATTGGGAGGAGTTTGTTGTCCTAAGCTTCACTCTTGCAGCAACACATCATTAGTGTGCCAGTGAGAGTGAGAGGGAGGTGATTGGACGGCAGATAGGAACAGCTCATGGTTAGACACGGGATGAATTTACCCATGGCAGCTATCACACTGCAGCAGCAGCTCTTATCAGAACGCCTGATGACATCCAAGTATCTAACTTAGCACCCTGGAACTAGGTCGATGTTGATGAATAATTTAGTCCCAGATGCTCAATAGATTCCAACTGAATAATGAAGGCGTGTGGGCCTATACGACTGTGAGTTCAGCTCAGTGTGTTGCCTGGCCTTCGCCCACACTCTTCCTACTGCTGGTCTGCCAAGCTGTCAACATCATGGACTCACACAGACACAGACTTCAGCAGAGCTGGAACACAATGGAATGACATTATCGCTATCGGAGCTCAGCTGCGTAAAATGATGATATGCTGTATATAACATGCTTATCATGTTCAAAAGTTACAATTTCAAAGACATCATGATTCTCAGAGCGTTTTCACAATTAAAGAAAGGCTCTGATGTGAGGCTTCATGGTGGCACGACAGATTGCAACTGCGACTCAGAAGAGTGAGTGCTGAACAATAGGAAACAAGCTGGGTAAAAATGGAGATATTCTCTGCTGTGTCCTCGCTGAAGAGGATTTACATCAGATTATGCAATTCTCAGCAAATGGATCAACAAAGCTGCAAAACAGCATCTAGCAAAACCAGGTCCTTTATTATTTTTGGAAATGAATTGTCGAAATGTTACTGAACAAAGCGTGTTACTCTTAGCTTTAGCATTATAGCAAAGTCTTGATAAAAAATATATATAATCTTTCACTTCTGTTCTGTATCAATAACATGATTCTCATAGTTTGACCTTGGTGAAAGTCAGTACGTTGTGCCCTAAATACTGAAAAAAAATTAAAAAACTGATAGCATTTGTGAAAATTATAGGCATGGTTTAAAAAAGCATTTATCAAAAACTATCTGGAAAATGCTTGTTAATATAAGCTTATTTTAAAGCAGTAAAACCATCCTGCCATGTCCTGATTTTATGATTAATTAAATTGTTCCTTCAACCACAATCTGTCTTTTTATGGCTCCACCCACTTAAATCTAAGACACATCAAAAGCTTAAGGGTCACATATCTGTCTTTATTGTTCAAAGCTGTCAGTAGTTCCCTCAGGGATAAGAGCAGGCCACTGAGTGCATTCTGTAGGTAGCGTTGTTCTTCAGAGCACCTGAAAAATCATGCTAAAAGATGCTGGCATTTCTAAAAGGCAATTACCTCAGAGTAATTGGTATCTTCTTTCTGTTTTGACTGCTTGCATATGCCATAGTGTAAAACCAGCCACGGTCGACAGCTGTTTTTCACTTGCTAAGTTATGAGACACCATCCCTTTTGGGAGAAAAGCTTTGCTTTATTTAAAACGTAGCAGCTGTTACTGCAACTGGACCTCAGGCAGAGTATCAGAGTGTCATTAAAAAAAGAATGGTCGGAGGCTCACCATCTCCTCCCCTGGTACCGTCTTGCCATACATGCTCCTCGAGGATAAGTCACTGCACCCCAGACAGTCTAACAAGGTGCTGCAGGGCAGCAATGCTTCACACAACTGGTACACCCACAGCACACTGTGTGCGAGGATATAAGCATAGTTCCAAATGGAAAAACACATGCCCTAGCCGACTGGTAATGACATTTAATTGATACTCTGCGTCAACAGTATGGTGGACTCAATCCATTTCTAATGTGTATGTATATCCAAAAAAAGGCTACTGTATAACTACGGTTTGTGAAGGTTGTTGCTAATGTAACCATGTCTTGATGAACTTCTCTTTGTAAATGTAAAGACAGACGAATGAATACTTTAAAAAAAAGATATGGCCTGGGAATAAGTGAGCAGAGGCAGGTCAATTGCCTGTTTGCCACAGCTGTGTGAAATGAAAGGCTGCATTTGAGAGAGTGTTGCAAAGGAACAAGTAGGCTGATATAGGAGTGCAGAGGTGTACTGTACAAGAAAATATGGATATGAAATAAACACAGCTGCTTTAAAATGTACACATGCCTGTGCCCTCATTAAACATGGTCCCTCTCTGGGACCTGAGAACACTGCTGTGTGAGGACTTCTTTTAATGTGGCTGCTTCAAGGCACTGCTAAGCTGCTTTGTAGATGTTTCTAGATTCCCCCTCAGGACCCTGTTCAACTTATTTTCCAAGAAGAGTCATCCGCGTGGCCTTAATGAAAATGCAACACTTAGCACAGTGCGTGATTGGGCTCAGGCACCAAGGTAACCGGGAAAGTTGTCTGGCTGCGTGGGAGGAAAGGGTCCATTTCCCAGTCAGAGCCTGCGTCACACTATCACCATGTCAGTCACTGACTCAGAGAGAACCATGTGTGACGGGTGCCGAGTACCCCCCGATTGAACTCCAGACTCGAGACATTCTGTGTGACAAATAATAACAGTTGATATTTGGATTTCTAATTAAGCAGGGTGCTTATTATTTATAACTTAGGACATGTTAATAATGTGAGCACAATATGGACGAGTAGCTGCAGTCACCTCACGGTGCAGAAGGAGAGCGCCGAGCAGCTGCCATGTACGATACAGCTTGGAGCAGATTACACAGGAGAAGGCTGGATGGCTTCTGTTAGCTACATGCTCCAAATGATAAAATCTTAATATGAAATTCATAACAGTATCTGCCTCCATCTACCTCCTACGCTCCCCTCTCTTGTTCTCTCATTTCTCCTATCTCTTGCTTATGCATAAACACTGCTCCGAAGTATATTACATGGTCGACTTTGTCCCTCCCCCTTATCCTTGCTTTCACATTTCTCAGATAAATGAAATCTGTCTGCATTGAAGCATTTTCCCCTCTGGATGCCCTGATATTTTCGTTATCTGAAATCGAATCTCGAGCTCTGTGCGTGTCTGTAGCTCGCCTTGGTAGCAATCTGGCCTGAGAGCAGAGAACTGCCCTGGAGGAATATCATACACTAAGGATAAGCTGGGGAGTGAGGGAGGAATGTCAATTACCAGAGAATGGCTTGTAATCATGCTGCTTTCTATCTAAATGCTAACATACAAACACTTGTCATTTTTGGGGGAAATGGTCCGGTTCAGTCCAAAGCAACTATGCAATTCTTCATTTTCTTGTTCCCTTTCTTCAACAACTAAAAATAGATGGCAAACCTACAGTAAGCATGTGTTTTGAGAAAAAGCTAGCAAGAGAAGAAAAAATATGCAGCTCGGCCACAAATCACTGTCTTCCTGACTTTACCTGCGTCTTGACATGCAGTCCCAGTCCCTCATCAGGTGACAGCAACAAATTTGTCATCCTAATATAGATGCCATCACTGCTGGGATGAATCTGCGTGGGCATAATTCCCATGTGTAACATTTGCAAAAACATGACAAGGAAAGAGGGAGAGATGCTTTGCCCTACAACAACAGACCAGGTCGTCTGTACCTCCCACAGAGTGTCATCATAATCAGATTCCTGTCCCGCAGGTCTGGATGTGTCATTCACAAACGGCCAATTGCTCAAAGCTAATGAGCAATTCTCTCCTTCAGTGGACATGAAAAAAAAGATGCAGTTATAACATTCAGGGTGGAAAATAAATCCTAATAATGGAAAGTCGGCAGCATTTATGAAGTCTCACAAGAAAAATAGATTTTCTTTCATTAATCCATTCCTGTGGCAGTGTTGTGATGCCAGAGTGCTCCAATTTTGACTGGACCTTTAGATATGATTCATTGATACTGATTTTGTTTAAAAATATATATTATTTAAACTTGTCATTCAGCTGTAGGCCGGCAAAAAGATGCTATCATATTTATTGTATCTTATTCATCTATAAAGGGAATACATCTATATTTTTGGGTTAAAAAGCTTATTTGTTTTCATGCAAATAACTAGAGGAAAACATTTATACAATGTTCTTTGTCCATATGCTAAATGTAAAGCTTTAGCCAGCAGTCAATTAGCCTAACTTAGCACACATACTGCAAACAGGAGAGACAGCTAGCCTGGATCTGTTAGAAGGTAACAAAATCCACCTACCAGGAATTGTAAAGCTCACTAATTAACACGTTTCATCTTGGGGGTTTAATCTTTATAAAAACACAGTGGCTTCTAGGAGTTTCCGCTGGTTGTCTGGCAACCCCAGAATCACTTTTAAAACCACATGTCCTTTATACACACAGGGTGTTAAACTGATTAAAGAAACAAGTCATTATGTTAATCAATGAACTTGAGATGTGCTGGTAGGCAGTTTTTAATACCGTTTAAACATTTTTGCGAAGCCAACTGGCTGAAGCTTCATATTCACGGTATAGACGAAAACTGAACATCTTACTCATTAAAAAAACATGTAGGAAATATTTCCCAAATTATCAAACTATTTTAATACATTTAGATTCAAACTGTAAGCACTTTTATTATTTCCTTAGGTTATACTTATTTACCGAAGCCATTTCTCTATGTTTGTCTTTCCCTTGTCCAATGGCCTAACGGACTTCATTTGTTGCCATGCGGATAACTTTATTTCATTTCTGTACCTCCTGGAATTTGTTTACCTTAATTTAATCTGTGGTAATGACGTTACTCTGTATTATACTCCCTTCCATCCCTAAACATGCCTTTATAGCACGAGAAGTGATTAGATGTTATCCTACATTAGATGGAGATGGATGAACCGAATCAGCCATCTTAAATGTTTACAGTATGATGTTCATCTCAGGCTCTTAGTGTCTGTTAACTCAATAACCTACAGTAGTTAATGTTTTCTCCACAATTGTCAGAATAAATTATGAAGATAAAACAAGAACATGTCTGTTTTGATGAGAACTAAAATATAATATGCTGATGGCAGTGGCTGTATCATAAATACAGGCACTGTTACAGACATAAGCCAGTTTATGACTTACATTTTCTACCAGCTTTTGAGAAAATTGTTTTAAAATAATGCAGACATCTCAGCCTTCATGATTGTGATGTATAAACCAGCTGAATATAGAAGTGTGCAGGTGGGAGCAATACAATTTGACAAATTGTGTCTTATGCTCAACAGTTGGCCCAGGACTATTTTGTGTTTTAACAAATCACAACAGCAAATGTCCTAAGGGACAACAATGTGGTCTATAAAACATTCTGTAAAGCTGTCAGTGTCAGTATCTCCTCCTTGCACAATCCAACACTTGAAACAGAGACAACATTCACACTGCGTAGGTTTCATTCTTTGTCATCCAAACAGACTTAGCGGGACAATCTGTAGTCCTCTGTAATGCTGCCAGCAGTGTGAAACCTGCAAGGAAGCTTCTTTGTTGACTGTTTTAATAATGACAGCACAGATGATTTACTTGGCTCTAACAATGTTACAGACAAGCAAACAGGAAGTTAAGCACCAAAGGAAGACAAGGCATCCTGAGGCCTCAGCTGGCCTCTGTACAGAACATGTCTCTGCTGTCAACTATCAAAAGAAATGTAAACATTCATCAAGTCATGTGAACACACATACACACACATTGGCATGTATGTGTTCACCCCTGCCAAGGTGGACTGGATCAGCGAGGCACATGGATTCTGTATGTGTACAACACAATGTTGAAGGGCAGCTTCCATAATGGCCCCCGGTGAGGCTGAGATGATGGATATGGTCTGTCGCTGGGAGTGAGCGCCGCGGGCCTGGGGCCACTGTGGGTCTACGGCATTAGATCCTCTGCCATCTGTCAGCACTGGGTGGGCACAGACCCATGACCGGGGCCTGGGGCTGCACACACCAGGACCACCTTCACAAACCTCACTTTAGGGGCACGATGGGGAGGTCAGCAGAACACACAAGTGCTGAACAGGAGAACCGTCCATCTGCATCTCACAACCTGTTTCTGCTCTAATCTAATGATTTCTTAAGCTTGCATAGTTGTTGACAGCAGGCCTTTTCTTCAAATGATATATGAGAATTAATATAATAACACCAGAAAAAAATGCAATAATGCACCTGTTGGTGAACCATGCCATCTGATAGCTATTGCTCTTTGTTTCCTCTCCAGCTTACAGTATCTCAGTATCGTGATGGTCAATGGCATACATCTGCATTGCAGGGAAATCTTATCCCGAAGATGTTTTCTTTCTGTGAATAATTGAAGGCACCACAACCTCACAGGGCACCGGCTCTCAGGCTTAACACTGCATTATCTCTCTAAGTCCAAGAGACAGTTTACTATCCTGAATAAATACGACTCCTCTAACATCACTGCATCCCTCTCTCTGTGAAAGGGGAACATGGCGTGTTTCCTTGTCAACTCTTTGTTAGATTTAGATTTAGTTTTTGAATTGATGAGCACACACAGGGAAAAATTACTATAAAATCTGCGTCTAAATTATTAAGGAAAGCATGTTTGTTATGTGACAAGAAATTTGTTTTATAAAAATACAAATAAGAGAGTAGATATAATATAAAATACAGCAAAGTGGGGGACGAAGAATCTTCAAGGAAATGGTGAGAGAACTAACTTTGATTTATGGTCAGTAAAGTGCCTCCTCAATTCTAAGTCTCATTTATTTAGTAGAATAATAGTAGCATACTAAAAGCAAAACATTTGAGCAATGAAGAAAACACAAGAAAGAATATGTATATTTTCCAACTTCTGCCGAAACACTAAATTAAGAAATCAGTAAAAAAGGGGAGGAATAGTTTGATATTAGGACATGTTCATTAATTTAACCTTTCACAACCATGATTTCACTTTTTTCATAACGATTTATTTTTAATAAGAGGTAGTTCCTTGTAGGTCAATCTGTTGGGGATAGGCTGGGCACACTCCACATTTCATTGAACCATGTACTGAGTTGAGCGGTGGCCAAATGGTATACCATATTCCCTCGATAGCAAGGTATCTCTCTTCTCTCCGTCTCAACGACATCCAATAAAACCAAAAAGCAATAAAAGCTATCTTAAAAAAACAACCAGCGATCATGACATTCAGCAGTGAGAGCGGTGTGTGCATGCCTGACACAAGCACAAACACAGATGGGTAAATCTTCTATTACCGTGAAATGAACAAACAAAGTAAATCTATGCTTTTTATTCTGCAATAAAATAAGCAGAAACGATGATCTTAAATGCCAGCCATTCCGAACACAGTTCTGGCTTTCTAGTTAGACGCTTGTGCTTTTCTCGTCTCTTAGCTAATGATAAGAGCTTTTAAACTGATTGAATATATGCCTGTCAATCAAAGACAACATACTGTACTCTTTAAAGCATTCTGTGTGCTTAACATCCTGGTAAAAGGTAAATAAAACATAACTGACACACATCTTCATTTCAGATAAGACAGACTATACTATACAACTATAGCAAAGGTAAGTTGGACAACTAGGTGATTGGGTTATAACGTATAGTCATTGTCACAGGGTCTGAATATTTTTAGCGGGCAAGTTTCATGAACCGTAATTTGGGCATTTCTCAGCGTGTGAAACTAACACTAATCAACACGTAGTCAGGGGGTGAGGAGTTGTTATGCATTTGTCCATGCAAACTGCTGGATAGTACTTAACATCTCTAATGTAAAGTACATTTACTGTAAGATAGCCTGGGCATTTTCTACATCTTGTGAACAATTGTTACCAACATTTCTTTTTATATTGTTACATATAAGTACTGTATATGTCATGTATAACTTTAAATATAATATTGCTCCCATGGAGCAATGTCCAAATGTAATAATGGATCTCATGCATCTAAAACGTAATAAAGGCTGTATAATCCATAAACTCATATCCAAGCAGCAATTTTTTTAGCGCAATTAAAGAAACTGCACTGCATGTGTGCTGTTACCTGAGGAGTGCTTAATACCAAGATAAGTCCCCAGTCTAAGATGCATGCAGGATTAGTATTAAATCTAGGTTGTGCAGACTTATTGGAGCCTTAGCTTGTAAAACAATAATCCCTTCCACTATCAAGACAATCAGAACATTGCCTAAAGGTAATTCTAGATACAATGAGAGACATAGTGCATGGGTGATTGTTAAAGAACAGAAGCTGCAGAGTGAGCAGTTATTGGATACTCAGTTGCCAAAGATTTTTCACCACAAGATTACTCTGACACTAAGTTTATTATAGTGTTTGTAAGAAGGGGAGAGGGAGGCGGCGAGGTACCGAACATTGCACTGGAGGTGTAGCAGTGCAGCATGTCAAATCTTCGATTATCCCTGTGAATTATAGAGAGGCAGGTTCCTGCCCCTCGACTCAGGGACCAAGACAAACAGGAACACTACAAGCCAGTTCAGCCGGAACTGAACCATGTGCTGTGAGTGCAAATGAAATGGTCCACACAATGTGTTTTGAATGTTCCTCACTTCCACTGAATGGCCATTACTCCCACCTCACCTAGGGTTCATAGAGAAATAGTCGAGCCAATTGGCTATTTGGTGGCAATGAAGTGACATAGTGGCCATTCATTCTCCCAGAGGACGGGCTATAATCTGCATTTCTTGAATTTCCACCAGTAACAAGCTATAACACAGAAATGGCCCTGTTCAAAAAGGTAATGAACAAAATATGGCAAGCATAAAATGTGGGAAGGGGTCAAATATTACTGTTACTATTGAAAAATACAATATTGGCCTGAATACAAGAACATGCTTCTAATATATTCGAACATTTGATTTTCCAGTCGATAATCAAGGTCACTAGAGCAGAAATCCTAATGACCTTGGACTCAGGGAATTAGCTTGACATCTTATGTATAGATTGACGCTAAAGTTACCAACAGCCATGGTTACCACACAATGTAACCTGATATGTTTGATCAACTAACATTTCCTCTACAATCAGCACCATGAATTTAAGACTTTTGGTTTTCATTGAAATACTGTTACTACAAATATTGGACAGATTGTTCTGACATTTTCTACTTACTGTATGGTCAAGGTTCCTTGAATAAAATTGTCCAAGATTTTGCCAGCACTTATCAGTTGAAGTTATAAATGCATCGAATGTATTTGTTTTGTGAACAAATATCTACCTGTAGATGATATTACCATTAATCAAGTTGTATTTTGTGTCAAGTCACATAGTTACTGATTATATTAAAACAATTAACTAACAATGAATGTTGAATGTGAATATTAAAACAGTAGATACTAGCTAAAAACCCTGAAGAAAAATCAATTGATGCTAGATTTATTATCAACATAGAATTAAAATGTTGAGGTATTCATACTGATAATACCCTAAGTGCAGCCACATATTACTTTTTCCTCCCGGAGTTTTCTTTCCTTGTGTCTCCATAATATTCGAGCCAGTACAAACTTACTTTAGAGGATGTTCCTGCAGACAGCGCTGGTGGTGGATGTCAGACTCATACTATGACCGCTTGTGAGATTTATATACTGTATATGTTCTGGCCCGGGTTGATAATACAGAGCAATGCAGGTAAAAATCCATCACTGTCAAGAGGCCTCAATGGCTCTTCCAGATAGCAGGCTTTCGTCGTCTTCCCGGCTGGGAGGGTAGCAGCTACATGTGGCTCTCTCTCTCTTATCCTTGAGTGGTTTTGATTAAGCATCATCTGGTGTTAAATATTATTTTCCTGCAGTTCGACATTCCTTCATTTTGACCACCGACCCTTCAAAAAGCAACATGTTGGTGTATTGGTATGGCTTCCATGCTTTCAGTATTTAATGCATATATTACAATGATATTTCTAAAGAGTTTCTACAACATCACACACATTACACAATATGTGTTTTGGTTGAGGACCATAGAGACATAGTAAATGTTATTAAAGTATTGCAATTAAGCTACTTGCATTTCACTTCAGAATATTCTGCTCTTTTAAACATAAATGTATTTCACTCAATCTATTTACTACATTTTGACAGCTTCAATTCAAGATTAGAATGTTAAAAAGTATTACTGCATATTTCAAATCAGTCTCCAATTAGCAGAGGGGAAATTGACTAGGGTGAAGCACACATTTCCCCTAGCTATAAATAAAACAAAGCTGAGGTATGAATAGTCGTAAACAAATCAGTAGACAAGAGAAGAGAGTAGCACGTCTAAGCATGTCTACAGTAGCTGGTCCATTGTTTGTGGATGCATACACAAGTGCATTATGGTTTAATTGGATGTGACCAGGCACCGCTACAGGGAGCATACACTTCATTAAGACATGACAGTCAGGCCTGTACTGCAAGCCTCCTCCCCCGCGAAGGGCAGGAAGCACACAGAAGATAAACTACTACAGAGAATATTTAAAATTCAAAAGTCAAGTGTGGAATATCTTATCAAATAAAGGTACATCCAAAGCTATAATTTACAATATCTTTATTTGAGTGGGTTGTGCGGTAAGTCCTCGATTCAAATCTTAAACAAAAGGGGTTATTCTAATTAATATTCTGAACAATTAACAATCCTGACTCACCAGGTATTATCTCAAGGAGCAAATTATTCCTGATTGTGCAGTGCACTCTAAAATATGTTTTTCCTTTGTTAATATAGCATAAGTGGACACCCAGTAGATGGAGAAGAAAGACATTAAGCTAATGTTACCTGAGGCCTACAGTATTCAATAACATTATAACCCCAGTGGAACGTTGAGATAACTTTTTGATAGTGCACCTGAGAAGTTAAAGTCCCTCCAGACTCTTTAACATCGTTAAACTAACGATGATTATTCCTGACTTTACCCTCTGAGTGGGATAGGGAAGAGCAAAAATACATACCATAAATCTACAGCGTCAGTGTCTCTGAAATATTTAATTGCTCTGGCATTTAGTCCAATTGTGCACAGCAAAATAGCAGTGTTGGCTGCTAACTTGATTGAAGGCATGTATCAAGAGTAATCAGATATCAGAGAGACTAGGGATATGTGGACTCATAAGCACATTGATTACTACGATCAATGTAACAAACTATGTTTAGTATTCTCGAGTACTATGGTCCTCTTCCTCCTGACAATATAAGACAGTAAAAGAAAAAAACAACATTCTCCAAGTTTTCCTGTGTTTAATTATCCCTAGGGTCTCTGTAAAATGTGTGCAAACATATCACATTTAAATGCATGTTCTTGTAAAACCCTGTCAAAGCATAACATATTTATGATAACTCATTCTGCACTCAGGGGTGTATGCATACATTTATCCATCTACATTTCTTGTGGGCAAATAGCTTACCCTGCCCTTGATATAAAACCACATTCAAGCATTAGCTTGTGGCCATAAGTTAGCAGAACAATATTATGGGTAAGGTGCTAAGATGTCAGATGGCAAAGACATTTTCAAAAGAGCTCTGATCTAGCATTGCTGTGTAGATGGAGAACAACAATCCTCTACTGCTCGGTTGTTTGCAGAGCTTTCTATTGCTCTTTTTACACAAAAGCCTTTTATTCAAATAGCCCTATCGACATAATCTGTTCTCTTTCCTGCAACCTGGGGAATGCACGTTCATTTTCACTCATTATTAACCTTTGCTTTGGTCTCCTTTATATCCTGCAAGAAACTTGTGTTGCTTCAGTCTGTAAATGCTCAGCTTTGCTCACCCAGTCATCAACTGTTGTTTGGCAGGCTACTATGAGCAAAAATGTTCACATTGGACAAAGTCATATGACCCACCGTTATAAAGAAATATGATTGTGAGTGCTTTAAAAATGTATATTAAAAGCAATAGGCAAGTACAAAAAGTGAATGTGACTGGATTTAAGTGTGTTGAGTGAACTGTACTTTGACCATTTACATTTTGTGGGGCGCTAGTCTTATCAAGCTCCAACAGTCAGAGCTTGATACCACAGCCGTTCCATCTCCCCTTGGGCCAGCCATACTAAAAATGTACGTGTCTCAGTACATGGCTCTCAGGATATAAAAGCATTCACTGGATTGCAGTTTCCATCAGAGTGGAGGCAGAACAGCTGGACAATGATTAAAATGCTGACTATTCAGGGGACAGGACAGTAAATGCACCCTCTCTTTTTAGAGGCCAGACACGATGTCTTTCTAAGTGTAGTGTCCTGAGACAGAAATGTCCAACAGCGAGGGCTCTCCATGTGAAGGCTGTCAAGTTGAGTCAAACTGAATGCATTGACATCTCCCGATGAACATATTTTTGCATGCCTCATTCATCTCTCCGCCTACATCACACCGCAACTCTATACTCCAATGACCTTTCTTTCTGTATGAATGCATTCGATAACTAAACCTACACAGTTAGCCTCGACTATTCTCATTTTTTACAATCCCTTACAAGCCACTTTAAAGGTGAGCTCGCAACTTAACTTGACAGAACACTTCGGAATGTATTTTTATAGACAAAGAAAAATCACAGTATAACTATTTAACTTCCAAGAAGCCTTACTGATACACCACATACTCATAAAAGAATAGGCAAACGTAGGTTCCCAAATAAACCTTAAGATTTGAACTGTTAATTAAAGTGTTTACATCAAAACCAAAAGCTGTACATATGACTGCCTTAAGATAAACTGTTATTGATTAAACTCCTCAAGCACAAATTGTTAACATAAGGGCATTATGTCACATTTCCAAACCCCAAATTATATCCAAAAAGAAAAACTGTTGTGTGTATATTAATAAAAATATCTGTATTACAATACATTTCTAAATTGTCATGGTCATTTATATCACTTTATTTCTCCTCAGATGAAAATGCCTGAAAAAGGCGGGCATCCATCTGATCAAGCTTGTTCCTTTCTGCCAATCTCTTGGTTCCTTGGTGGCAATTTAAAACACCACATGGCGCTGGGATGTAATTATAGTCTATTGTGTGATATTTCGCTTGCATTACATGGTCCTGCAACGGTTCAGGAACCACGCTGAGTCTGAGAGAAACCCGTTCCACTGGATCAATATTTATGATTGTATTATTCGTCAGCATCAGCAGACACAAATGGTTCTAATGTTCAATATTAGAGGGTGTTAGGGGACGGCCAGTAATGTGGGGTCTTTACTGCTGCTAAGTTGGAAAATAGGTGTGCCTTATCTAATTTTTTTGTATAATGAAGAACCCACTTCTAAACATACTAATCAAAACTGACATTTATTTTTAGACTATTCCTTTTGGACAATCCTTTAAAAATGGTCATAATGGACACAACTATTTTATTTGTTTGAATATAACTATGTAAGCTTTTCCTTCAACTGAGTTAAGAACATTTACATTTCTTTCACACACACTCACCTTGTATGTGTGTTTTCTTCCATGATTTAACTTCCATATTCCTTATTTCAGAGCTTCATGTAATGTACAATGCCCCTTATTTAAACAAATAAGCCCTGTGTAACTCAGTTTTGAATTTTACTACAGAGCAGCTTTGGCTCTATAACAATATAAATAACCTTGAGTACGCTTTTTTTTGTGTGTGTACAGGCTGAAAATATCTTGCGGGCCATGCAGGTTCTATTTCTGTTTTGTACCAAGAACACATAAAGCAATATCCTACTTTACTACTACTGTTGTTTTGACAAATACTGAAACTATTTTCCTTTGTGACCTAAATGATTCAATACCATTGTCTCTTCAGTGCGCACAAATCCATAGGTTCTAATGAAGTCAGCATGTTTGTTGCAAGCCAATTCCCAATGCAACGACAAAAGTCAATTGAAAAAGTCTTCCATTCATATTTAGTTAACCACCAACACTTAGCGGTCACACTGAGTTTAGGAAATGGGTTTTTATATGCACAAAGATTTCTAAAAGGCATAATAATTAAATTTGATTTGAGTTTTTTATAATGTCTTTTGTTCTTGGAAAGGAATACCTACAGCAGGAACGGTCTGATCGCCATTTCATTCGATAGGACACATGTTTTGTGTTGCATTGGTTAGTCACACATTGTGACTTCTGAGAAGTAATATGCCCCTGCATATTACTTCTCAGATCCACACTGAGCCTGTGGTCCAACTCCCGACGGTGGAACAATGCACTTATTTCCCTTCAGCTTTTAGGTCACAGTATTGAAGGAGAAGAAAGGCTTGACACATTTAAGTAAGGAAAACGCACCACTGTACAGGTACATACAAATAAAATCTATCATATCACTCATGATACTTTTTTGTCAAAATGGTTTAAGTTGAGACAATATTGACATGAGTGAAAGTCTGTTAGAAATCATTGTTTAATTGATCTTACCTGCTGAGGCTCTCGTGGTGTTGTCTGTTTGACTCGCCTGCTGGAGGCCGTGGTGGTGGTGATCTCCATGATGGATGTGGACGTCTCTGAGCGATTGGCTGTGGTGCTCGACTGCGGTGTGATGGAGGAGGGCGAGTCCCCCACGAGACGCGCAGTGCCCTGGATCTTAATGTTGGGATCCCCTTCGGCGGCCATGTTGAACACTTTCAAGCCGTTATAGTAGAGGCCCGAGAGCTGGCCCTGAAAGGATCCACTCCGGTCCCGCTCCCAGCCTCCAATTTGTATAGTGGTTTGGCTGTTGAAGATTGTTAGCTGCCGCCCTGTGGGAAAACAATGTTACATATATACAAGCACGTTGGGACTCAGCCACTTTTACTGAACAGGAATGAAAAAAAAGATAATGACAGATTATTTGCCCAGTGGCTAATGAGACCAATAAATTACGGGTTGTAGAGGCAAACCCTGGTAATTTATTGCAGTTATGATGAGATGCCTATAAAAAGAAAGAAAAATGTTAAATAAAAAAGAAAGGATATAGAGAATCAATGCGGCTTTGCTAAAAGGGCAGTCCAATCTAAAATAACAAGAACATTTCTAACTAAAATGTTAATGAAAGGAAGTGATGTTATGGAAAAGCAATATATTAAACTGCACCTGGAGATATAACATAATCTTGAAAGACAGTTTGTTTGCTGGAAAATTGCTTTGGAGTTTAGACAAATATATGAAACATTTGTCCAGCAAAAGCAAAAAGCATATATTTCCTTATGCTATCCAGCATTTTCCTTCAAATGTTGGGATTTACAAACTTGTTAGAAAGCAAGCATGGGGGAGAAGAAACCTTTCTGAGATAGCTACAGGCTGTTAGAATTAGAATTTTCATGAATGCAATTTCACAGGAAGCTGGACATGCTTCAGGAAATTTGAAGCTATGCATCCTTTTAGCAAAAGCAAGCAAGGAAAATTAAACTTGAACAGATATGGTTGGCACATGGAAAACCCAAAAATATTTCATGACAGGATATTCAGAATGCAAAACAGAAAACAAATAAACAAAAAAATGAAAGGGCTTATTTCACAATGTAAGTTAATCATATGAATTAGTTATTGAACTATTAAAACAAAGCATGCACTCAGTTTGTTTTATATTACAGTTCCTTGATCTAATGCCCTACACATATTTACAATGTCTGTTAAAGGGACTCAGATTTTTGATGCCAATTCATTATTGCACTCTATTTATCATCGCTAGCATTTTAATCAGAACAGATCAAAGTACAAAAAGTACTCTACTGTACTGTATAGGTTTCAAAGTGTTTCAAATAACACTAGCAACTAATAGATGACTAAACAATAACTTTTAAATGTATCATTTAGATTTTTACAGCAAAATGCTACAGTGATTTATAGACATTTTAACAATGCTGATATTACTTCAGTAAGTGGATTTAAATTCATATTTACAGTCCCTTTAACCTTAGTTGACAATAAAAACGTATTTATCTGAAATCTATGAAATAAATACATTATTATGAAAAGTATGAAACACTACAAAGTGAATTTAACTGTTCAAATCATTTATTTTTTAAAAGATTTTACTGAACATTTATTTTTTAAGGTTTATTATTTACAGTATATTGCTACAACTTGGTTATGATCAAATTATTTTATTTGAAATTTTAATCAGTGATTTTACCTTTGTCGAGTAGCCATTCGTCAACTACTCGACCAAGTCGGTATGGGATTCGCTGTCTAGCAATCGCCAGGCGTTCGTTATCATTGTTGCCTTTAAAGTTTAAAGAGACATTTCAGTGGTTACAATCTGTAAGGTCAAAGGTTAAATGTTCATACTTAATGCTGGAGCTATACAACTGTACAAGGTTTATACATATTTTATATATTTAAAACGCTTTTTATATTTAAAAAAAACAACAATATTTACTAAACATTATTTGAACAAACTTCAGTCATTTTATTTTATTTTAACCAACAAATTATGCCTATATTAATCGAAATAAGTGAACTAACACGCAAACGTTTCATCTAAGTTAATAGAGCTATGTTAACCCAAATCACACATTTATTTTACCATTACAAACTCTTTACCCAAACACTTCCATCCCATTTGTATTTCCCCTCTATATCTTTTTAAGTGGTTTTTAAACTAGTTATATACATTTTCAAAAAGAACATCATTTATTGTTGAATCAACCTTTTATGGTTTAAATGAAAATTTAACTTCAACATTTTACAAATTCCCACCCCATTTATAAATAGCCTAATTGGAAAGAAATTATAAGCTTATTGCAGTACAACAGTCAACACAGTATACATTCAGAGCATCTGTTCAGAGAAAAGTCAGAGGACAATGTCAAGTAGGTAAAAACGCTGTAAAAATATTTAATAAAGAAGGCTTTGACAAAATCTACGAGGCCTAAAGAAGGAAAAGTCATGAGTTTGACCATCACTAATGCCAAGTGATGACATTGGTGTCAATGAAAAGACGTTTTTTCAAAAGTATTCAGAGAATGAGCAAAAAAAGTGCCATGAGACAAAATACAAAAAAAACTCAACTCCACGATTGGAGGGGCACTTCAGCATTAATGAGGGCAAACTCTGCATCACCCCTTTGTCAAGGCCAATAACCTCTCCAGAACAGAAGACTTTCAGCAAAGTGGCACTGTCTCCGAGTGCTTTCCCCCTGCTATTGTCTGCAGAGATTGAATTCAGTCAGCTCCATTCTTCCGGCAGATTGACAATGTTTGTCCCATCAACTATATTAATTCAGTTCTGGCAGATAAAAGATCCGGTAGCTAACAATGATTCATTGGAGAATAGCTTTGGAGGGGAAAGTCGCAGAGACATGAAGGAAAGGAGGTAACCTTGTAACAGATGCACAGTTGGACTGATGAAAGGTCTTAGAGGTAAGAAGACGCAGAAAAAGACATTTTTTAATCGCATCAGCTTGAATTACTGTAGAGGATCAGCTAACAGAAAGGGGTTTAAAGCTTGTCTATACAGCTCATGGAATTTGGCTGCAGTTGATTGTGCCCGTTTGTAGCACAAAGGCTTGTGAAGGAGATTAGGTGGAACATTTCTCCCTCAACATTGACAGATACATTCTGCATTACAACACAACCACACAGTAACACTGTGTATGTTTTTCGATGCGGATGGTTGAAGGTTTTTCAGTGATCCATATTTCTGAGACAATGTTCATTATGTAATTTGATGCCGCACATTCATTACACGTGCTTCTATTTTTCACATTTCTAAAATTGTGCGCCCCCTGTTAATCAGGTCACTTCAAATGGAGCGTCTTCATGTTGCACAACGTACAACCCAAACTCAGCCTTGACACCTTTACATGGATGTGATCCCCAACATACATTTGTCAAAAGTTCAAATGACATGAAAGTAAAATGGTGCTTAGCGATTGTGCTCATCTGCCTGATGTTGAACATATGTTAAAGGACAAGGTTGGCAACAGTCTATATTTATATCCCACTAAAGAAGGAAAACAACAATGTGCTAGTCCGCCATGACTTCTCAGACGGACTTCTGAGATGTAAATAACAAGGACGGATTGCATTAATGTACAGCCGAAAGGCCATCATGAAAAAAGAGTGGAGACTGCAGTTTAAGTAAAATCTCACTCAAATATGAGAAAACAGGGCATTTCTTTGGAATTATTCTCAGATGCTGATTAATAGAAATGTAATGCTTAACTGATTATTTAAGGCAGAGGGACAGTGACTGTGGGATTGACTCAAACAAATCAAATAAAGTAATGCCCCAGTAACAAGTTATTTGGTTAATTTCATGGTATTTGTTAATGTGAAGAACAATGTAGAGTCCACATTGTTCTTCACAACATAATTGAAAGCAATATAATTAATGAATTTGGCAGCTAGAAAGTCCCTTAGCTTCCTACAGGAATGTGGACGCAAAGCACAGCAGCCTCCAGGTGCTTTCAGCTTACGTAACGTCCACCATACTGCCTGCTGGTGAACACACACTGTGTATTTGCCTTATGCAAGGCTCCTGGAGCCAACCACCTTATTCTTCTGAACACTGAATGATGCAATTATAACACACAAATTAATAAACAAAACAAGCAAACACCCATAGCAGCACTTCCTTTCATTTGAATGTGTTAAATTAATGAATAATCCAATAATTGCTACTTGCATGGAGCCTTTATAGGCTTTGTTCATTCCTGTCTCCTCCATTTGTCAGTCATGGGGTGTTAGTTATGTCACCTCTCTGTTTCCTGCTACTGTGACACCTCATCTGAGAAAGAGGTCAGCATACAACGGGGCTCCGGAGAACATTTAGCCTCCAGCAGGTGGGAGGACGGTGAGGACACAGGAATTTAAACTGAAGAGCAACTCGTTTTAGTGGCATTTTCCCTTCTGAATTCATTAATATGTTATCATAAACATGCTGCTTTAATTCCTTGACAGCCAAACTGTATAACCATGTTTTAAATGGTGTGTTCTCATTAAGAATTACAGTTTGCGTCTTGCTCTACATGCTGGTGCTGTCATAACAAATGACAATGTGTTAAAGAAAAGGGCAAAGGAACTACTAGAAAGGCTGTGTCAGACAGGGAGGCGCACACAGAGACAGTAAACCCCCCCCCCCCCCCCCACACACACACACACACACACACAC
This sequence comes from Notothenia rossii, assembly GCF_949606895.1. Classification (NCBI taxonomy): domain Eukaryota; kingdom Metazoa; phylum Chordata; class Actinopteri; order Perciformes; family Nototheniidae; genus Notothenia; species Notothenia rossii. Next base: position 70,411,810 of record NC_136909.1, read on the forward strand.
ACACACACACACACACACACACACACACACACACACACACACACACACACACACACACACACACACACACACACACACACACACACACACACACACACACACACACACACACACACACACACACACACACACACACACACACACACACATACACACACACACACACACACGCCCCATTTTCCCCAAGACAGTAGCACTTTATCCGTTTGGCTCTGCCCCCTGTGGCACACTAAGTCTATCCTTATACTGAGGTTAATTAAGTGTGGATATAATCAAGGTCTGATCGTGTATTGATCCCCAGTGTGGGACACCCGAGTGTTAAACAATGCTTTCCCCTGGGCTTGGATGCAGCAGCAGAGGCCATTCATCCCGCCTGCGAGCGGCGCCTGTGACTGCTGCTGAGTGGTGATTTGGTTTGGTATGGGACAGCCTGGCTTATCTCCTCCACCAGACAGCAGCGATTCAGCTGAGCCGTCCCAACTGACCCGCTTTGCCCTCACTCACTTGTTTTCTTTTTTGTTAATAAAGTGGTCAGATAAGATGGGAGCTTTATCTCATTACAAGCCCTTGGACACCCGGCACATTAAATGAACAAATATGCAAATGCTTCCTCTGTTCATGGACCTGGGAGGATTGAAAAAAAAGAGGAACCTACACAAATCTCGCTATTATTTTTATTATCCTGCTCCTTTTTTTTGTCTGCTCTAGCTGTGACAGCCAATGCACCATTTTTTAAGCATGCTCAGTGATGACAGACCACCAGCACAATAGGCTGAATAGGCTCATGGATAACACAGAGTAGAAACCAGAGCAGAAAAGGATGGAGCTTTCATTGATAAAGCTAACCGTGCTTCTCTTGTATCCAAAAGATCAGACTCCACAAGGTGGGAAAAGTGGACGGAGGGTGAGATCGACAGAAGGGGCAGGGGTGGGGAGAAAGGGGTAAAAAAGGCAGAAAAGGAGGGAACTGAGTGCTGAAGGGAGTGGAGGGAGAGACAGAGAGCTCTATAAGTGCACCACACTCTGACAACAGTAAAAGAATAAGGCCAGGGACTTCTCCATTATCTTTATGTGCAGCGAGTGTTCATTGGGTGCTCCGATAGGATACTGCGCCTTACCCTGCGGGCCTAAAAGCGCCATTGTGATGGTATTACTTCCATGGCCAAGACTCGGGAGAACGGGATGCTTTTTTTGTTGCTGCCCAGCCTTTTGTGCGCAGCGTAGAATGAAAGCAGGGCACGAAGGAAAGGAAAGAGAACCAAACTACAACAAATAAAGGGGCTAGTTATGTGTCAGTGTGTGCGTTTTGCATTTTTAGATTCTGATAATTGTGCTAAAGACTTTTAATGACCCATAAGTATGCAGTACGAGACTTTTTAATGAGATTACGAGGGCAGCAATATAGGCCCTGGTGAAGCAATTATTTCCTTGCTTTGAGAATGATCGCTCCCTCCCATATAATCTCCTCCTCTCTGTCACATTCTCACTCTCTAGTCATCATTTTTTATCTCTGCTGTCTACTCTTATTATAATCACTGTTGTTCTGAGAGTGGCCTAAGAGTGGCTGAGGGCTGCTATTATGAGTGCGTTAGAGGCATACATGGATACCAATCAAACTACAGGCGAGCTGAGAGAGTAATGGCTTTGTGAGCTGGGGGTGAGAAGAGCAACTGCGGAGTAATTGTGATTGGATGTAATTAGTCTGCAACGAGCCTAATAAGGTAGCTGGACTTGGCATTGTCGCTGATGCATGATTGGTGTGTTTGAGATTGGTCCCTCCTCCCCTGCAGCCTTCATAACTCAGCACTTATCACAGGCAGAAATTAATCCAACATCATTGTCTAGCTTTCTAAATTTCACGACACATTGACTAACAATTCCAAATAGATTTTTGATCCCTTTCAATAAGTTAACTCTCAATATTAAATGAACTGCGTTTTCATTTGTCTTTGCCAGGCATTAAATCGTCCCCATAAATTATTAACTTTGAAAGCTATTGTATGTAAGTGATCTTGAATGATAGTGTTTTACTAAGTGGTACATTTTATATTGAGCAGAGGTTTTCCCCATTTTACTTCCCCCTGGAGAATACAAATATTTGTTTAAGGTGAGACGACCATCCTTTTAAGTGTTGTACCTAATTATACTCACCCTAAGTCCTCCTAATAATAAATCGTTTTCAACAATTTTGACCAGTTTATGAGCAGCACATATGTATGTCTCATAGACATCTTGGGGACAGAGGGTGTTTGTTGTTTGAAATCGTAGCATCAAGCAATTTAACCCTAATGTGCATCATGTCCACAACATGTCAAAATCCATTAGCTTCCTTTTCCACCTGAAGCGAGCGGCGAGGATTGAGTCCCAGTCATAAAACCCTCTTTCATTTGGATGAATGCACTGGTCACAGCTAAAAAGGTCACCAGACATTAAGCGAAAGGGGAAAGCCGGTTTAATTTTTCCTGCTGCCCAGTTATGTTATGCATGCTCACAATCTTACAAATGTTTTGGATTTGGGGCAGCAGGTCTTACTCACAGTGAGCAGTCGCACTCCTTTAATACCCGTTAGGTTTTGTCAAAGCCTTTAAGCAGTTAAACAAGGTTAACGACACAAGCAGTAGCATTTTAATTACTTATGAGACCCATCATACTAACATCTTGACATTCTACAGGAACATACCAGTGTTGCTGAGTGTTTCTCCAATTCCAACAGTATACAACTTAATATTATATTAAATGAAAACATTTTGTTTTTCCAACATGACTATCCAATCTCTGAGACAAATTAATCTCTGTACCAGTAACGGCACTAAAAATAAGTGCCAGTACAAGTATTCCAGTCATATAAAGGGGAAATTATTACATACATTATACTTAAGCAATCATACACGAGAGGCCGTTCTTGAACGTCATTATTATATAGGTCCGTACGCCTGTACTGGAGTACCAATAATGACGTTCAAGAACGTCCTCAAGTGTATGATTGCGATTCTATTACACAAACTATCATTGTGATCAACAATATCGTAAAATAATTTCATAATGTGGGCTAATTTGCTCCCAAACCTACACTTTCTGCTTGAGTTAATCTCTGTCAGAAAGTAGTTCCTAGAAAGTAACCCTGCCTCCGCCAGCCGCTGTATGCAGGTGCTTCTGACGCAATGGTTTGTGTAACGCGTAGCAGTGCCAGACTCTTCACTAATGCGGGTCATCATGGACCCCAGGCTGTTCACCCCCAAGGGCTCCATGCTATATCACACCGCATCCCCAGTCTTCACCGACTTCCTTGGATGGTGGTAGAAAGCCTTTGCTGATTCGGGCAGTCTTGATAGGTAGGCCTCGAACGAAACGTCGCTATGGAAACCACACGATATAGGCTCATGGAAGTAGTTTCGGTAGGCTAGTGGCGTGTGTAGGCCACTGGATACTTTGTGATTAGGCACGTTCTATTTGATCGTTGTTTGATCGTGGAATCAAACCCGCCTATTGACCAATCAGAGAGCTTGCTCAAACCTATGTGTTATAGAATTAATCAATAACTCATTACACAGCCGAGTAATGAGATGATTCATCTTCTACTGTCACGTAAACATTGTTTATGGAAAGTGCTACACTAATGAAAACTGTTATTAGTAGTAGCACTAATAAAAATGAAAATTGAAACAGCTTCATTCTTGTCTGTGAGTAATTGTGGTCTAAGCTGTGAAAACGATAAATACGTGTATTGGCATGGTTAAATGTAGCTGATAATCTAAGATCTTTTTCTGAGAAAGCAACAGATTAATTCAGGTATTAATTTAGTTTGACGGTGTTATTACAGGTTTGTCTACCACATTGCTTTAATTCAATCAATCTTCTGTAATGGCAGATACATAAATATTGGACTGGCACACAATTACTCGCCGCAGTAAAACTGGTAATTTGTCTGTAAATAGTCTATTGATTTGACCGTACTGTGAGCATACACTGTAGGTGGATTATTTATGTTTATGGAGAATTGAATGCAGACGTGTAGAACGAGTGGGTGGTTGTCCTTTTATACAGTTTATATTTTAGACTATGAGTGCTTAAGTGCAACACATTTAAATAGACCTCGGTTGTTTAAAAGCATGAATAAGTGTTAAGTGATAAACATCAGAGTTGAGTAAAAAACAGCAACAACACTGGTATTATCCGCAACAACTGCTGGAAACAGAATCATGAAAAGCAATTAAAGCACATGCCAAGTCAACATAAAGACATCCTAACAGAGAAGGCTTCACTATTGGCCTGCTAGTCTCTGGTTGAGATGTAACTAAAGGTGTGTGACTCACCTGTGGGGTAGCGCTCAATGACTGGCAGGTCATCCACCTGCAGAGTGGCATTACCCCCACTCCTCGTAAACTTCACTATATGGTACTTTCCGTCATTTACAAACTTTGACGTCTCCTCAATATTAATGTCGTCTGTTCCGACATTAAATACAACAGCAATGTTTCCTTTATCCTGAAATGAGAAGAACACAGAAAATAAAAGCTTTTAGTGACATTATTGGACTGTGCGGAAAGGTTTTCAGCTGAAAGGAAGAACGTCTAACGCGGAAAATGTTCGAATGTATGTTATTTAATGAGTGTGTCGTCAGTCAGTGTCCTATAGTAAGGACAATATTAATTTACTCTGCATCTTAAACTCTGTCAAAAAGTGTACATTTTCTTAAACACATATATATATATTTTATATATTTATATTCCTCGGGATGGTAAGAAACAGCATTTTGATATCCCTGTCTGTATCACGCACACAGAAGATTGACAATAAAGTTGACTTGGTTAGAAAAGTTCAGCCAGATTATTTTGTGAACATGACTCATTTTATCTATTTTGTGATTTAGTAGCTTTATGAACATTATAACACATTTTAAATATAATGGTTTGAATAATAACTTTTTTATTTTAATAGCATTGCACCAATCAATGGAGTTATATTATTCTTGAGATACTGTAGATTTGTTCTTAGGTCATGGGGAGGGTTGAAAAAAATACTATTGAAAGCTTAAAATAAAGAATCGAAACAAGGTTCTGCACCCGAAACCCAGCACCAAGATGATCATACAAACTCCAGAATGAAACCACAACCATCCATAATGCTAAACACTACGCCCTGCCCAACGTACTTTATTGTGTGTTTTGTTATAATTAGACAAACACGGTTAATAATCTTAATGTGATTTTCAGAAAAGCCTACACATTTTAGCCTTTGAAGGCTCGATAGAATAATGATTAAACACGAAAACAAGGAAATTGCACCCATGTCATTATAGCTTCTGCCGGTGTGGTTCTATGATGTTTACATCTGTCCGCCCTACGGTGAAATGTATAAGAGCATATGCTTTCATCGAGGATTTCTTATTATCAAAAATTATTTTTGTGCTGTGTATGTGCAATGAGAGATGTTATTCCAAGTGCATACAAAGACCTGCTGGGATGCCTAATAGGCAGATCAAAGAGAAGCCATACTGTGTGTTTTGTCCTTTATGTTTTCATTACATCAGTTCAATAAATGATATAGTTAGTGGTTAACAGTGTCCCCTTGAGGTTTAGTGCTCTACCTATCCTGGCCTTCTGCGTGATGCTGCCGTCTGGTTCTTTAAGAGGTCGTTTTTTTTCTTTATGCTTCAGCCATTAATCCAACACACACACACACACACACACACACACACACACACACACACACACACACACACACACACACACACACACACACACACACACACACACACACACACACACACACACACACACACACACACACACACACACACACACACACACACACACACACACACACACACACACACACACACACACACCTTCTTTTCCTCAATTAAAAATAGCGTAAAAGCACACAGAGAGGATATCAATGAATCTGAGCATTAGTAAATAATCAAACTGCAATAAATTAAAAGATAAATACATCAAATATAGGTATGAAAACATACAGATAATGACTTGAGGAAGTTAAAGAGAGCTTAGGCTCAGTCTCCACATGCTATGGGTATCTCTAATAAGCGTATTTTACGGTACATGATCGAAGTCCCTGAATCCTTCTACTCTAATGCATGCATAAGAGGAGTGTGTATATTGCTGCAGCCTCTCTCTCTGCTTATGAACTGCAGTGAAAGGAGCATCTGGTATGAGGCTCAACCTACTGTAGCAGCGCAGCACTCTGCATATCATTATCCAGTCAGCAAAGCCAATTCTACACTACATCTCCATCTCTCTCTGACTCTCCCATATGCACAGACTGACTCTTTTTTTAAGCCCTCTCAAAACACACATATACTATAAAGACACACACAAAGATTCAGACCCCTTTTTAGAACAGAACGAGTTGAGTGTGTCTCGAGAGCCAAAAGCTAAAGTGCAATTAAAGCCATTTGTAATGTGTCACACCGCATTACCAAAACTAGGACAATTGTATGCTTTGTAATGTAATTTATTTAATTATTATATATATTATATAATCTGATGCATTAAAGCTACAGTACCAACACAATTTACAGAGGCCTTGCGGGCACCAATCAACAAAGAGTGAAAAGCAGATGGCTAGAGTGACTTCAGGTTTTCAGAAGTGAATTTGCGGGATGATCTGTAGTATCTGTTGTAGTGAAAACCTTGTGTTAGCGGCAATCTGTTTTGTTTAAGAGATTTGCCCCTCCTGAAACCCTTCCACGGAGACAGCAGCTCCTCAGCAGGAATAAATGCAGCAAGAAGAGGCAGCAGATACCATGAGCATCTGCTGTCATCGGACCTCACACCAAGGCAGATCTTTCACACAATTTCCTGATTTTCAAGTACTTGGATATACAGTGTAGAATTTCTGATTCCAATAGGGTACTTTCTTTCAAGGACTACCACACACTGAACACATTAATTCAGAAGTTTTTACTGCCATTGCTCTTGGAAAAAAAAGAAAAAGAAAGAGACAGAAAAAAGGGTTTAGTAGAGGGACCAATCCAATTAAAATCCTGCTTTTAATAGCCTCCTTCAATTGACTTTTAATGTTCCCCACGGTCTCGTTAATAAATTTAAAGCATTTAGTCACAAACTGCCAACTCGAATTTCCATAGCATGAAAAAAAATGCCTACTTCCCAGCCTTGAAAGAGATGAAGAGGTAGATGAAAGCGGTTGACAGAGAAAAGACAAAAAGCTAACCATCAGATTTAGGGAGTCAGATATCAGATGAAAGATAAGCGCCGATTCTTCAGGGTGAGAAAAACAGAGTATATTTTTGACATGCTCATGTTTATCGCAGATTAATGTGATTAACTTTGACTGTTATTGCCTCTGCCCTCTGAGATAGCGCTGGCATTTGCTTGAAACACCAATAATATTTCTTTCTAAATCCAATACAATTTTAGGGACATTTGATATACTTAGACAAGTCGTTTTCTCAGTTAGTCCAGCACTGAGAGGAGCCTAATCCTGGAGCTCTAATAGGGTGCAGGCTTATGTCAGTGAGTGATTGATAGCTGCTTACATAAACCCAGTCTATTACACCCTTACCAGTTTTAGGGCTGCTCACATGGTAAATACTGCTCCCCGCAGGCATGCCCCTCTGGGAACATACTGTAGGGTGCACACATACCGTACTGAAGAACTCAGCCCTGCCTGACATTCTGCACGCTGCCTTGATTAATTGCTCATCAAGCTGCAATAGAGTTTAATTAACTGATGAAGTTGATCCACCATTCTCCTCTAATCTGCTCTTTTTTTTATGCTTCTCATCCTTGCAGCTGGAGGGTGGAGTAGCTGCTGCAAAAATCAGGGTGTCAGTTTCTCGTTAAAACTTCCCATCTGCGCTCATTATACAACCATAGGGATACTTGTTTTACTAGCTCTAAAGACGCCAAACTGCCTCTGCAGACAGAGTGTATTTTCCTGTAATTGTTAGAAGCTCCGTGGCATAACTTTCTCTCTTCCAATCATGTCTACAAAACCATGTCTGGACCAATGTGTTAAATTGACAAAAAAAGGCTTTTAACAGAATTACAGACAGCTTGGGTTGTGATATTTTGACAAAATGTACTTAAACCTTCAGATTGAAGTGTTACCATGAATAATACATTAATTAATAAATAATTCATTATCTTGTTGTTTAAAGGATATAGTATGTTGTTCATAATCTGCTTAAAAACAGAAACCATGAGTTGAAACGAACCACACGTTTTGAATGTTTTACTGGAGCGAGAAAACATTTCCCCAGCCCACGTACAGACAATCAAAAAAAAAATAAGGAAATGAAGGAAGTGAAAAGTGGTATTTCAGATGGAACCTCCACTCTGATCTCTTCAAAAATGAACACCACAGTGTAGGATGTAATGTTTTGCTTGTTTATGAGTCATTCATGTTGACAACCATTGTGCACCCGTCACATTTCATATCTCACAACTCCGACGCCACAGGACTGAAACACATCTCCCTCCAGTGGACATGTCTGTGAGGGGTCTGTTGTCAGGTGGAGTGCTCACCTCCGTCTTCCCCTTAGTGTGTGTTATGTGTGTGTGTCTCCGTGTTGAGGGGGCATTATACTCTCGCTGTAGAAGCTAAATGTCTTAATGTAGCTATAGGCGGGCAGACTACTGTTCACCTTATCTTTTAATTACCTCTGATATTCTTCTGCTTCGCCTTTTTTTCATTTTTTCAAAGCTTGGTTAATGAAATTACAGACATAATGGAATAATTAGAAGAAAGATATTTTTTTCTTCCTTAGATCACGTGGTCTGTAAACTGTACATAATGCTGTAATTCATCTATACACCTGTAATTAAAGGTCATGCAAACGTGTACATGCAGTCACTCAGACATCATTTTTAGAGTGTACAGTGCTACATTCATAACAAAGCTGAAGGCAGTATAGAAGCACTACTATGGGGTTGCAGAAAATTAAATTTCAGCCTCATAGGAGCGCTGTATGATACATTAACTTCCTAATATGCCGAACAATTTAATGATGTTACGGGCGGTGACAAAACTACAGTATATTGTCTCTCTGGGGAGCCAGTCGGGCCTGTGAAGTTATATTACTTCAGTAAAAGATACGAGCTCAAACTTCACCTTTTATGTTAGCTCTATATCAAATACAATATGAATTATATATATAACCTTCTCCCGGGATGGACGAATACACCTTTTCCCTAGAGTTGCCATATTTGTAAGAGTATTTACATTACCTTTAACTAGCTATTCCGATCTGAGCACCCTCGTGAATAAGATTCCTGGTCACTGTCGGATGCTATCATTTTGATAAACACTGTCAAATCTTCAGACATGCCATAACCTCCCTATGTGGCATGACTGTGAGCAAATGTCTTTTGCACACGGAGGAAAAACAAGCTCTTAAACAGAGAAACCTTGACATCAATCGGGCACATGAAATTGATTTACAAGCGTGTGGCGCATACTGTATACCTTTCAACATTTTCATTATATATCTTTATCATCCGTTAAATCATGTGTAAAATGGAGGGCAAGATATGCGACCCTCGCCGTTTACTTTGGGAGCTTCCCCACTTAACACAGGATTCAGGATATAAATGTTCCGTCCTCTTAACATGAAATCATCAGAGCATTACTCTGTTCTGTTTGGTTTTAAATCTGACATCAAAGTCAAAACTATGGGAACATATAATTATTGTCGTCGAGAAATATAGGCAAATCCCCTGCATTCATGAAATGAATCATTAGGAAGCAATTTAGCTCTGACACAAAAAACCTACAGGGTGGAAACAAGTTTGCTTGTTTAACGATTTAACCCTAAAGCTTTTTGAAAATGTCCTTCCTCATGATTACCATTTCTTGGGGTTATTTTATTTCGGTTTTCATATTTTGCCTGGATTGCCTTCCTATTTATCCTGGTTAACCTGGAAAAAGAGATCATGTATCTCAAGGGGATCTTCATAGCTCAATAAAGTATACATTATTAAAATAAAGTATAGATTTGTCCTTGTTTTTCCTAAAGCACTCTTCGTCCTTCTACGGTTGAGTGTATAGTGCAACCCGTTATCTCTCTTTTCCCAAGTCATTAGGAGACTACTAGAACACAAGGCTATTTTTTAAGGTGAGTCAACTTTTAAAATGTGTTCTAAACCATGAAACACAGTTTAACAAGGCCCCCCCCACCCCTTCATTTAGCTATGGCCTCGGAGCGTTTCCATTGTGGTGAGGGATAAATGAGCTCAGCTTATTTCAAAATCAAGTCCTCCGGCTAAAGTGCCTAATTATCTGTGAAGTTGGCTTTAAATTGTTTCTATTGCTAGGAGACTCTATCAAGAAGCTTTCTGTAGGAGAGCTTCATCACATAGCTCAAGTTAATAAATCATCAGGCCAGCCACAGTGGTTGTTTGAAGAGAGGGCGCCAAGAGAACAACAAGAGACACACTTCTATTGAACCGTTATAGGGGAAATAATAAAAACATTCATTCATGCTTATGTATAATGCAGCAGCACCTTCTTTGTGGGATTGTAGGAAGAAAACATACATAACAGCTACAGTAAGCTTTTTAACACAGGGTTCGTGCAATAAAAATAAAATGTTCTGCTCATTAGCGGCACAAGAGCGCTAGAGTTCAGAAGTTCACATTCAGTTTGAAGTGACAGTAATGGGAGCTGGACAGAAGCACATTTGAAAAGAAAATGTTTTTTTTTTTTTTTTTTTCTTCTTGAAATGACATTTGCTGTCTGACTGTACGCTTCTCTTGCTCCGCCTTTGGATCGCCTTTGACGCTTTTCATCAAGGGAGGTCAACAGATATTTGAAATTTCGTTCTATCTCGCTCAAAGAAATCAATTCAGGTTTCATGTGATTCTCCTGTCGTCCGTTCACTTGTGACAGTTGGCGCGCAGTCAGGGTGAGTTGACCTTCATCTCTGTCCTCTCTGCCAGGTCTGCCTGCGTTCCCCTGAGCAAACTAAGAGACCAGCTCACTTCATCGGTACACCATACAGCTTTCTGGCTAAGTAGGATCAAATATAATCAAGTGTGCATTTAGGTAGAATGGGGATGGAGCAATCACCTCAATAAGAAATGGAAAACGCTGCGGTAGAGCTGGGACATACGCCTGAAGGCAGGGAACAGAAGCCATGATTGACCTTAACTCTTCAGGACAAGACTTTCAGACATTTGATATGAAAAGGATACACATCATGACAAACATTTTGCCGTGTCTACTCAGATTATGTCCGGTTTAGGTGATCATAAGGATGAGTAAACCCTGCATGCCACAATCTGTCATTTAAGAGTTATGTTATGCCATACAGATCGTATGCAGTGGCAACAATGGTGACCTTTAGAAAAGGTGTTTGTATTTTGAAGGTTTTCACTGAGCAAGGTTTCTTGTTATAATGAGATTGTTCCTCATAAATATGCAATCCGTTCTTGTTCCACTGAGATCTGTTCCACTATGTTTCTCACCGTCTGAGCCCCTCACGTAATTATGTGACAGGTTTGCTAATCTAGCAAAAGGTGTCACACACATTTCACCCCGGTAATGCAGGAGTATCGTATTAACACATTACAGCTCAATTGCGTCACATTTCCATAATGATGGCATTGTTTTCTCAATGTATAACTGTTTAATTATTTGGGTGACTGACATAACAATAATTTCATAACACAGTAAATATGTCATCTTGACATACATACTAGATCAAGTATGGATTTGAGGTGATACATTTGTAAATATGAGCATAACAGGGTACACCCAATTGAATATGTATTTTAAAAGAACAATGATTCTCACTATTAAGTACCATCAAATATTACATTTCTTAAAACAGTTATTTTTCCCTCATAGTTTAGCTACACTATTGGATCAATTTGAGAAAAAAAAGTCTGGAACTAATGCAACCAGCAAAGCTCGAATCTTTCCTTATATCACATCAGTCATACTGGTGGACTAAAAATAAATGGACTCACAGTATGAAATAAGATCCTTAGAATCTGAAATCAATTTCACATCTTTGATGTCCATCATACTCTGAGGTGATGGGGATAGAAGTGAAATCAAGCTTAAAAGCCAAGTAGAGCTTCACAATAAAATGCAGATAAATATACATATATAGATTTTAAAGATTTAAACATGTTAGCATTTGGGGCTAACAACTATATGTACCTTGTGCTGCTGCTTCATAGAAAAGCCTCCATTTTACACCTTGCTTTCTTCAGGTTTAAGGCAGCTGGCGGGCTTTAACTAAAAAGTATTTCAGTTTTGAACTCAGTGTTCAGTACAAACTAGCTTTGCAATGTATTTTAACGTACATTTGTTTATGTCTTTTGTTGGTGGGTCCATTTTAATTATTGCATGTGAAAAAATGGACTGGCAGGTCTTTGCAACATGTCCACTCATGGGAAGGACAACAGAATTATGATTAATAGTGCAACACAAAAAGGGTTTCTACCAAAGGCAAGAATGTGACAGGGTGGACAGGATACCATGAAAAAAGCTCTTTTGCAGCTGTAATTTCAACTATGCATTTATTATATGTTAATGAATTAAAATCGGCATCCTTTGAGTGGTTCGATATTAGGGTAAGAGTAAGGAGTAAGAATCTTTAATCGGCGTATTATATCAATGTTAGCTAAACAAAACAAAAACTAGCATCATATCTATCTTTTTAACAGGGAATACATTTTAACTTTGATGCGACAAAAATACTGGAACATTTAAAATTACTACGTTTTTAAAAAGTGACTTTGAGAGCAGATTGAGTGTACAGAGATACTGTAAGAAGCTCAATCTGACTGCTCTGCCTCCAGTGGGGTTCAGTAAAGAGGCTACATTGGGATCACCAGCAGGGTCAGAGTCTGAAAGTGTTTTGGGAAGGTTCATCTTATCACAGTACACCACTTTACTTCTACACATGCAATATGTTCCTCGCTCTTACCCTCTATTCCCACTTCTGCAACTAGTATGGCTACTTCTGAATTTGTAAAGGAAATAAAAAGTTAATTTGATTCGAGGGTCTATAAATATAAATAAAAGTGATGAAGACTGTGACCTGTGAAACAACACCACAGCCCCCATACTTTGGATTTGGTTCCACTATAGGCACTTCAAAAGAAGACTTCAAAGTGCTGTTTTGAGCAGTGGATGTCTTCCAACACTCTTTGATACCACCATCAATTTGTAAATTAAAGCTATGTTATATTTGGCACAGGGAAGTAGAAATTCCTATATCTACAGCACCATTTCATCTTCGAGCCTCCTGCTTTAGGAAAGTACACCATAAATAGCCTGTTAAAGTGATAACAGCTAAGAACTAAATATATATCAGTATGCACTGTGATAAATGATGCTTAGAGATAATTAGTCAGTCCTGTTCAGTTGCCATGCCCTATGACTTTGAATGGTTTATCATTACAAGCACATTGTACGCCTTCATTTTTCAAAACAATCCCCAATATATGTTGTTTGTGCAGTTGAATATATTCATAAACGATTTGCTATTCAATGAGCCTGGAGGTTATTAAGCTTGTTGCCATGGTGATGGAGGCAATGTAGAAATGCAGTTACAGCAATTGTGATAAGCATAGCAGTGACAAGCAAAACATATGGCAAATGTCCTCTTGCATGCATTGCATTTCTACTGCTTAGCCTGTATGTCATTTGAAACTTAACTCAGAATTTAAAGAGCATCAGAGATAACGTCTGAGAAATGCTTAAATCCGACATGTACTCTAAAAACAACAGACAGTAAAATGTTCCTATTAGGCTGCCCACAGCTGTAGAAGTGAATGTGATGTTTGGCGATTATCAGGAACAAGAGGGATACACTCACAAACAATAAAATGGACCCTTAAATGTATATTGCCAATAGCTGTTATTTAACTGGGTTAAAGTGTTTTAGGGTGCATTTTCCTTTAAGAGAACCCAGGGGTACTCGTTTCTAATACCTCCACAGAACTGGGAAACTGCCAAGCTTTAAAATTGCCACCATCAATCAAGAGGTTTTAAAGGATGCAACAAGCAATTTCATGGATGACTTTTTTTCCAACTTCTCCAACATTATTTCCCATCAGCCTTGTGTATTATTGCGCCATTGCTTTTCTTTATCCACCCCGGTTTCTCTTTGATTCCAGAGCCACTGACAAAAAACAGCCTGTAAGTGCCTGTATCCAAATACTGAAGCATGTCCATCTCGGAAGAGGGATACATTAACAGATCTAGGACAAGAGGTGTTCAATTATGACAAGAAGTATGATTTACTTAAACCTCAGAGGATTAAACCTTGTCCTAGATATATCAGATAATGGAGGGCTTTGGTTGATTTGGAAATATAAAAAACATGCAAAGCTACACTATTGTATCTGCTCTCAGACCCCATTTTCTTTTTGAAAAATGCCTGACAGATGGAGGGCTTTAGTTGGTGTGGTGCAGCTAAGATGGAAAAAAGGGAGAATATACAGTTGCTGTACTAGTGATACCGACTCAAGCCTCTCTCTTTGCCTTCAAGCAGAGTATCCTTTACAGCAAACAGGAGAGGTGAGATCTAATCATTGTAGCCCAATCAATCAAAGCTGAGTACATAAATGGATGTGATATGAATTCATAGAGGTAGCGCTGGTAGTGCTTCTTTGACAGAAACATCCTTGAAAGAAAAAAAGGATAGAAGGACAATTTTTATATAGGAAAAAAGGGACCTTGATATGTATACAGAACAAAAACAAACCATATTTTTGACTACAACGGTCTCTCATGTATGCTATTTGACGGCAATACAAATCATATAACAGCAGTAGTCAGACTCACAGGAATGCGCCGTTCTACTTCACACTTAGAGAAAAAAAGCGGTGCAAAAAGAGAAGCCATTCAAATTACCAAGAGGGATAACGGTGAACATCCCTGATATGTGCTGCACATGAGATTTGAACTAAATTGTTGTTTTTCTCAGACAATGCTCAAATGTCTGCCTCCTCCTGGCCATATCTTCTCAAAACTGAAGATCCTGATCCTTAAACAGAGCACCCTAAAGAGATATGGGATCTTTGTCTTTATCCTGTCCAGCAGCTATTATTGAGTGAAACTGACCCAATATCTCTGTGCTGATGGATGCTTCTATATTCTGCAGAGGATTGTAAGGCAACAATTACCTTCCTAAAACCTGGAGTATTAGACACTATATTGGGTCTTAGTCTTTTTTGATGGGCTCTTTTTGCAGTCTTTGTGTACTGACATCTAATTTAAACGCTGTTGAGTATACAGCCGAGTGATCACTAAAGATAGCAATGGTTTTCTCAGTTAGAGCACAACAACAAGTTAATGACTTTCTGCTGTTGTCCAATCATAAGCAACCGCTGGACCTTATTTTAATGTGTTTTAACAAGCTGTGACTCTTAGCGTTTCATCTGCTTGGGTGGACGGTAGGGCTGCTAAATTAATCGTATTTTAATAGCAATTACGATTATGGCTTGCAACGATTACGAAAACAATGTAATCGAAATAAAACGATTATTTTTGTATTATTGCTTTTTTTATTATTTTTTATTATACTTAACGTTCAGGGTAATCAACTCTTAAAAACATAATGTTCAATTTTTTTCCCTCCAATAAATTCATGTTTTCAAAATAAATGGATAAACGTTTTTAATAATCGTGATATCAATTATTGACCCAAATAATCGAGATTATGATTTTTGCCATAATCAAGCAGCCCTAGTGGACAGTAAGTTATATATTATAGTCACACATTCTTTGATTTTGTTTTTTATTTCCAGAGATTTAAAAGAAAAGTATGTTTCAACTTTTTTATTTAGTTATTTTTCTTCAAATTTAAACCACATAACTTTCAGCTGTAATACTTTCTCGCTGGTTTTCAAAAGTGGAGGGAACAGCCATCAACACCTGCCAGCCTCCTCACACACTGCAAGGGTTTAAAATCCTTCTCTCTCCTCTGTTCTATGGCAGCCTGACATTATGGTGTCGAAGAAACTGCCTGTTAGGGCCAGAGAGCAAGGTGACAATTCTAGCCAGGAGCCGTCATTATGAGCCAACCGAGTCAGTCATAAAATGGCAGAAGCAGTGCTTTTCTTTTTCTTTCCATTCTCCAGATTAACATAGTCCTACTGCAATCATCAGCATTAATTTAATCTGATCCCAATCATCTTAATCAACGATGAGACGCAACAACTGAATAAACTAAAGGATTTAAGAGGGGAAAAAAAGCCTCCAACCCACTCAATTTCAGGATTTTGTCCAATTATACTAACTTGTCATTTATTGTGGGTGCAGAAAGGAACACCTGCTCAAGGATTAATAGTGTGGGGTGAAAATCTGCAGATAGATGTGTTGACAGCGCTGAAGACAGCCACTCTGCAAGGTGATGACAGACGCTACCAAATGACAGATATTTGGTTGTTTGTCTTCCCTGTGGAGCTGACCAGGCACTTTCATCTGAATCCACCATGTAGTGATACAGACTGCATCTACTCCAAATATATTTAGCAGGAAAAAAAGGTTGCCAGTGCAGGCTAGAGGTTTCACAATTAGGCACACCTTTATAAACCGTTGTTTCTTTGTGTTTGTGGTACTGATAAATTACATATAGCCGTGATCGATTTGTGCTGTGTACAAGGGTAGCATCTGGTGGCAACACACTTAGGCTGATCGGCTAACACTCTCCCCTGAGCTGCAGTGTTCACACCACTGCCTCGTTCATATTCACAGTGTCCATGTTGGTTATTTGATATTCATCAATTGATTATCATTACTGGGATGGAACTTTGTAACCTGGCTCCGTGTAAGGATTAAATGGTCACCTGAACCAGGCATTGACACATTTCAAAAGTTCTACAAAAAGGAAGCCAATAATGAGATACAACTGATTAAGGCAGGCTCTTAGGTTGTAACAAGAAATTGATGGAAGGAAAGTGTGTGATCCCCCGGGTGCAGTCGTTTATTTTTGAGATTATTTAGCACCTTCTAATGAGACCATGTCACCTCGCCAATGGCGTTGTTTGCATAATGTATTTTTTTCATTTTGTAATGAATTTTTCTCAGCTTTTGTACCAAATATTTGACTCCATGCGGGCCTGCCGAGAGCACTGTAGCACTGGCTAGGTCCATTTCATATATACTATACGCTATACAGTATATATATATATCTCGATTGTTTTCTGCGCTGTCCGTTATCGCGGATAAAAGAGCTTCTCCTGCCGCTGCTGAAATTAGAACAGGGCAGTCAGGTGTTACTACAGTACACCTTAAAACCTGTCAGGCGGGAAGCCCAGCACTTGATAAGGTCTCTCCAAATGTTAGGGCCAGGAAATTGATGAAAGCTAATTTGCTGATACCTTTTTCTCTCCCCACAGTTAACCTAGTTTCTGCATGGAGGGCTATTTCTCCTACCTGTCCAGAAATAGGAGAAACTGTTCAGCCTGCAGAGAGCCGGTTTGGTCTGACTCCCCTCTGGGCCTGCTGACACCTATAACTAAAATCACCCAGAGCTTGAGGAAAAAGAAGAAATAGAGCCTAATTGATGAAAGCAAACTATCCACACCTCTGTTATTTTAAGAATAACTACCCTACAGATCCATGATAATGGGTGACAGTGTTTAGTAGACCTGCAGTATTAACCGAAGTTTAAACATCTTCTTAAGTATACTTGTTAGTTTAAAGCAGGGGTCGGCAACCCTAACGCGGTACCGTAACCAGTGGCACACTAGGAATAAGTGTGCAAAAATATTTTTGCCTCTTCCGCAGCGCAGAAGGAAATAAAACATTTAAGAAATCTAGACCGCAAAATAATTAAACAAGCGACTGCCTGTTTTTCCTGGCCAAGGACAGGCTCCTTGAACACAACACGAGCGTAACGTGTCATTTCACATGATGCCGTTTAAAAAATATAGTAATAAAGGGCGTTGCCGGCCTTCAGTGAACCGAGCCAGCCTTTCTGCGCGACTGTCACTCTAATGCGGGATATAGTCTCAATATGTGGGACGCGGGACAAATGATAAAAAACGCTGTGCAGTCCCGCACAGTCCCGGGACACCTGGTCACCCTACTTCTGGGTCTTTGTGTGTCACTCAAGCTTGGCTGTGTGTGTGTGTGTGTGTGGCACGAGCGTATTTTGTGTGAGTGAGCGATCCATAGATCTCTTAATGTTGCTCTCAGAGTACACCAGATTGATGCTTTTAACTTCAATATTAAAAAAAAATCTTCCGGGGGTGCATGCCACCGGACCCCCCTAGATGATGTTAGGTTCCCCACCCCACTTAAATCTTTTTCACATGGATAGGATACTAAATACATTTGCACACATCTTGTGTCCATATATTTCTGTTTAGGTGGTCATGCCACAACCGTTCACGTGCGTGCATGCAAGCGCGAGTCATAGTGATCTTAATGTGGATTTGGCACACTGATCACATTTCTTTTTTTAAATGGCACTTCAAAAAGGTTGCCGACCCCTGGTTTAAAGCAATTACTTAGAGTGTGTAATGAAATCATTACATCTCTTCTCACTTGAGTCATACCAGGGACCTTGCTCCTTACAACTTTTGTCTCCATTTCAACATTAATATGTAAACTGCATCTATTTCTCTGGTTAAACAGGATCCGTCGGGGGGCACGGCAATGTGATGAAGACTTGTGTCGGGCCAAGTGAGCTGGAACTGATGGTGCACATAATTAATGGTCTGAAATAGACTGAGAATTAGTGCTGGGCTGGGATGTTAATCGACTATGATACTTGGGCTGGTGCCTCCCAGCCTGAGGCTCTTACTCTTTCCCCCTGCTTTGCTCCATCACTTTGCTTGGATTTTCGTTGTGTCCTATTTCTTCGACTCCTCACTGTGCCTGCCTCTGATTTCGCTTCCTACTCAATCCCTCTCGCTCTCTTCCGATCACATTTTCCATGTTTGTTTCCTTTCCTTGCACGTTAACATTGAATGTATATGGAACTTGAACAACAGAGAGGGAAAGAGATGTGACACAAACTTCTCATGTTGGAACACAACCTAAACAAACTTTGCATCTTTGGTTGTCCCCTGCGGGACAGACTAATGATGCTGGAGCTGAAAGAGTAATAGGACGCACACAATGGTTACCATGACATTGTCTATGTCTATGACCTTTTTAACATCCTCTTCCATAATTCATCCCCTAAAGAGATGACCCGTGCAACTCTAGAGGAAGAGTGTGGGAAGGATTATGTTCATTTAAAAAATATGCTATTATAAATAAGATGGGTCCAGCATTTTCTTAATTTATAATAATAACAATAAAACATCTTATTTATATAGCCATTTTCAAAGCGCTTAAATATATATAATTAAAAAATATATATTTTCACAGACACTCTCCCTTTTTAAAAATGTTCCCATAATGCAATAAAAAAGTACATTTCATAAGACCATGCCCACCTAGTATACACTCTCTTATTTAAAATGTACCGTTTGAGAACAAAGCTTAGACCTACAGTACAGTCAGCTTGCAGGAATCAATAGAAAATCAAAACCACTGCTACTTTTCCAAATGCCTGTTTGATTACTAACAGTGAAATCAGTGTGTGAGCAAGACTTTATTTATGTGACAGAAACAGCCACAAAGGCTCATGCTGATTACATCTGGCAGATTTGCATAAATAAAGTTTTGAAAGACGTGGTTTGTATCTTGTGTTTATGCAGCTTTTAAATGTTATTTCATTACGTGCTGAATCTGTGTTTTTTGTATTTATAAATATTTAATTCAATGATAACAGAGCAATTCCAGCTGCCTTCAATACCACACCCCAAACTGAAGATAAGGCCGAGGCAGTTCAGTTTTGATAATAGAAAATCAAACACTGCCAAAGCTTCTCAACCATCATTAATCTCCTGCCCCAGTGCCTGACTCACAGGGAGTGACTGTTGATGGAGAGGAAGAGAAGCACACGATAGAGCAGAAGACTGGAGTGAATGAGGGAAGTGAATTAGAGAGAAAAAGAGAAAGACAGATCAAAGCAAAGGCTGGAGAAATGAGAAACTCGATTACAGGGAAGAGAGAGGTGGAAAGGTATAGAGTACAGTAGGTGGACTTAGATGGGAACTAAAGAGAAAGGGAATTCAAGCTATTAGGGCGAACAGCAGGAGCTGGTCCGAAGGGAACTCGCTGGACTGAAGGTATAAGGTCGGCCTTATCACTCCATCAGAGATGTCTGGTTGTCCACACGCAGATAGCAATCACTGTCAACCCAATACCTCCCCCATCACAACCCATTACTCTATCTCTCAACCACAGATGCCTGCCTCCCTGGCTACACATTTTGCCTTTGTGATGATCCCTCTGACTTCACACTGTCGCTGAGGTCTCACCTGCCACTGCACATGAGCATTAGCTCCCGTATTACTAAGTAGACTTTTTTGCGTAGGCAGCGGTAGCAGCAGTTGGCCGGAGAAGGGAGAGACTGCCATTGATTTCTCGCGTTGAAGGACATGCTGAGGTTGGAGGCCTGAGGTTGTGGGGCTGAGGCGGCACTGGCTGTCAGGGTTTAAAGGCTGCTGGAGTTCTGAGACAGCTCAGCGTACAGAGGCATTCATCATCAGAAAGGTAACTGGCTTCTCTGAAAGCAACTCAGCCGAAAAATGAACAGCTGCTAAGGCTGCTCCCACAAAGACCCCACCATTCTTTCTGCTTTCCGCAGCCCTAGGTTCACAGCAATAGGAAGCAAGTCAGACATGTTGTCATTCAAATGCATAACCCCTCACAGAGAGACATATTTGTCTGACTGGAAATAACATATTGAAATGGAGGGTTTCTAAACTGCCTACTGTATGCAGGATGGAAACAAAAACATATCCGAAAAGTACAAGCATCTAGAATAAATGTTCTCTGTGTTTGGCTTTCAAAATATAAAGTTTTATGGACATCTGTGTCTCTGACAGCATCTCCCTTACACACATATTTTTATAAAGGCAAAAAGCTCGACAAGCTGCCAAATAAAATGAGTAACGTCATCTATTTTGGAGTCTGTGACGCCTCTACACTGCCTCACCCAGAATTGCAAAATCCATGATTTGAAGTCAAGAAAGGCTAACAGCTTGAGCCTACTTCTTATAAAGTGAATGTAGAGTGTCTGCAGTGTTGTTACTATATAGACCCTCCAGAAAAACGCGGGCAAAAATCCTTGATTATGCGGGCTAAAATCCTTGATTATGCGGGCTAAAATCCTTGATTATGCGATAAACATGCAGGGTTTTTATGTGATTTTATGAGGTGAAAGTTGCAAAAAACAATAGATTTTTTTTTAAATATTGGGCTGTCTTATTTATTCTCTCTCACACACAACCTGCCACTAACGTTAAACCCCTTTCCTATTCAATTAAACACACTCAATGTTTATTTATTGTAAAAGCAATTGGGCTATTTTAATCTCTCACGCACGCACGCGCACACGCACACGCACACACACACACACACTTCTCCGCCTCATTCTGTTTTCATTTACTCGTTCGTTATCTGAGCTTCAATCTTGTAGGCTACTCACCTCGTTTCTTGTAGCCCTCGAAAGCGTTTTGGAGGTTGATGCCTCGGTGAACGTGAGTTGTTTGGCTTTCTTGTCCGCAGCAGCAGAAAGCATTTTCGAATGTTTGAATGAATCAAAGTGGGTCGTCACCGTCGATTTTCTCTAAGACGTATGCTCCAACACACAGTTGCACGGGGTGCAGAATAGATTCCCCCCACTTTCGTGAAAGACATTGGGGTACTGCTTTGCCCGGTCTTTAGCAGAAATGTTTGTCGGTAAATGAGATGGATCAGATTTTTTCATCTTGGTGTTTTCTCTCTCGTGTGAGTTCTACACGTTCACTCTACGGTGTTGTTTACCTTCTGTGATGCGCGAGCTGATGACGTCGCGTCATCATCATCAATACTTCACGTCAAGACAAGTTAACTTTTTTTTTTCTCAACTTTGTGTTGAAAAATGCGGGGATTATGCGGCCTTTTGATAAATATGCGGCCTTTTAAAAATCTGCGCCATTTAGCTGATTATGCAGTAAATTCTGCGATCGCAGAATCGCGTTTTTACGGAGGGTCTAGATAAATGCATACTACACATGATTGTACTTATCATTGATATAGATTTGCAAAAATGTTTCACAGACTCCAGCTTTGTTATCCACTTTTTTCAATTACCACAGGAGAGCAGTGTGTATGTGAGTCTCACATTGGTGCATACAATGAAGAAATGTAAGGCAATAATTAGCATTCCCATGTGGTTATTTAGCACATTGTATGTACAAACCTATTTGTTGAACATGGCAGCCCTTCCTTTGAAAAGCACATTCATTTACCTGTCCTTAGTCAAAGCTTTTTTAGCGTGGCATCAACCTTTCTTTCAGTCTACGTCCAGCTCAAGGTTTCCACAGCTCTATCTTATTGAAGCTCAAGCAGAATGTGGGCCCATTTCCCTGTGCAGTGCAAAGTGTTAGGGAGGGCTGCAGATTAAAAAGCCTTCCCCTGGGTGTGCTCACCAGGCTGTTCAATGCTACTCGCCAGGGAGATTCACTACATACATTCTCTTTTATGGCCCTTTCCTTATTCATCATAACACAGCTTCAATTTTATTAACTTCTCCAGCCAAGCATAGATCTTTGCATGTGCCATCAGTCTTTCCCTCTCTATTTCTAGCCTTACAGCAGCCCTCTCCACCCAGTTCCCCATGATGCTCATAAGCAAGCGTACACAAGCGCACACTGTTATTCGCTCACATGTATACAGATTTAACACTGGGGAAGGCTGAGTGAATGGACACATTTCTTTCAATCCAGTCTGGTCTTTATCTTCCTGTTGGGTAAGTGTTGTTCCCCAGCTGTGCCTTGCCATAACACAGGCCCAGATAGCCTCCTGCACAAAATATGCTAAACATGGAAAACATCTTTGGTACTAAACTTTATTTTATGCAAAATAAAAGGAGTGAAGAAAACTGTGAATACTGAGGAAATGTAGGAAGACTGAATTCAATTGAACTGAAAGACTTCAGTGTGACAGTACAAATGTCAACACTGCACAACTAACAACAATAATCCTGTCTTTTGTGAATGTTAATTAGTGACTTGTTTGTCCACCAATATTATATGAATGGCTTGGAGACAATAATAATCATGTTTATTCGAAACACGTCAAATGAATACAAGGAAATGTTGTGTTTATATATTTCTTTTTTTTTTATATAATTACAATTGTCTGTGAGATTTCAGAAATGTTTTTCCTGTCCTACACTTAAGTAAATAGACATGTTCAGGAGGTTTTCAATCTTAAACATATGCAAGAGTGCTTAGGCACCATTTCATAGGATTACATTGCATAGAGCATACAACGGCTCCATTTCTCTGTACTTTCCCTGGGCTGTGTAAGGGCTATACCAAACCAGACTGCAAGAAAGTCTAATTTCACTGGTCACAGGCTTCTCCGCCATCAGAAACAGCCATATGTCCTTGAACCAAACAGGGAGGTAGCGTGGCAAGACCACTGAAACTGCTTTGATGACTTGAACAGAGCTTACTAACCGTGGCAGAACCGTGCGCTAAGAAAAAGGTAAAGTGGAAAAGTGGAAGGTGAAGGCACGAGGGCTATCTCAGTGTGAAAAGCTTTGATGGATGAGCTTTACCCATATTGTATCATGAAAAGACAGAAAGTCAGTGAGGCTGATCCTCTAGGTTTTTTAAAGCGATGAAAGTGGACTGTGTTCATGCCTAGGGTATACTGTGCCCTGCATGAGATGAAGAGATAACTCGCAAAGAAAGTGCTTTTGCTATGTTTGTATCGCACTGTTTTTAGCCACGACACTGAATTATTCAGTATTGCAACCCTATAGCAAGACATCTGTAAACCCATTGTATGTGACAAAAACTGTGATAGTGAAAAAAGGGGGATCTGAGTGATTTTGCTAACACATTTGCTAAATGTACTTCTGATTATAAATGTAGTCAGTGCTACTGTGGATTGAATCTGTCATGTGACAAGGGAGAGTTTTATATGTATCGTCATTCAGCAAGTTGGCCTAGCTAGGTACAAGAAGATCATTGTACAATCTTGCAGGTATCTGACCAATCATTGAGTCCAGAGAATCAGCGTTTGACTTTTGTCTTCTTGTGCCACCTGGAGGTTGACATTTCAGATTTTGAAAGAAATTCTGACAATTATTGGATGGTTACAATGAAATGAGGTGGATACAAATACTGTATGCCGCTCCTCAGGCTGGATTGTAATCACTTTGGTTATCCCTTAACTTTTCATCTTGTGCTATTATCATATCATCATTTTAATTTGTCTAATAATACATTTAATGACTACATTTGTCAAAAGTAATGACATTCTCATCAGCAAATTGTCATTTAGGGCACGTTAGCACACTGGGGTTCATATTTGGCCCCAAGCAATGACAAATACGAACCCCGGAGTGCTAACATTCCAGTTTGCTAGCTGAACTACTGAGCCACCATAACAAACTTCACCTGTTGGCCAAGAATGTAATATGTGCGTAATCTGGTCTCATGTATATGAAGAGAAACAAAACATGCAAAGGGCTATGCTATGCTTCTCATTAAAGATGCATGAGTTGCCTTGAGCTATCTTATCCCCAAAAAGAATTCTTCACAAAGACACATTCATCATCAAGGTGCTGTCCAGATCATAATGAGAAAAGCCAAAACGGAGAACAAACTGTCGTCTTTAGTTGTCCGATTCCCAACATATGCTGCCGCTCCTGTCGACACACCTGCTGCTTAAAAGAGAGCCAATTTATTTCCCCAGAAGGATGGACCACTTGTGACATTTGGCAATGGAGCGTCAGACGTTTCATCCAACCCGTTCCAGACACACAAACAGAACCGCAAACACTGAGAAGGTGGTAGTCAAGGTGGCATTGTCACCTGAGAAGCTAAGTAGGCTGCCTTATAAATGATACATTATAATATGTAATGACATGTGGTGTCCCGATATAACCACTCTCACCCACTTATGTTGTGGTGCCAGTTTAGGTGCACACATGACAAAACACACATCCACACACAGGCATTACTGTTGTATTGAAACATCCCACTTTATGAGTCCTTTAAATAAATACTTCCCTTGTTGGCTTCCTCTGTGATATTGCAGTTGGTTGAATTGCCCACACAATATTTACCTTACAGCCAGGAATTGTTACTGAACGCTACTGAAAGCAATGGGCTGTTTTGCCAAAAGCTGTTAGGGAGAGATCTGCTTTCACTGTGAAAAAATGGGCTACAAGGATGCCAATTCAAATCACAAAGATTCCCAATTCACAGCATTGTACTGGCAGAAGGGCTTGTCTATTCAGCAAGATGAGGCACAATTACATTTCATTCATTTCCTGCATAGGAAATTGTCAAGCAAATTAGAAGTATTTCAGCTGGGGTTCATTCCGTGTTCAGTATAGTTCACCGTCCATCTGCACAGATAGCTTTTTCTCTCGTGTCTGAGCGATTGCAAACATACAAATTAAATACTATTTTGGATTTGGTCCTTGAAATAATACTGATTTGACATTAAAAAACGATCTAACCTAAATGACAGTATCAACATCAGGTAAACATCTAAAGTCCTATAACAGGTCTAAGAAAGTCCTTATTTTTGCTTTACTGTTGAAATGACAGCATAGCGTGAGTAGCAAGGAACCAAAAAGGTATGCATCTGCATACCAAATGCAAGGGAGTGCACATATAATGTACATGTCTTACCTAGCCAATATTCAAGCATGCAAAACAGTTTGTTTCAGTGTGTGCAAGGAAGTTATTATGCTGACCCAATGCAACGGTCACAGGGCTAAAATGAGCATGGAATCTGGAAATAGGGCGGTATGAATTATAAACAGGGATTATTGTGCCAGGCGTTCTGAATGCAAGTCGTATAACATGCTTCTATTAGTAGGGCCATCCAGGTGTAACACGGCCATGAAGGCTGGATATCCAAGTAGAGGGGGAGCGCCCAAGCCTTGTTATGGGGAGAGCAAATTCCAACCCAGTCTACAAAACATTAATCTGTGTGACACTTTATCTCTCTGTGTATTTGGGCATGTAGCTGATAGTGTGTGAAGATGAGTGAGGGAGAAAGAGCCAAGTGTGTGCGAGGCATGCTTCGCTGGCACAGGGTTCTCAAGGTCTGCACATGCATGTGCATTTCCATACTTAGCTATAGGGCACTTGGTGATTTGATGTAATCACGTTATCATGGTAATGGAAATTGGATTTAATTTTCTCTTTTCAGCAGTGGCACGTTGATTCACCATCTCTTCAGCTTGGAGCAGAAAATTGACATTAACTGATTCCTTGCTGACTGCCCCTCATCCAGCCCATAAACACAGATCTTATTTGTAGAGGCGGTAAAATTGTTTAATTAAAAACAATAATTCACTACAGGTCGTTATGTGCTGCTAATTAAGCAGAGTTGACAGAGCAAGGTGTGTGTGGTCGGGAGGCGGTAACAGGGGATAAATTGCTTTGTAGTCATTACACTGACAATGTGGAGGGCATGTAGGAGTCGGTGTTCTGGTCTGTGCCAGACTGAGGAAGCTACTTAAAGATTAATGAAGAACACACCTTGACTAATGTTGGAATGTACAGGCAAACTGAGTTGTTTCCCCAAAACATTTCTTTAAAAAAAAGAGAACGCTCTGGCGTCACATTTAACAGATGTAAAAGAAGAATTACCAAACAGCTTCCTCTCTCACATTTCTACTCCTTTACCCTTCAACAAGGAGCAAGAAGTGCAATTTTGTAAATCCGCAGAGAAGATCAAAGTACTACCATGTTCTAATGGCTGCCACCCACCAGCCTCTACTGTGGTGGAAAGCACCATCAGCAGAGTGTGTCTAAGAAGAGCCAAGACAGCCTGATTAATCTTCTAATAGTTCCAGAGAGATAAAGACAGATACTGTAGACGCAGCAGCGGAGAAGGAAAGTGACAGAATAAGTTGCGATTCAGTCACTGTAATACACCCTATGTTCCAGAAAAGAAAGTGAAAAGAAGTCAAGCAACGGGGAAAGCTGATGGAAATGGATAGTTTCGTCTTTGTTGTGACTCTTACACATTTTAGCCTTTGAAATGATGAGGCTCCTCCGTAAGATGGCTGCCTCACTGCAGCACCGTCTCCTGCTCTCCTACTTGCTTCTCTCTCTTTGACAAACTCCTCATTCTGTTCGACATGACGTTAATAACTATCAAATGGATTTCATAAATATGTGAAATAAAGATCAACATATGTGATAAAAGGGAAGTCAGGCATTTCTGTTTGGAAAATGGACATATCTGCCATGGAGACTGTCATCTTTGAGAAGTTGGTAGAATTCAGACGGGAGGAAAATTGAAACAATGACAGTGCATGCTAAGACTGGCAATTCAACAATTTGCTGGGAGATTGAGCCACCACCTGAGAGCAGTTTGTTCTAACACAATGAACATGAGTGGCAAATCTTTGGATTTACTTGAGTGAAGCAAAACCTGATATGACTTTTATTTTTTCACAAAAATTAAGCAACATAATACCTAATACAGCTGATTTACTATTCAACTATTTTAGCGAAAAACATCCAAACTCAATTCACAACCTTTAAAGAAGGCATGTTCCAAAGGGCTTCCTGTCTATATTGCAAACTGGGGGGAATACCATTTATACAACTGCCTGAGGTAATATATATGAAAATGAATACAAAAGGAAGCATCGTCAAAACATAATAAAGTGAATCTGAGCGAAGACTAGCAGTACGCACAGCAGAATGTGAGAATTAACTGCTTCGAAAACAAGCTTACATATTACACAGATCATTCCCTCTTCGGTTGCGCTTGCATTAATACATATGATTATAGTGGGCACATGGAAAATAGGCATTATGCTTGTTTATACAGCTTGCATTACCATAATAATTTCTCTAGCTTGTGTTGGATGTCAACAAGTATTATGCCGGGGAGATGTGACAGAGAATACGTGGACTTGAAATCACGTCTTCTCCTCTGGCTCCCTGTGGTCTGATGGGGACAAAAGGAGGAATGGGATAGGTTGAGATGAAAGGTTTGGACTAGTCCTGCATAGACAGACCTATCTCTACAGCGCTTTGTCAGAGCTGGAGAAAAGTCTGGCTTCACATGTTATCATTACGGTAAAGGGGTGAAACCGGGTTTGTATTTCTTTAGACCAATCAAAGTGCTAAGCACCAGATACAGCAACAATACCCTTGCACAATATATTGCACTAGAGGAGTGAAACCGGGTATACGTGGCAAATGGCATGCTTATTGCCACAGTCTACATTCGGTCAGTAAGGCTAAGGCTAGAACAGCTACCAGGTATGCTTTTTGAAATACTGCCTGTGATGCTTCAGGGTTTCATAACCCACCAAATTATTAGACAAAAAACCCTTATTTTAGCTGAGCAATTACAGTACAACCACATGTAGGAGTTCCTAAAACAGAGCTGTTTATCACCATCTTTGATTTGGTTTTTGGTGGTCAAAATATTTGATTTTGGTTCAGGTTGAAGGTTCCAAAATGCTTCTTCTTTCATCAGAATGAATATACTGTACACTCAGAGTTTGGGACACAGAGATGGGACTGATTCTGAGGTTACAGGAAAACATTTATAATTCTGCTCACTTCTTCCATAAATTATTGTTATATTCAGCAATAGTTGGTACTAGGTTAGAAAAAACCCCATGAAAGTGTGCACCATTTTCAATAAGCATGTGAGAAAACGTATCTGCAGCATCACAGCAGTTTTACTGAAAACTTAGAGGAACAACAGTGAGAGTGCACACTACACTTTTGATTCCCATATCAAGCTGTTGTGTTGAGTTATTGCCCGTCATGCTCAAGGCAGGAGTATGGAGCGCTGTATTGAACGGTCCCTCTGCTTGACAAACAGAGGAAATGCTATGAATGACTGTCGGCTTTTCAGTTTGTCTATGACAGCGTCTGTCTTCATTCAGCGCTCTTAAATTGGCTTCGGAACCGATTGGAAATGGTTCTTTTATTATACACCTCACATAACTCCCCCTCTCATCAATGCCGGGCCATCTTTTATCTGGGAGATGACGTTTCCATTAGAGTCTGCCAACCTCTTACTGCTGCTCTGTGAGTTGTGGTGCTGGGGGAGAGCATTGTTAACCAACACAACAACACCAGGATCTCATTGGCTGTGCCGTACACTAGCTCGGTCGTGGAAAGGCAGTTCATCAGATGGTTGCTCATCCAGAACACACACAGGAGCAGGCATATAGACTCTCGCAGTATCTCTATCGCCCTCTTTTACTCTCCTTCTCATTCTTTCACTAGCAAAAAAAAAGAAAAGAATCAAAGATCTGAGAAAGTCAGACAACGGAGAGACAGGACTTGGCTATAGGGAGTGTGCCTGTCAGCTCTTCCTCAACAGTTTCAGTATTTCATCAAAAGGTATGAGGGACCCATAAGGTTCAGATGCCAATCTGGCAACAGTTCAGTCCCCACACACAGAACCGGGGATCTTTCAAAGAATGAAGCCTAGTAGCTCCCTCCCCTGCATGTTACTGTCTTCATTAACTTTGTCTCTGGACGCAGCTCACGTTAGCAATCAGGCCCTTTTTCAAGAAATGAGGGTAGCTTCGAAGCAACAGGACACACAGAGCGAGGGCACTTTTTTTAGGGCTGCGTCGACCATGCCCGGTGACATTGTTGGAGCTAATGAGGATGTGGCTGTGCCCGGTGTGTGTGGGTCGGCTGAGACATACGCTCCGGTCCCACTCTGGGAGTTCTAATTAGATCTACATTATCAGAATGTCTGTCCGCATTGGCCCGATCAGCTACAGTTTGGATGCATCATAAATCATCAGTCTAAGTGATCACTAAAGATCTGTATTCTGTCTGTACTGTGCGTGAGGCATTTCATTCATACGAGGCCAATGTTAACCCCGGACAAACTCAAATGTAATTATTACTCTGATGACTTGCACCTCCCACATATTTTCTGTTGTTTTCATTTCTTCCATTTGTTGGTATCCTTTGCATTACTTGAGGTGGCTGGGCTAACACAGCCTTTCCTCAATCATGATCTCATCAGGCTCAACTCCTTGACCTTTGCGCTTTGCTGTAAATGTCAGCTGTCTTTATGAGCCTATGATGAGTTTATCGAGCAATTCACACTCTCTGCCACACACACAAGAGCGCTCAGACTACACCCGCATGTACACCCAGCCATAGGATCTGTCCTTCCCAGCCAACTATAACTCTGATTTCTAGGTGTCGATGGAAAATTCATGGTGCTCAGCTCTGGCAAGTAGCACAAGTGCGGCTGCTCACCATCTTCAACAGGACCACCAAAGATAAATCAAGATTTCATGGGGACTGAAATGGCTTCCTGCAAAGCCTTAAGGACCTGGCAGGCTTTACCGACAGTCTGTTCTATAATAGAAGTCTTTGAACATCTGAAACTTAAACAGGTAGCCATTATTGTAATGGTGAAGTGTAGTAAAGTCTATATTGTTTTCGTCCACAATGTGACACAAAATGGGCCAACAACGTGCCATTAAATGTGGCCAACGAAACTCTTACCATATGCTGGAGTACTAATAAGAAATTAACCTCTCCTGACTAAGAGATCGTCCAGAGTTGTGGTTTAAAACGGGGAGGACGATCACGCCAGGGAGGCAAGCACTACTGCCATGATTATAAATGTTGCGCATTATGTCTGCCTGGACGTCTGTGTCCGCGCAGGCCTGCAACTCCTCCTAGTGGAGCACAGAGCAGAGGGAGGGAAGAGGAAGCAGCTATAACAAGCCTTTCCTGAACACTTCCATTTCAATCTTTTTATCGGTTTTGTTGTTGACTGTAATGTAACCCATTGGAATAAAGGGCAATGAAAAAAAATCAGAAAGAGGAGCACTTGGAGGAGTACACACACACACACACACACACACACACACACACACACACACACACACACACACACACACACACACACACACACACACACACACACACACACACACACACACACACACACACACACACACACACACACACACACACACACACACACACACACACACACACACACACACACACACACACACACACACACACACACACACACACACACACACACACACACACACACACACACACACACACACGTTTATCTTGTTGTCCGAGGGCCATAAAGGCAGCAACACATGGTCACAGAGGTTCCGAGGCTGTACCTGATAATGTGTCAGTTGTTTTCCTAGCACACCGGCAACACAAAAGCAGTAGGAGGAGGAAGAAGAATAGGAACGCACGCACATGCGCGTGGCCTTTTCCAGAACTAATCCTACCACCTCTTTCATTTTATCTTATCCTTCTCATCCCCCTGTGCAAACATCAGGCTTTCCTTTAATGAAATGTTTGGGTCTTTACACAGTCCTTAGTCTTTATCTTCGTAGCTTTACCCTTCCTCTTTCCTCAAACTTATCTTCCGTCTGTCCCTCCTTCATTGTCTTTGGGCGGTTATCAGTCATCTTGCAGCGGCAGGTAATAAAAGGCCAACATGCTGAGGGAGTCTCGCTCTGCTTTGTCATGTTGCTCTTTCACACCCTCCTTTTTGTCTTTTATTTTTATTTGTGGCAGCAGACCTTATCGGAGAGATGGGCGTGAGATAGCCGTCTGAGGTTCTTTGTGTTGAAATAATACGACAGGCTGATAAGGCCTTGTGGGTGAGTAGTTCACTGCTGCTTCTCTCCTCCCACCTCGCCACTTACTCTCTCCAGGAAGTCCCTAAAGGAGCTGAAATGTATCAAACATTTCTGTCATGTTCCACCTTTGATCAAATGTCACCCCATCCCCTTTGATACATTTGATTATATGTTAACGCTCACTTCATTTTAGTCAAATGAATTGTAAAATGTAGTCGTTATTAACATATTAAATGTAATGTTATGTGAAAAGTTGGCTGATGCCCAAATCATAAAACGTAGACATTCAAAGATGTAATGGAGCATTGCAGATTCTTTCCAAACAGACACAAAAACTTTTCTTCGCCATCTATTTTACTACCGATGGAGTCACAAGTTCCTGGCTCGTGCCATTACTTTGTCTCTAATCTACAGCACCTATTAAGATTTCATGAAGTGGTAATGATTATACAATTACTTCCAGCTCGGAAATACCATAATAATGGCGACGGTGACCCAGGTTTGTGAGTTTCTGGAGTGGATGTTTATAGATTAACAAACAAACACAAACAGACTGGCGGACTGGCTGGCTGGACATCGATTTGAGTTGCTATTGACGAAAGGGTGGTGGGCAACACTGGCGCTCAACAGCAGTTACATTTTCATATAAATAACAGCAGCTTTTTGGTCTGTAATTGCACCTGAAAATACTACATGGATTAAGGGGAAGACAGGGTATTGATCTCAATACATTTGAGCAATATTTGAGGCTTTGGACAATTGGCGCGTTCACACCGGAGTAATTTTCCCACAATAGTTCATCAGAACTCAGATATATTTGCATTCACACCAAAAAGCCCCCTGAACTAAATTAGTTCATCAGAACCATTGTTACCCCGTTTTCAGTCCCTGCTAAAGAGCAGGGACTTTCGTGGGAGAAAAAGGTTCCTATGTCTGATTGGCTGGGCGGACTACAAACCACGCCCCGTAAAACTCCCAAAAAGTTTTGTGAAGCTGCCATTTTATTATCCTTGCATTAACATTATTAGCATTAGCATTAGCCCAGCGCACAAACGCAGAGAGACTAACTTATGGCAACACAAAAGAAAACATGGGAGCGGTGGAGATGAGGAGGTGTCGGCGTTCTGGCGATTTACTCAGAAGGCTTGAGCTTCTACTGAAGCCTGTCCCCAACTCCGAGGACTTCCGGCCGGGGACTTCGGGTGGCAGTATATGCCGTGACGTTGTTTACGGCCTACCAGTAAACCCAAAGCAGAAGAAGAAGAAGTGACATCAGCAGCGTCATTTGCCTAATCCACCCCCAGGAACTCTGCTTTAGTTCATCAGAACTAAAAGAGTTTTCATGAACTGAGTTCTCATGAACTATTGTGGGAAAAGAACTTGGTGCGAACGCCCCTAATGAGATAGGACTTGGATGGCATATCATTAATTTTCCCGGATTCAAAAATAGACATTACAATATACAGCAACCGTATACCTATGGTAACCCTAAACAATACAGTACTGTAGCTGTTTTGGCTTCATACCTCATCTCAGACATAACGCTTCAGTGGTGAGGGAAGATTAAAACTTTGACTTTGAGTGTTAAGCTCAGTAGGGATGCAGCAGAGACATTGAATTCCCACAACAATTTGCTAAGTCTTTTATAGCAGCTCCTTGTCAGGCAGGAGGCTATTTCACAAAGTGCACTGGTGAGTTAAAGAGTTAAGGAGAAGCAAATACTTCAAGCATAACTGATTTATTAGACCAAGTAAAGGGAGGAGACTAAGAGAAGAAAATGAATTAGGCCTCACATGCTCTTTTAATTACTGTTGTCAAGGTGTTTGCTTCGCCCTTCTGGGAAAAGCAAAGCAAACCATCAGTCACAGCAAATACTTAGAAGACCCACAGAATGAGCCGTAAAGTTTAACACCTCTTCTATAGTGCAACATTTACTGAAACGCTAATTTACAAAACGCAAGCTTTTCCCTCCGAAATGTCACTTCTCTACTGAGATCTGGTACGCTGCAGGGCTGACAAAGTGAGCAGAATGAGGCCACTGATCCAGGGGTGCTCCTCTCACCTCATGTGCTTACCTGAGGGATAGAAGAGGACAAAGGAACAACATGTGCCTGTCTGTTTGATCTCGCTGTAAGAGGCAAACTGCACATGTAGGCTGCTGACACGTCATGGACGCTTTGCTCTTGCACAGGCAGCACTGCTGGCTTTCATTATTATAGAAGAGGGCCTGAGACATATTTTCATGCACATTTGCACACATACACACACAGCCTATTCCTTTGATGAGGCTGTGAAATAAGCTATGACAGGGGGCTGTGTTATAGTGCTTGGCAGCAATGTTATCCCTTGTAGCTGAGAGACAAGACATTCGCCAGAGAGTCTGCCCTAAGAGCAATAACAATGAGGAAAATGACACACGAGTCTTGCAATGTTTTACTTTAATTTCGAAATGCTGCTCCGTGTAAACTATGAGATAACATCTCTGTTGCTCAATTGGACCTTAGTGATATTGACTGGCATCGATGGAGGATATAGGGAGGGTCACTAAATCCATTATTCATAAACAGGGGACAAGAGGAGGGTGAGTGTTTCTGCTGACAATGTGGTTGCTCTCAGGAGCCAAGAGACATTTTAAAAGCGGATATAGTTCCCCATCTCACCAAACCCGCAGTCAAGATTGGTTTCACTCGTGCTGACTTCTTACGTCCAAACGGAAGGTCTCTCTCAATCTGTAGCTTCCTGTGGCACATTGTTTTTATTATGTTTGATGAGACTGTGTTATTCTTTTGGTTAAGGCAAACAATAAACCATCAGTGTCTTGTTCTTGGCACACACATAAGGTAAGAAAATCCCTTCAATTAAAGGTGACCTATCATGCA
This sequence comes from Notothenia rossii, assembly GCF_949606895.1. NCBI lineage: Eukaryota > Metazoa > Chordata > Actinopteri > Perciformes > Nototheniidae > Notothenia > Notothenia rossii. The sequence goes on from NC_136909.1 coordinate 70,446,355, forward strand.
AAATGCACTTTTGTACGTCTTTTATACATGAATATGTGTCCCCGGTGTTCGAGGGAACTCACCAAGTGTCAGAAGACACAACCCTCTCTATTTTTCTCCATACCCAAATCTCTTATAAAGGTGCTGCAACGGATCTGATACAGACTGATCCAGATTTGAACACTTCTATGACGTCACAGAAGTGGCGCTAGGCTATTGGGCCAACTCCACCAATCAGGAGGAGACAGCCACGGACATTGCCGTTCGAAAGCGCTGGAGACGCTTTAGTACAAATGCCAGGCCTGTAGATGGTGCTGTTCTCACAGAATCAGCCCATGCAAAGACAGTGTTAAATTGAGCGAAATGAGGAATGGCTAAAATGCATGATCTGTTTGGTATTTTGAAAAATAAAAAGTATAAATATGCCTTATATAGGTATGGTCCTACACTATAGTATTCAAATATAGCATGATAGGTCCACTTTAAATAAAAGGAAATTAAACAGTGAATATAATAAATAAATCAGGGACTAAAGTTAACTGAGCTAAACCACCAACAGCGCACACCGATTCGCCCACTGTGGCACGCAACCAAATGTTTCCACAGCAGCACATAATTAAAAACAGCATGCTTATATGTGTATATTTTAAACAGGCTTGGATGGAAAGCACAAGGGGCTGGAGATGAGAGCAGTGCAGCAGTGAAAAAGGTAATTAAGTTGACCAGAACAAGGCGAGCTGTCTGTTTAATATTTAATGCGGCCCCACACAAAGCACTTTGGAAGCCATCAACAACAGGGTACCAACAACAATTATGAAATAATTAGCTGAGACGAAGCCTGGAAGATTTTTCTTTGCAGGGGTATGTGTAAGTAATTGCATAAGTAATTTCAGACTTGGCCTGGTCCAAATTGACTGTGCTCTTTGGGCGACCCTGGTAAAAACCAACAGGCAACACTTGGCTCAAGCTACAGCGTATGTGCATATGTTAATGTGCAAGGACAGACAAAGCTGTATGCAAAAGCTGCAAAATACAGTTTTGTTTTTTTAGAGAATGCACTTTATTCTGATGTCCATCTCAAATTTGAATTATTTAGCTTATTGTGTGGAAACTCAAATGATACTGCACTACTTTTCTATATTTCAGATGAGAGGTGATGCTTGCTCTTTAGGGAAGGGAAAGTTAGACTGTGGAATTCAGCTGATATTAGCGGTCTCTCTTTCATGGGCAAAGATCGTGTGATGGCATATGAGTAGACCAGTCCAATCCCAAGTATACCAGGAGAACACTAGGGTGCACTTTCACTGCTGATGAATGACATTTGTAATTACAATGTCATTCAAAATGCACAAATCAATACAAACACAAACTATTAACTCATTCTTTATGAAAACACATTTCAATTTTGGTTAAACTTGAATGTTTACTTTTACATGTGTATTATCAATATTGCATGCATTTGGTGAAACTTTATATATATATATATATATATATATAAAAAACCCTTTAAGTTTATTATAATATCATATTGAGATAAAGTGAGAACAGAATAATGATAATATCTATAATATATAACGGAGTGATCCTAGAGAAAATGTGCTCCATATGCATTAGCTGGGAGACGCTGTACTTCTGCTCACTGCAATGGAGCGAGAGAGAGTGAGACTATTTTTATCCAAGCCTGAGGGCTGGGGCAGCTGTGTCAAAAGTCAACAACTATAGTGACTCCATGCTGTGACACTCCAGTCCCAAACGCACACAAACCCACTCTCTTTTTCGCATACATTGCCACACGAGCAGAGACATACTGAGATTTGATTTGTAATATATGAAATAATTTAAGAACACAGAAAAATGTTATACTGGCAAGTGTGATGTTATGTGAATCCTGGAAAAAAGGAATATAAAAAGGCTTATTTATTTACAGAAACAAGTCTAGCCAGAATATGGAGAGAAGGCTGAGCTGGTTCAAACTAAATCCATCCTTTGAGCTGCAATAACAAATAGAATGTCAATGCTCTTAACCTTGTAACCCAGAAGGAAAGCGAACATGCCCGAGAGTGTAACATTGACGATGAAATCAAATTTACCCCATGTTAGCTATGGCAATATTGCTCTGTATGAAGCAGGGCCATAATGTATTGATGTACAGCTTTGAGAATGACAAGCTGTACTCACTGTGATTTGTTACACTAATAAAAGTGAAGACACATTATTGTCCTGCCCTCTCAAATACACACATCTCCCTCTCTCTCTCTCTCTCTCTCTCTCTCTCTCTCTCTCTCTCTCTCTCTCTCTCTCTCTCTCTCTCTCTCTCTCTCTCTCTCTCTCTCTCTCTCTCTCTCTCTCTCTCTCTCTCTCTCTCTCTCTCTCTCTCTCTCTCTCTCTCTCTCTCTCTCTCTCTCTCTCTCTCTCTCTCTCTCTCTCTTTCCTCTTCATGGACCACTTGGCTTTGTAGTGGTAAAAGAGCTTGAACAAATTGAGAAATGATTGGAATTGAAAGATGAGTAATGGTGATTCTAGTGCTGTCCCTTCTCAATATGGAGATGATGAGAGTTGATTCTTTGAGGTCAGGTACATCATCCGAGCACAGCGACGGCCCCGTCTATGACTAAAAGAGATAGAAGGCTATTCACTCTTAAATATAAGCTTCTTTTTTGTTGCCACAATCAGTCACTGCTGACATAAAATCAATGCTATGTTCACCGGTGCCATACTATTACTACTGATCATCATCATCTAAACAATTTCAGCTTAAGTGCTATATGTTAACAAGAAGATCTGTTCAAGGGTTTGGACGATTATCCCGTCTCCACCCTGTTAATGTTTGAGAGGGTAACTCTACACTGGGGGAGTAAATGAGGTCAATGGAGCCCCCCCTTTCTCTGCTATCTCCTCATCACGGTTAGCTATTAGCTCAGCAATACGATGCCATTAGCCTAACTTTGTGACACACTATACTGCAAAATGCCAAACATATTAACTAGCAAACGACAGTTCTGCTTTCATTGACACTCAGTGAAATTACAGGAAAAGTGGGAAATAGCATCTGGTAGTGAATTTTAAATGTGGTGGTGCTTTTGTAAATATGCACACAGCTATGATAACTAGCATTCTTTCAAATGATTATTGATCCACAAAAGAAGTAGGGAAAATAGGAGGAATACAACTTTGTTCCAGTCATTTACAGAGAAAAGACTGAATACAACTATAAAACAAAAGTGTTCCAACACAACATCAATAAAAGAAAATACAATTGACTGCCTCTCCATATGGTATTCCACTGATGATTCTCAAATGACATGCTCTGTTGCTTTTAGACCTTTTGACAGAAGTGGAGAAGGATGACAGCTCCCGGCTGTCTTAACTTATTGTCCCACTGAGCCGGGGAAACTGCAAAAGTAAGAGTGACTTGTGTCAGCACAAACCATGGAAACTCAAATCAGTTGTGAGATGGATGTGTTTACGCCTACCCTCTGTCCGTTAGAGCGAGACAGTCCAATAATGAATAATGCCATGGGAAACAAATATGTGTTTGGACAAGTTTTTTGATACCAAGATACTTCATCTTATCTCTTACATATTCTAGGTAAAACCAGGAACTCTGCATGGTATAGCGTTTAATTTTCTCCCGCTAGTCTCCAACAATTGGTTTAACAAACAGGATTGAATGTCTAGCCGATTCAATGTGATGTGATATTGCAATTTTAATTTGAAACAACATGGTGTCTTTCATTTCAAATCTGCTTAAAACGCATATCATCATGAAACTAAACATCCCACCCCTATACTTGGTTTGTTACCATAGCAACATCATATAAAGTCAGGAGACAACTGTGCAAGCACTATAACACCTAACAAATACAAATTATTTAAAGATGATCAGCTGAATATGGATTTGAACGCCTTATCTGCACAGACAGACAGACAGTAACGGCCCGTCCACACTACAGCTTCGACAGCTTCAAAAATGGTTTCCAACGCGTCTGCCCATTCACTTTGAATGGGGTGACGTCACGTTGCCTCGCTTTTCGAACTGAATTGTGGGTAGCGGAGCGGAGCTTTCCTGGCGTTTCAGGCTGCAAAAGTTGAGCAATGTTCAACTTTTGAAGCTTCTGAAGCTTTCGGTGGAAGTGTCAGCCAATCAAATCATATGCCAGTAAGAGCTGTAGCCAATCAAACCGCTGCTTGTGTGTCAGGGGCGGGAGATTCATGTGATCGGTTGTTGTTCGAGCTTCAGACACGCCCGCAGGCAAGCTTTTTTTGAAGCTGTAGTGTGGACGGGCCGTAACATTAGTATCTGTACCTGCATGTATATTCCATTTGTCACATATATGCACACAGTGTATTCCCACTATAACATGGAACCTGTCAGTAGCTGTAGAGGTGTGCTAATATCTGATTGACGTGCCTTCACCAAGCAAGCAACACAGAAAGGCTGTAAAGCACTGAATCCTGGGGGTATTGCATGCAGTTGGTTATAGGTCTGCGTGCAGAGCGAGCATGAGAGGTAATTACTGGGTCTGAAACCTTAACACGAGTAGAGGATAAGAATGAGATCCTTTCCCTGGACTGGTGTTTTAATAGGAGTATGGGGGATAGCGTGACACAGGTTTTCTCCTGAGACATGCGGCACCTCTCCCAGGTAACAACTGCACCTGTAGCCTCAAACCAGACGGCACGGTACTCGCTTAATGAAGCATGTGATTGTGCATAATCATAACTCAAAGAGTAAGGTGAACTGCAAAAACACATAAAAGGTGACATTTTCTTGCTTGACAATGGAGATACCAAGACAGTTGGCCCGGAAGTCTTTTTTTCAAGCCATTTTACATGATTAATAAGCTAGAGAGCAGGAGTTGAAACTGCAATTAAAGGTGTCTTCCATCAGTAGAAAGCCCCCTTTCTAGTAGTCAGCTAAAGGAGAACCGAGGGGAGCAATGCTCCACCGGAGAAGTCATTATTTCTCCACCATCCCCTCTGCTCTATGGAATATATTAACTTCACAGTGTCGCTGTCTTAGCCAGAGAGCCTTCATTGCTTGTTTTTTTTAAGGGATGCATGCAATTAGAAGAAGGGAAAGAAGAAAGTGCTTGGAATAGTCTCCAACCCCCACGCAGATTGAGTAGCAGCACAAAACAAGCTCAGTGGGCCCCTCGGGGCCCTGCCTCAGACTGAGGAGAGCCTCAGATACTCACTGTCACCGCTGCTCATTGACAACAAAAAGGAAGAAAATAACTACAAAGCCGCCATTTCACTGTGTAAATGGCTTCCTAAATATGTACGGATGGATTTCCAATAACAGACAGCCGCCCGTGTTTTTGCACGAAAATAATACTTCCTTTGTAGAGGAATAAAATACCTAAACAGTATTAAATTAAAAATTCCACCTTCACCTTAGTATTGTTGGTAAAATTATACAGACATTGCACAGTTGAGCAGGTCTCCCTTGAAAAAGAGACCAATGATCTCAATGGGATACACCTGGGTAAATAAAGGAATGAAATGAAATGAAATGAGTCAAATGTATTTTCATGTTCAACAAAGAAGTTACCCCCCCCCCATCCTATAAACTTTGCTCTAATTATTCTTCTACGGATTACAGTGCTGCAAACACCGAGAATCATTACACCCATAATTCCCTGTTTTACATAATGTCACAGCGAATATGTCCCTGGATTTGGCTTGCAGCTACAGTACAATTATTAATATAAAAGTGACTGATACTTTGCAGAGGTGTGCTATCATCCACAGACAAGTCTTATACCCACACAGGATACCTGTCCAGGTGACCTCATGATTATGCTTCAACTTCGAAACAATTACAGGGATAGTGAAGAATCATGATAATTGGAGAAACGGCAGATGCATTATTATGAATCTATTCTTCCTTCCATGTGCGCTGCAGTAATGAGCCTGAGGAAAGTGATTGTCGTACATTAGATGGTTCACTGACTTCACAGTCATTGTCTTTATCTGAGATAGAAAGGAGAGGCGGGGGAAGGATCGCAATTCCTTTGAGGTGCATTTAAATCATGTTCTCCACATATTACTCAGAAAATTCCCTCTTGAGAGTGTGAGCTGAGATGGCGTCCTTCAAGCCCCGCTGGGTTTCCTGTCATCATGAAATGGGAGCAGGAGATTAGGGGGGTGAGGGATGTAGAGGATGGAAAAAGGGGGGGGGGGTAAATACTGAAATCTGGTCTAATCCCATCTCGTACAGCTGAAGATACACTCCTAAGACATTTCTGCTCAGAGCTGAGGATAAATGGAAGGAATGAGGGGAATACCATTGGGAATGAGCTTTATAATATATTATTTGGAAAGAGGGCATCTCCGAATAAACTAACAACTCCAAATTTGGCTTACATATTCAATAATTTCAATCATCTAGCGTGGCACACTTGCAAATGCTTTTGTACTTTAGAAAAAAGGAAACGGTCCCCAAAGTGAATACAACTGGCTCCCAATACAATGTTATGAAAAAGGGCCACAAAGGCATTCTATTATTTCAAATTTCAGTGTGAGCCGCTAAGGGTTAAGTTCAACCGGATACATGTTTTGCAGGTGACTAGCTGAATGCTGCTATTCTCGCATAAGAAATGCATCAAAGTGGCAATTTCACACAGCTCATTGTGTTTAATGGAGTGCTGTAAAACACGTCCATTGCACTGTAATTAATGAGGAAAAGACAGATGCGTGGAACACATATCTAGACGGTTTTTATCATAAGTATTCCAATTTCATAATATTGTCATTTAATTTGCTGCGATTCTAACGTTTGGCTGCAGCACAAAGCTAAGGAAGAGCTCCCTTATGACAATTAATCAGTCATACTTCGTTGAAATACAAGACGTCTTTTATAACTCACTTTAAACTCAATGACAGTTTTATCGTCCATCAGTTTCATTTTAATACCCTTTAATAAGATATGTTTATTTGGTGTTTCATTGATATCATTTGGCAAATCACTGTTGCAACTTTATGATGCACAGAACATACATCTTGTAACACATTTCCATTATAATTGTGCTTTTAAACAGCTCTTTTGCTCATAATAAATTACTAGACAAACACAAATCCAAAGCACAACTTCTGTGCTTCTGTTTTGTTGTTCTATCACGCTTCTCTCATTTTCTAATGAAACGCAACATTTCATAAACCCCCCAGATTAATGTGCAGGAATAAATCAATAGGAAGGAGCATTCAAAGTGACTGCTGATGCGAGAGGAGAGGGGATTCTCACAACACACTGCCCCTGCTGTAAGAACATGCCTTATCAACATTTCCCCCCTATATAACGGTATACTGCACATTTCATCAACAAAGCTACGCATGCATCTGTGGAAAGCTACACGATCTTCCTGCCTTGTTTTCCCTCTCTCACCTCTCCTGTCAGCGCAGTTTTGTTCTCTACCTCTAACATTCATCACTCGTCAACAGTTCACTTAAAAGCTGGCTTACATCGGAGACCGTCTCCTTTAGAAATGTTTCCACTAAGTCCAGCCCTGTGTCTTCAGGAGCAAACGTCTTTTTGCTCCAGTGTAGACACAGAAATATTTTAATGGACAGTAGAAATAGCTTTTAAGGTTTTGTAATGCTAGATACTTCAAAGTATGTAATGCACCAGCATGCACCAAATGTCTACCAATCCTCCTTCACGTCTGGTCATGAGGACCTGAATGAGAATGAACTTCATGGTATTTACATTTTATGCAAAAGGATAGGAATTGTTCAGCGATAAGTTAGCCAGTGTGCGTGATGTACAAGCAAGTGAGAACATTTGTATGTATATTAATTCAGCACTGCATTGGGATGAGCTACCTGCCAAAGCCCTGTTGTGCCATTTAATTTGAAAAAGGTGCCCTGCCTATGCAAATCGTTGGAGAGGACATTTTTCATCACTCGCATAAAAATAGTGCATAAAAGGAAATCTCGACTGTTTTATCCCTGTTCAGGTGTTTGGTGCAGATGGACAAGAGCCCAGAAATCTGCCGAACACACAAGGAACTTAGTGGAGCGTTCACACATCTGTCCTTTTACACCCATATTCCAATTTATGTTCTTTTGAACATCTTGTTGCATCTCTGGTTGCCATTTGCTGATGAATGGAGTGTGTGAAAAAGGTTGTATCCTTTTAAATTGGTCAGTTACTCTTGGATTAAAACTAGGGGATACAAAAAAAAAAAGTTGGCCCTGAGGAATGGTAAGAAAAAACAATGTGAAAAATCAAATCTTGGTCAAAATAAGTACAGATGTCTTATAAGAACAACATCAAGGAGCTTGTCCTCAGGACAGGCCTTCTTACAGTATGTCACTGTGTGTGAACTGAATGTGTGAATATTGGTGTGTGTTTGATGAAAGCTTCAAGACAAATTCATGTTTGTAACTGTGTGCTGATCTGTAGTTTTTCTTTCTGTGTGTGCATGTATTGTTCATGTATGCTCCTGGCCAGAATTAGTATTGTCATGCGTTCAAACGTATTTTCAGTAGGGGGGCTCCATTATCAAAACACTTGCCTGATTATTTTTGCAGCTGCGGTTACAGCTAATCAATTGTTGTTTTATTCCACGCGTTATTATTCGTGTGTCATGTAACAGACAGATGTTCAACCTGTCTCAGATTTAGCACTTCTCAATACTTGGGTACTACACAGTGAATTTCATTTTAGCACCTTACCATTACAAGTCCTTTGTGGGTTAGTTGCTACACAGTGTGCATAAAAGGGCATTTCGAGTTTTATGTCAAGAAAATAAGAGAAGCATTTACAGGAAAAAACGTCAGAGGTGTAAAGACGAGTTTTAAAAAAATAAGAAATGTTGTTGATGGATGTGCAGAAAACATCCAGCCTTACCCTTACTACTGCTCTTATTTGACTCTGGCCAGCAGGGGGGACCGCAGTCCCCACAGCACCCCCCTTCCCGGGCTAATGAGTATTGTTGTCACTAAGTGGTGCTGGTGGGAGGAAGGTCGTGTGGCAGCCAGAAAAATTATGTCCAGGTCGGAGATGCACTGTATGGAACCACCCGCATTACTGCACCATTTCCATCAGTCACACACACACTCACACACCAGAGGAAGGGAGCAAGCTTTCAACATAAACATACTGATGTTGTCTTGTCATTAAATCATGGTTTCATTCTACAAACACTCAAAATGTACTCTATAAATTGTGTTTGTTTCAAAAGATTGGAGTCACTGCAACTTAACAACTCACCAACTGTAGTCAGATTCTAATTGGTAAGTAAGTTATAATTATTTTCCAGCTGCATCCCTTCCACTTTAAATCAGTGGAGAAGTAATGTGAAAAATCCAAAACGTTGGCAGGCAACAGTGAAGGATCCCAGGCAACTCATTGAAAGACATTGATTGAAAAATGTGTTTTGGGGGTTTATCCTAATGTGATGCAAGCACAGTGTAATGTGGTACTTTGTTCTTAAAGGAAAGTAATAAACAGATTTGTGACTTACGATGTGGAGTTTGAGGAAGTCTCCGAGACCAGAGGAGCTGTCCACCCTCACCAGGACAGCATCCTTCAGCTGTGTGCTGAAGCCGATGGCCAGACGGTCTGCCCTTGTGCTGGGACGATCATTTGGCGGCCACGTGTACGTGATCAGTCCGCCATCTCGCCCAAATATGTACGTTGTTCCCGCTAGAGGAAATGAAAGGAGAGAGGACAAATATTAGAGGTTAATAGTATATTCCCTTTTGCAACCAAGTAGCAGGCGTGAACTAACTGTCAACAAAAAAGCATTATTAACACCGCAAAGCCGGCATCCATGCCATGTGTACAGAGCACCGTCAGTCTGAAGTGTTTCATTGTGCTGAGTAATGACTTTGCTAAGCACTGAGCAACATATCACTCTTGAACAGCTCTCAGCCCCATCTGAGGGTTTAAGTACACTCATGTCAATTCATGAGACGGGAAAATTCAGCAGAAATGAGGGAGGCAGGTACTGGTGCCGTTTTCCTCATAATGCTGCACAATTACTCAGTTTTACTGCCACTGCCTGCTTCACCTCTCAAAGAAAGAGATACAAGCGAGTGCAGGAGGGTTTGCAGTTGTGTCCCTGATGCCCAGGTAACCGGCAGGCCAAACGGGCACCTCCCCGTCTCTCACGCTTCATTAGCAGCCTCAAAGGCAGACGCGGCATTATTGACTGACTGGTCCAATTATGTCCTCTTTGTGACCTCCAAACCAGATACTTCCTGTCTCGCTGCATTAGCTCGTTTTCTTTAGCAGCAGCATAAAAGGTTTGAAAGTGACCAGGTAGGTGGAAGATTAATCCTAATTATGTAGCTATTCAGTGAAAAAGAGCCTTGTGGCACTATGCCAGTGACCGAGTCAAATTGATGGTATGAAATAAGTCGGTCTAGACTAATGAAGGAAGTGGTAAAAGGTGGCTAATTGTTCATGTATAAAGCCACAGTCTAAGGTATTGATGCTTGCGAACCGTAAAGCTCTTCACTATTTCAGAGCTGTCGGAGTTATGTCAATCAAATGATGTCTTTTTTTTCTCAATTATAACCCGTCAATAGGAAAGTGTTTCAATACATTCCTGCCAGGACATACACACGTATGCTCGGGGGAGAAAGTGCCTATACGTGTGTATTCAACTCGGAATGAATAAGTATGTGATTGTGAAATAAATGCCTGTGAGAAAGGCTGAAAATAAATGCAGCTGTCAGATTAGCATAAAAACTGCTATCTTCATGACAAATTAGAGCCCTGCTTGTGTGTTATTCATTTACATGTGTGTGTGTGTGTGTGTGTGTGTGTGTGTGTGTGTGTGTGTGTGTGTGTGTGTGTGTGTGTGTGTGTGTGTGTGTGTGTGTGTGTGTGTGTGTGTGTGAGTGTGAAGGAGAAACCAAGAGGGAGCGAAAGACAGAGTGTGTTAATATGCATAGAGGGGAGGGAGTTAAACAGCCTTACAATAGATTATAAATCATTTTGACTGTAATTTCAATATTTTCTTGTAAACCAGTTCACGAGAAAATAAAACGATCGATATATTTTGGATTTATTTATATATTTCTGTTGTTTTCCCCCCTCTGGCTTTTCTTCACAGTGGAGTGATTAAAGCGTGTCACTCTACTATCAAATTCCCTTTCCAATTCCACTCCCTCATTTGAATCAATACACACTGTCAACCATTAGCTAAAAAGAATTGCATCATTAATTAACGATAATGTGATTAACAAATGATGTCGGGACATACAGATCTATGGCGAGATTTATTGTTTTCATAAAGCATAACTCGCATTTGTAAGACGTAATGAAATAACAGTGTAAGCATTCTTGTTCGCCTAATGGATAAGCGTTATGAAGCTTGATGACTTCCACAAAGGAAAAGACATTATGCGTAACATATTTGCGAGGCAGGCATCATTTCTTTTTCATGAAGTCTGCCGGCTACCGCTGAAAAACCCTCCCTTGTTCCACTAATGCATATCTGATGTTGGCCCCTTCACAGAGCAATATCCAATTCATGTAGCTCGTGCTGGACTGTTGTCACTGTCTTCCAGTTTCCCCCTCAAGCCACAAACATTTGCTCCATGCTCCAGCTTATTATAATTAAGCTCTTTTAAAACCATGTCAGTGTTGGAACTCACTGGGCCCTTAAGCATCCATTTCCCCTTCTGTCTATTCATACGATTTGACACCCACTTTATCCCACTGACAGCTTATTTACTGTTGGTGACCTCCAAAACAAAACACAGTATAATATAAAGATTACTCATTTCAGTGGACTGGTGTCTTGCTAGTAGCCCCCTTAAGCTAAATGGATAAATATCAAGACCCTGATGTCAAGTCACCAAAGGTCAACCAAACCAACTACTCTACTCTGCTGTGACGTGTAGATTATAGAAATGGTTCCAGAGAAGATTCAGAGAGGGAAGATAATAAGGTTGCCAATACGTGGTGAAGCAGTCTAAAATCCATACAAGCATGTAGGACTAGTGAAAGACTCCTTGAGGGACTGTTGGGGATTAAAAAACATTGAGGAACATGGCTAATGCACACCTACTCAGTATTGCAGTGGCATGGAATCAGCCAACACGTGCCTGTGTAACTCCAGCGGTGGGAGTAATTATGCACTAGCTCCGTATTTGCTATTTGTGTGCCCAACTGGGACACTGGGCACGATATGGATCTGTTGTTGTCATTAGATACGGTAGTGTCCTGGAAATACTTGGCTGTTTGTTGTGTCTTTAATTTGACGAAAGTGTTCAGTTAATTCCCTCTTTGCCCATTAGTAATATTAAAGAAAATAAGCAAATCCACCTGTGTCATAATGAAACATGGACCCCCGTCTTGTATATCATGCCATAGCTGACTTCTTTTGTCATTATATCTAATTAACCAACACATTTGTTTAAATTATTTATCAAGCAACAATATGTTAAAAGGAGTAGTCTCCCAATTATGCTCTCAAAGATGCTCCAGATTGATGTTGCATTAAACTGTAATGTACTATATTAATGGCAATATATATGGATGAAAGAAATGCACGTTTTTTCAATATTATGCAGCCCTATTTGATAGGTCTTACTCACAACTACCGTATTAAAGATAATCAGACCTCCTCGATGAACTCCTCAACCGCAAGTCTCCTGTGTTAAAGAGTAATGGATTAATCTGTCCGAATGTTGGACTACATCGAGGCGCTGGCTCTACTCTGCTGTGTCAGTTAACATCAAAGGCGATAAACATTGGCAGATCAAACACTCTGCTTTCATTAAAAATGTAGCACCATCCACTCCTGCATTTGACCAAAGAGGTGTGTGGGATAGTACAAATATAGGAAAGCAAGCATGGTATGTGTGGTAAATCCCCCCAGGCACGGACTTCTCAATGTCCGTTTCTGCTGGAATGAAGCAGGAGCATATAGCACTCGAAGCGCTGTTACGACAAATGAACAAAGTGAACAGTGACACTTGTAGAGGCGGATAGGTGTGAGCATGGGGAAAGTGAACTGGCTCTGTGTCCCGTGTAGCGGTGGTAGGATGTTTAGATTACATAAACCAGGCAGACTGTATGACTATAGTACTCAGCTGAGGTCAGGCCTGCAGACCGTCTTTCCTCTGACCTCCAACACGCCCATCACGCCGAGCCTCATATTACCACCTCTGCCGAGAAACTGGGGAAGAATCCAATCATAATTACATAGTTGTGATGAAAATGAGAAATGACATTATGGATCTGCTTTCTGTCAGCACCGAGCACTTGCTTTTCTCTCTTTTTGCTGCCAAGGATTCCCGTAATGACTGCTGTGCAAAAATAGATTACCAGAGACGTGGCAAAAGAAAAGCTTTTTCAGATTATCTTTTGATCCTTTCCATGCAATGTCTTGAATGGAGTTTCGGAGTAGGATACCTCTTTTCCAAATCCGCTCTCATCTATATAATGTAATATACATGTTTATATATGTCTTATATATAGATATGATGTTTTATAGACTTGAGTAAACAGCATATCTTTACAATGGAACCGAGCCGGATTAAGACAAGTTCAGTTCATGACTTTGACATAAGTTGATACACTATGTTTTACCCAAAATCATATAAAAATACCAAGATATATTAGTTTAACATCATCTGGGTTTAGCTTTAGTCTCCCCCATGCCAGGAAGAGTACAATTAAAAAGAGGCTTAATGATGTTTATTGGATTACAATTTCAGTTTCCAGAAAAATCATTAGCACAATTTACGAGGACACGTCCAATAAAACACTACTGGTATTTGGTAAAGGAGCTATCTCCAATCAATGCTCCTGAAGGTTTAGTGCCATGAAGGGAAATTCGGAGTCAACTTGATCTATTTTTTCTACCCCCTGGTCTACCCATCTCACTATATTTTATCTTTTAGGACAATTCAATTGGTCTAGACTCTAGTGGCTAAAGGGATAGGATGGCATGTAGAATGTGGGGTTATGAGCAAGAGCGTTCAAACTGCATGTCCTGACTTGGCAGCGACTACAAAGCAGGGAAGTACTGAGACCGCCGAATAGGGTCACTGTTCACACAGCCTCAGTGAATAATTAAATGGCCCATCATACCCCATGATCCAAAATAATGATGCCAATACAACAATATCTGTCTATGTTTATAATGTAGGTATTTTTGTTTCATCCACAGTATCATTCCTCCCCAGGCTTCTTTGCCAGACAAAATGTATCAAATACTATTCAAACATCTTGTGACATGAACCAGCAATAATGGAAGAAGGAAAACAACATGATTTGATTATTCAAATGTCAATGGATTACGTGTCTGAACTAAAATAATGTTTTTTGTTTCCTATTAGCCAGTCTTGTAGTTATTTCAACATTTGCATACAAGAATTGAAGTACAAAGGGATCTCAGCTTTTCCCTTTGATGTCAACGATCTTTGTTCGAGACTGTGGAGGTTTTAAAGAAGAATGTCTTAGTCTGCACACTCACTTCCATTTATTTTCTATCTCATGTTTTATGATACATTATTGTTAGTGCTTATAAAGCTGATATAAAGCATTATTTGATGGTTTAATTATTTAATGAGAAAGGGTTTTATATGATTATCTCAATTATTTAGACAGAAAAAAATGTCACTAATGTGTTTTATAAATGGAGTCTTTATATGTGTAACTATGTGTAACTATGCCATTTAATCAGAAGAAGACACATTGCATAATTGTAAAAACTATTTTATGTAACGCCATGGATTCATTTGAAATTGCTATACTGATCTTTTGTCTGTTTAGTAGCAGTTATGTCAGTAACCATTGGTTTTATACAGTTTATTTCTGATTTGTTCACCCTTTCTACTTCTTTAAATGTAAAGAACGTTTCCAAGAAAAGAGCACGAGGACTGTACTTTTCTGTCACTGCACAGTGGGGCTTTGTGTTGGAGAGGTGACATTTCTGCCACAGTGTTTCTTGTCTGTGCCAGTTTGGTGTTACGGCGACATACTGTGAACTTAACCGCTCCAAAGTAGGGTAGACGAGCTGTGGCGTTCAGAATCACCTGGGATTTTTGCTGGTCCCTTTCCCCTTTGTAGTCCAGGTTAAAAGTGTGTGTGCTGCTCTGCATTTGGGCTCTGTGCTACTTCCATGCCGTAACCATGTCATGTGTGCAAGTACGGATCCTACAAAGTATTTATCTCGATATGTAGGCCAATTGGACTTTATGGCTATTCCCTAAAGCAGGGAAACATAGCATGCTTTTTTGTTTTATTCCAAGTATATGTGGCTGTACTTGAATGAGGAACAGGTTGATGGATGCACCCACACTGACCAGACTGGCCCTGTAGTTGGCTGCTGTTTTTAACTTCTAGTTTACCTTTGGCAACAAAGCTCTGGTTGCCAGTAGCACTGATATGTTATTTCATCCCAAGCTGATTCAATTAAAGAGTGAGATAATTTCTTCTGGTAATTCTGAGTTCTCTTGAGAATGTTTTGGTAGATCCATCTTATATTGCGCTCTACTGCACATCAGAGCTTTTAGAGCACAGTGCTTTAGCTAGTTATGGAAACCATATATACTTGTTATGTATTCTACCAAGTAACCAAAAGTCGTATTATTGCATTAGTGATTTTTTTGTATCCTGCCCCATGGGCTATATTCCATGTCAACTGACTTACAAAAACAGAGCCCCCAGCTTTGAAATAGAAAATGTGGGTAGAAAAGGTCAAAACAAGATGGAAAAGATTTAAAGGATAATGACAGGTTGTGCTTGAAGAAAGCAATGTTATACAAAGTCTAGTCTCCCCTATAGGGGTGTTATTAGTATTTTTTATACTTTTCTCTATCACAACATCTGTATTTTAGTTTTGGATAAGGAGACATTGTACATTGGGAAAGTGGTTATAGTATATAACCACTTTCTGGTGTACTCTGGTGGTAAAATATGTCACTTTTGTAGCTGTAACCAAATACTTTGATGCAAGGTGTGTCACATGTAATTGCCATCCTCTCAATGGATTAATAACATTGAAAACCAGCTATTAAAATATCAGTTGAGATCATTCTTTTCTTCCAGTTGTTTGGAGTCTGCAGTCAGAGCACAGCCTCTGGTTGTCTGTCCCCCGGGTACAGATGAAGAAAATTCAGCTGGACAATGAAGCGAGGTCTAGTGGATACTGCTAGATCCCTGTGGCCACCCCCAACCCCCCACCCAATCTCTATTTCTGTATCTGTTCATTGTTCCATTGCAGTATAGCGAGGTCCTTTCAACAATTTAAACCTCGCTCTCAAGCTTTGCTCCTGGAAAAAGCCATTCTCTATCTTCAGTGGAGTGTGAGCAGCCCTTTGGGAGACTAAAAAGGCTCTGGATTGTTGACTTGTCTTAATCCTCTTTCAGCACAAACAAGCACCTCCCTTATAATGGAATAGGTAGTTGGAACAGAACCAGCAGGCATGAACAAATGTTTCATGACAGGTTGGTTCAACATATTACTTTAAGTGACAGCAAAATGATCTACTGATGTGGCTGCAAGGAGTCAGGATTCCCTCAAAAAGATTAAAACACAGGATTGCTGTATTGAGTGAGCATCTATTTTCTACATCATTCGAACCTTGCTATAATTCTCAGAAAAAAAACATTTATCGAGTGAGCATAGAGTGAAAATTGAGCAATTTAGCCAGCTAGTATATAACTGCTGCAGCTCTGTCATGAAATGAACCCACACCATAAAAAACGGTATACTGAACACTGCAACATTCCACATTTCTCTCCTTATCTTTCTTTTTTTAAGTGATAAATCCTGCTTTCAGTCTTTATCAGGATGCTGGAGCTGAGCTATTCTCTTTGCAGTCAGCAGAAAGCAGAGTGGACAGAGGTACTAAATCAACCAGGAGCGCAGTCGGCCTGCTAACTCTATGTTGGCTTAATACGTCTGGGCATATTGGCACATATACAGCACAGTCAATATCAACTTTTACAGTTCATTGCCCACAGACTTAATCTTCACCACCGGCCGATACAGTTCAGGTATATCCCCTGTTTGGGATTGGGATATTATAAACACCTTTGCTGATGCAGCACATGTGTCTTAATGTATTTCAACGTATTTCGAGTTATTAACAAAAAATACGTGAAAATGTTAAGTGGCAAATAAGACAACCAAGATGAAAAACAAAGCATTCTACGCAAAAAGAAACATGTAAAGTCTCTAGACAGTTTAGTCTTTAGGCTAGACTAGGCAAATATTCTAATTAGTCAATTTCCACAGGATTGTTTTAACAGTATCCAGTGACCTATGAGCCTTAATCCCCTTCTAATGAACACAATCCCAAAGCAGCATTTCTGTTTAGGACAGCTGACAGTGTCCAACCTGCCTTCATAAGCTGCAAAGGATTACTCCTCTCGTTCCCTGCTTTGCTAATTTGATGTAATTAAATTAAGTGGAGACTAAAAGTGGGGCATTGCTGCTTGCCCCCATGATTGGCCATCCTTATTAGAGGGTACACGATGCTGGTTTCCAAATTATATGAGCAACAAAACCTAATAAAAACAGGGGGAGAGAGAAAACGTAGGAGCACTTAAGTCAGACCTCAAGGCGGGTACAGTACAAAGTACAAAATGACCACATCAAAGAGGAAGAGAGAGGGAGGGGAAGAGGGAGAGATAAAGATTTGCCATAGAAAAATGGTTAATTAGAAAGTAGTTTGATGTTCTTATACTGCAGGGAGCAATGGAAGACACACATTTTATACTTCATAAACCTTTAATATATATTGGTATGGAAGATTGTTCATATATATTATTGTAACACCCTCATACAATCATGTATTTGCTGACCATCAGTAGAAGAATGCACAAAAGGAGGACTCCATGGTATCACTGTTAAGTTTGGTTAAAGTAATATGGCACACACCCAACCATGCTCATCGATTATGGTGGGTTTTTTAAACAAACAGGGCAGCAAAACTCTGCTTTGCAACTTGCTTTTTAATACAATACTCACCTATGTTATTCTAGTGTTTTAGTATATATTGATTTATTGAATAGTTTATAAGCTAATATGAGGCTTCAGCAGTCTGAATTAGCTACATGCAGTAGGTATCTCATGGTCATTTGGTGTACAATATGTACTGTATTATGGTAAGCTATGTTTCCTCTGAATACCATTCTATGCAGACATATAAATAGCGTGTCCTTTTGACTGCTGTGACCCCCAAAATAACAGTGCCAGAGACTGGCGACCCCTGTCAACGGCGGGTGTGCTAGTGGATTGTCAACGGGGGAGCCTCGCTGCGGGGGAATTCTACAGATGGACAGTCCGCCCCTGGAACATTTCTATGCACACGTTATTATTAATAATAATTTAAAAAAAAATTAAAACGTTGTTTCATTATTCAATTTTTTATTTGTAGTCATCTCGCGACCTCCACTTTGGGAACCTCTGCTCTAGAGCATAAACAACTTAATTGTTTAAAAGGAGCAATGCTTTGATAACATGCTTCTGTAACAATACAATTTACCAATGTGAGATCAATAATCGTGTCTCAGCTGTGGTTATGGCGTGGTTAAAAATGTAACTTCAAATTGCAGCCTCCACCAAAACATGTTTTTTATAAATATATTTTTTTTTAGAAGGTATTAAGATATACTCAGAACCTATTCTTTAGGCAGCCCTAAACCGATACAATGTGCAGTTTGTCAAGAGATTGGGAATCAAGAAATATGCCCCTGCATCAGACTGTGGCAGAACTTCACCATATTTTATAGTCTCACTGCTCCGGAGAGATAAGCCATCACCTCATCATCACAGGGCCCCGGGAAGCCATACCATCCACCCTCACTCTTCATGGCAGGGGACCATCAATTCATGGTTGAGGTAAAGTTATGCCTCCTGGGCTTGTAACATAATGCCATGAATGCTCAGTCGACCAGTGTCACTCACACCCTACTAACCCCCTCCTCTGCCATGCTTACTTCCCCTAAGCCCTAAGTGATACATGAGCCTTGTGGAGCAGAATGGCCCATCCAGGCAGAGCAGACAAGACCCAGTGTCCGAATTGAGCAATACACCAAACGGGCCCTTTGTTACCCGACCAGCTGCATATCTGCCTCCCCAGCCAACCGCCTTGGCTCTGATAGAGGTGTCTCAGAGTATCGACAGCTTCTAATTTACTCTCTCATCATCACTTGCCTCATTTGCTCCTCAGACTCAATGCTCCCTTTCTCTCAATTCAGGTCAGCCATTTTGTGTGCCAGCAATTTGTTGATTAGATTTTTCTGCATCCAGTGTTTAATTTGCGTGCCAGCGAACACACGTATCAAAGTTAAGACTTAAATAAAATCAAGCATCAGTTGATTCCCTGCTTTTTCACACATAGTTAAAAGCCTCTTCGACTGATTACGTGCCATCAGATATCAGTGCATTATTTAGTTTCAGTGTGGCAGTGCCCTCGCATCTACCAAACATCACAGCCTGCAAGTGGTCTCTAGAAGCTGTTGTCTTCTCTATTATGGAGCCAACAGATGTGGAGTATGACTACAGCTCTAATTACTGAAAAGACGAGTGTGGGGAATAATTACACAGTGAAAGTGAGGCAGAAAACAGAGTCCAGGGCCAGAGCTCTGATCTGAGACTACAGACAACTCTGGCTGCCCATCACCATGTGCAGCCCAACCTGCATCAGCTCAGATACTGCCCTCACAAAGAAGCTGCTACAGGATCAGAAAAAGCTCCTGCGCTTTTCTGAGCATACTCGAACATTAGCACTATCCTTAAAAGGAAATTATATAGAAGTCCACATTAGGCCTTATTGGAAAAATATTGTGCCACAGGAAGGCTTTCTTTGAAATGATTTAATACATCTGTATCTCTACGTGTAATGGAAAATATCAGTCAGCTCCCCACTGTACCTATTCTTTAACAAAACACTGTTTAGCTCAAGGCAATGTACATCTGCATTAAGTAGCTGAAATCAGAGCATAAACAATGCTTCAAACACCAGCAAGGACACTTTAATACACTCAGTGTGGTACATTTAATTCACTGCGCAATATGTATGGTCTTACATTTACATCAGTTTTCAAAGAAGCATGTGACATATCACCTATAATAATGCATTGATACAAAGGCCAAAAAAAACTATCCCTCATGCTAATGAGTTTAACTTTCATGTCGTCCCCGCATGACCGCATAGCTTTTACTGTTTACTGCTTTTGTAAGCCCTACCCAGGAGACAGAAAGCACGCCATGGCCTTAATTGCAGAATTAAACATCTGCTTTGCCAATGCTGAGTAGCCTCACTTTGTAAGTAAGCCTTTTATAAGTGGTGAGATATCATTTAATTAGCTGCATATCTTATAGAAATAATACAATGATATTAATACGGAGAAAATCATGAGAATTAAATATTGCATGTGTACTGATGTTTCGAGTTGTATGAAGGAGTTTTGTTAGCTGCAAAACGACTGCCTTCACGATTTATATACAGCCAGCCTCCCCGTTATCAACAGGATATGTAGGAGAGAGCTGTGCTGTCCTCTATCTCACTCGATTGCCATGTATCTACCAACAAATAAATAACAAAAGGAAAACAAATATGTGTGGGTACTGGGTATGCGTTGTATTTCTACACTATGTTGCAAAATATATGCTAATATTAGCTTGCACTTAGCTGTTAGGCAGGCGTGTTGTTATCAGCCCCTGCCAGCAGGCCCGAGGCACTAAGAGATGGAGGGAGCAATGAGGAAGGTGAAATCCCACACAATCCTATTAGAGTGGATTAGGGGGCAGCTTTCTTTCTGTTGCCACTCTGCTGCAGGTGAGCAATTGTAAATTGCAAAAAAAGAATAGCTACGACATGGTTGGTTCTTATTGAGGCCCATTGTCACAGAGGGCAGTCATTATTTTTGTTCATTTAAAAACATTAATTTTTCAGCATTAATCCAAAACATATTATCAAAATTGCTACGTAAAGATTTGGAAGCTAAGAATAATTAGTAAACTGTCAATCAAACTACCCACGTAGAAGAGGATGGAGTTTTTTTTTTCTTCCTCTAAAAACAGACTTGTGAAATCTAAGTAGGGGCTCATTATTGATCAGGTGATCAATGGCAATCATACATTTTCTTCTTCTGCAAGCTTGCAGCCATAGAAACCCATCTCCCCAGCCTCCCCTGTGGTTGGGGTCATCAGGCTGTAAAGGCTGAAAGATTTCTCCCTCCATCTTCAGTTTTTTTTCTCGTATGACCTTTCCCAGAACCAATTAGTCCACCACTGAGAGAGTTACCACTGTATTCTTGGAACTACAGCAGGTCTGGACTATTATATTTTTACACCTTCCAAGAGCATATTTCTATTTACGACCCATTTTAAATGATAACTTACCAATTATATGTTGCGTGTATAAGTGGAACTTTTCTCCTGTGCAACTTTGCATATTACTTCAGCTACCCACATTCACACCCTTGTGACAATGATTCAAAGCGATCAAAGAGCTGAAGATGATTTGGGAGAGTGGCTCTTTCGGGTGCAGTGAGCTCGTGTGCATGTGAGAGTGAATGTGCATAAGTGTGTGTGTACTGTATATACAGGCTTGAGTGGCGCAGAGATAGCTACTGCCTCATTATGATGACAGAGAATGAGGATTCTTCAGAGTGACTGAACTCAATTCATATTAGATGTTTTTTTTTTTTTAAAACACAGGCTTTTGCATTCTTTATCTTCACTTTTTTTTATTGAAATACATTTTTCCTTTTGAGTCATTCCCCCTGGAAAATAGGAGAGGCATTCATCAAGTCAATCAGATTGGACCAAGCTCTTTTATTACCAAATCAAATCTCCCACACATTGATCTGCACTACAGCTGTATTGTTTCACCATGTTTCAAATCTTCCATACAGGTAATGTTGCACAATTCCAGCAGTGATCAAACACTTTATGTTGTTTGTTTAATTTGCAATTCAATATTTGAAATGATTGTTTTTGTCATGAAAAAAAAATCAACACCATTATTCTTAACAAAACAAGGACTTTACTTTTGAGTCTTGTTTCGGTGTATGCTGCTGCTGCAACAAATTCCCTCCATGAGAATCATTAATCTCATGACTGTTATTCATCAGCTGCAGTCTCTCAGAGCTACAGTGGCATTATCCCATTTTATTATGCCATTGTATTTTGCTGGGTTAACAGCTGTGTATGGGTGAAATCATCATTGTGCACTAAACATGCTGCCGTTTGCTGTATCGTTGATTTCCTCAATCTCTGTGTGAGATGACACGTTTTCTTTATCCCACTTGTTAGATACCATGCGGATGTAACACTAGCAAACATTCATTAAAAGGTCATTCAAATCAAAAAAGAAGGTTTGAAAAGGAAAGCCAGAGGTGTAAACAGACAGATGGACGGGATGAATAAGAAAGAGGGAGATGGCAGAGAAGACGATGTGTTGATGATGATTCACTTAGTGCCTTGTGGGTAAAGAGCTCCCTGACTCAAACTCATCCAGGACCCCTATGCCTCTTAAATAAAAGGAGGGGGGCTCTTTTCCTATCTCTGTCTCCCAAGTCTCTAATCCGAAACCAGACACATTACTCAGCTGACCCCTCGCTGCCCACCGCACGAACAGTCAGGTCTCATTTCCCTTCATGCCATCCGTAGCTTGGTCACCACCAAAACCACACAGACCACTGCAGGCGCAAACTGCTGCCCACTCTATCTGCTTGGATGGACTCTGTAGACCATGGGGGGGGGGGCTGGAAGCGGGGCGTTAGGCTCAGCGGTCAGGGAGAGATGACGTGCAGACACTGGGACGAAAGGAAGGAAGTATCACAAGATGGGAGTAGGTTAAAGACCTAAAGCGCTCACAAATAAAAAAGGAGGGTGTTTGTGTTCTCACACATCAGAGAAAGAGGAGAATGATACGACTGCAGTCTTCACTCTCTCTTTCCTGGGTCAATAACTGCTTCTACTCCCTCTACAGCAGAGGAACATGTACTCGGATCCTTATCAGGGCAGCTATCATCTCCGATGCCTCACAGAAGCAGAGATACTGTCATCCTCGCACTATCGCAGAATGACATCAGCTCAGAGACATGGGAGTAATTATATTATACAAGCTCACAACACACCGGCAGCGAGGCAACATCAGGGGCCGTGCACGGTCTCTCTCTTCTCTGCTCTTGTTTCCCTTCTTTCCTCACATTCTCCATCTCAGTTTTTCTTTCTTGTCTATATCCTTTAATTGTTGTTTTCCCCCTCTCCATTCTCATCCCCCACTACTCTGTTCTCTGCAGCAGGGTTAGCGCACACAGCGCTGTCTTGAATCCATTCAAGCATTGGCTTTGAAGGAGAGCATTACAATGTATTATAATCACTGAAATTGCCATGCAGACTAAGCTCAAACCACCTAATCTTGGAACACAAAAGCAGTTTTGTTTTTGGAGCAGGTTCTTGGCGGGAGGGTGGGGCTTTTCCTTGGAAGTGTCAAGTTTGTCACAGATCTGGAGGTAGATTTCCCCCCCTACATGGGCTGACATTCTGATACCATTTCACGCATATATGCACATAGAATAGGCAGAGAAAATAAGGGTGAATGGAAAAGAAACTGATTATTTGTCTCAGAAAGAGGCAATTTCAGGTCACCATCTTATGCATTAACCATTCAAAGTTAAATGAATATTTGTAGCTTAAACTCTTAAACACTTTTCCTATTGACCAGGTCATATATCCAGTGTCTACAACAAAAGAACAGCAGGTGTAGGAAGAAAAAAAACGAAACGAAAAGCATAACCTAGTTATCCAGCATATCAAGTATTGTATCCATCTCTGGGAAAGAAGACTATCACCTCTGGGAGTATATTCATGATAAATGGTATGTCTACTCCTCAGAGTTGATACTGTCTGAACCTCATTACTTCTAGCCCTAAACAAACAATGCATCACACTCCAACTCAATTTCATACATCCTGACCATGGTAATTTTATTCTTCTTTCCACATAAATCAATGACAGACATACACGTTCAATACAAAGGAGAGGAAGCATGGTTTCTCTGACAGTTTGCTGATATATATAGAGAGTAACGTGTGTTTTTCTATGAAATCACTTACAGTGATTGTGTCCTCGCGTCTTGGAATATTTGAAAAATAGATAGATTGTCCATAAATGGGGAAGCCAGAGTTAACACATATTTAGTGAAAGAGCACTTTGTTGAAATGGTCCATTTGCATATAGAACTAAGTGTTGGTGTTTGATGTTAGGCAGGTTCAGTTGCATACATATTGTAAATAGGATTAGATTTGAACATTGACCATGACCTCAAAGGCTATGATAGAGACAGAGGAAAGGGGTGGAGACAGTGGGAAATAATTGAAGGTAATGTAAGGCTAGTTTCTGATGTTTAAAATAGAGGGAAACAGATAGTGTTAAACATGCAGAGTTAGAACCTGAGGGGCTTTGGCTCTTGAATGCAAAAATTAGAGGAAAAAAACTGCGCTGTGCATGTTCAATTGCTGCCGTGAAGAGACACCCCGTGTAAGGAACAAGCCCTATGAAAATTAAACCAATTGCAGCACAGCTAAGACAACAGCACTGGGGCTTTTTTTTTACAACAGCAGGCTTTGTCCTGGAGCCAGGTACCATGTTTAACAGCATGTCTCCCATTTTGCATGTATGCACCCTCCCTGTGCTTATCAACCAAAACTGTAATCATGTTACCGAGGACAAGCTTTCCTTTGCCTCCCGCTCTTTTTCTCTCACAATATCAGCATGATCGCTAACTATGATATCAATTCATGGAATGCGCCTGAAAGCACTCGATGCCTCTCGGGGTTTTAAAGGGAGAGCAGTAGGGCGACCTGAGCGGTCTGAGCTCCAGACAGGTCACAGCAGAGCGGCCTAATTTCCTCTCTTGTTGTCTTAGCAGGCCTGCAATCCTTAGATCTCCCCATCATCACTAAGGAGCTCTGACTGGGTTAGTACAGGTCTAATGCTGCCCAGTGATTTGCGCTTCAATTTGGTTTCTGAGCTTTTCCTGTGTCCAATAAAAGCATCCTCAAAATGCCAGTACTGCTCTGCAATGGTGTTATTCCTCACAACTTGATTCATTGTTATTATTCAACTTTAATATTTGAGAGTTCAGAACCTTACAGTTGAGATTTGGTGTACATTATTAAGCAGTGTCTACTCAATGGAGGCAAGGGTACCTCAGCATTACGTCAGTGTTATACCGGTAGTGATTACGTCACTCAAAAATGCTTGGACAGAATGATAACTAAAGAGTATTTTAGTCTTATACGTACGATATTGCCTCAATCTTAAACAACAACTGCAGGTGAAATTCACATCGCAAGAAGTGAAAATAAACGATTCTCACACATACTGTATTGAGAAGAGCGTACTGCAGTCGATCATGAATACTTTGGGTTAAGGTTATATAACTCCTAAGGGATAAGTTTCTTCCTTTTTCTCCCTTTTCCTTCCTTGCTTGCGTAATTCCTGTGTCATGAACCTTCTTGCCAAAGCGGGTACAGAGGCCTCCTCCCCACCACGCGCTGGGCAGGGGCCAGGAGCACCTCAACGCCCTGCAGAGCTGGAGCCAACACATCTTTGTCTCTCTCAAACACCCAGGGCAACATGGAGCGCCACAACGCTCTAATCCTGTCTAATCTGGACACAGTGGAGCATCTGGAGATAGGGATATGGCTAATCTCAGACATGGAGACAGAGGGCACTTTGCTGAGACAGAAAAATATGGGATAATTCTAAGCTTGGCTCGTTGTGCGTCTAGGAAGGGGGAATACTAAATACTAAAAAGTTAACAATATTTAATAATTTTTAGACTTCAAACAGGGTTAACATACCAATGAGTGAATGACATTGCTGAAAGTTTATAATGACATTTGAAACTCACAATAAGTTACTGTATTTAAAGGTCGTTTTTATGGTTAGACAAGAAAATACTTACTGGTCCCTGCTCTAAGGGATGCAGGTGATCGGTGGATAGCAATAGGCACAGTATGGTGACGCTTGTTTCCATGGGAGAGGTGAATGTGGTGCACAGCACCTGGATCTGACCCTGCCACAAAGCCCAGGGCCAGGGCAGTGATCCACAAGGCCAGGGGGGACAGGGAAGCTGGACTCCGGTTTGGGGGCTCTGCTACAGGCCTCAGGGGAGAAAACTGTGTCCTCCAGCCTCCGAACATCTTCCCCGAGTGGCCAGTTGAGGCTTCAGATCAAGGTGGAACTTCAGTGAGCCTTTACAGCCCCATACTTCTCACCTTCACAGATATGCCCAGAGAGACAGTCGCACAGATCCAAAGAGAAAGAAGGGGGGAAAAAGCAAACAGGGGGACACCACACAAAATGTCGGT
Source organism: Notothenia rossii (assembly GCF_949606895.1). Lineage (NCBI taxonomy): Eukaryota > Metazoa > Chordata > Actinopteri > Perciformes > Nototheniidae > Notothenia > Notothenia rossii. The sequence continues at coordinate 70,472,648 of NC_136909.1, forward strand.
TGTGGGATATAAAAAAAATGCTTCTTGCTGTTCTCCACTTAGTTAGGAAATCCGTAGCAGCACCCAGGGAGGTAAAGAGGTATCGTAAATCATCGTACAAAAACAATCAGAAACATTCACTCAAGAAATTAGGGCAACCTCAAACAGAAATGGAGAAATCCCAGCTTGATCCAATTCCCTGAGTTCCCTGATTTTCTCTGTTTCTCTCTTTCTCCCTCACAAAATTAGAAACATCTTCCCACTGAAAACGTATTATTCCAAAAAATGCAATTGCCAGGAAAGAAGAAAGCCAACTTCAGAAGAGACTGATAGCACCTGTGCAAAGTGGATTTCTTCAGGAAATTAAGACAGTAATTCTGAGTTTCCGTCCTTTTGCTCCTCCAGTGGTCTCAGAGGATGTCCAGAGGAATGGGACCATAGTTACATCCGAGTCTCATTTGCATGTGTCGGACAGCTGCAGCAGCGCGTGGGAGACGGCGTGATTGCACCTGTAAGTTGTGCCAAGTAGCGCACCCGTTCCCCATCCAGAGATCTCTGCTCTCAATGAGAGCAAGCGACAGCAACGACAGTACCTGAGAGAGCAGCCCTGGGCAGGAACACACACTCACACACAGGCAGCATCGGCAGCGCCGTTCCAGAAGATGTGCGCAAGAGGGAGAGGGGAGAGAGGAGGAGGAGAAGGAGGAGGATGACAGAGGGAGGGGGAGCCTCAACAGCCAGCCAGGAAGCAGGAGTGAGAGTGGCTATGCAAATGGGAAGCATTCACATAGCGAATCACTGGAGCCTGAGTGCATTACAGAGGAAGAGCCTATTTAGGCAGAATAGCAGGAATTGAAGCTATGTCCCCCAGTCCTGATTCCTTTCACGGCCTCCCCCTACTCGCCCTGTTCAGTCTTTTCCAATCCACTCTCCTGTGAGGACATTCATGATCATCAAAAAGAAGAGAGAAAGCAAATGAGAGCAGGAACGGCTGGATTTATTTCTGTTTCTACTTTTGTCCGCCTCTTCTTTCACTCTCTAGTTTATCATAATTTTCCTTTTCTTTCTCTTCCTGTGAATTTGAGGAAGTTGTATTATAATAGTCTAGCAGATTTATATTTAAATATAATTAGGCTAAGCAGTCCAACCCAATCCTTGCATCTCCACCGCCCAGGAAAAGTGTTTTCTATAGGTTCTTAACCGGACTCTGCAGTCTGTCGCTGGCAAGATTGTAGAAGAGTGATGATGCTGCAACTCACTCTTATATATATACACACACACACACACACACACACACACACACACACACACACACACACACACACACACACACACACACACACACACACACACACACACACACACACACACACACACACACACACACACACACACACACACACACACACACACACACACACACACACACACACACACACACACACACACACACACACACACACACACACACACACACACACACACACACACACACACACACACACACACACACCACACAAACAAACAAACAAAGCATGCACAGTGCCAGAGCTGGCAGTTGAGCACTGTCCACAGAGAGGGTGCTGAATCTGGGCAAGTCTGCCTCGCCTGCTAATAAAAGATCATTTCTCACAAGAGAGGGAATGCTGATCGCAGACTCTGTGTGCAGCACGGGTTACGGGAATGTACGAGAACATGTGGACATAAAAGCCCTGCTGATAAACACAATCCGGTTCAGCTGGGAAGTGTGCTCAGTGTTCAGAGTTCAGGACTGGAGAGCACACGGCTCAGCTGCAGTGTGCCTGCTTCTGTTTGCACACTGGCCGTTCAACATCCTCCCCTACCAAATTCAGTGTTCTAAGCTGGAGAAAAAAAAACATCCAAGCACTGCTGAGCTGATCTTTATGGTTTACAGGGAATACACAGGCATTTCTTGCCCTAAGAAAGGCCAACTTATCAAGCGTGACACAGAGGATAATGTGTCCTCCATTTTTTTCCACTTGATTGTTGACATGAAGACAATTAAAAAGGCGCCTTGAGGAAAGGAAGAACCGATTAAATTAACATTAATGATGATCATTTTACTTTATCCATTGTACTGGTACATTAGAACTGTTTTTACCACAGATTCTGTACTGTGCATTTCAATAAGGGTAAAGAGAACATACACGTTATTGTTATACCATGAACAATAATCTGGTCGAAGAATAAAATATGCCATCTGGAACAAGGATAGATGAGGATACCTTAGATTTTTCTGTTGTATGTGGACCCTATATAGTGGTCAAATGTGATCAAAGCACAAAGCAGATGCTGCACACATTAGGTAAGTGTGCTGTTCTCACCTTGTAGAATCTCAATAACTTGGTGCAGCCACCTGGTGCTAAAAAAAGTCAGCAGCATGGAACCACAGCTCTGTTCTCATTTGCAATGGTGAAAAGGAATGTTCCTGCTGAATGTGTTTACACTTTTATAATTATCAGCAGTGCGATCTGCATAATTGCACCTAATAAGGCAATCCATCAGGGCTGCTTGCCAAGGACAACAACCTGACTTACTTTGTCCTCGACAACAAACTTCAGGAAAACAAAATGATATCTTAAATTGGAACCCTTGATATTCAGGTAAATGGAAAGAGTGAAAAGAGAACAAAGTATGCTTTCTGGGTTTTGGGTGGGAAACACTGCGTTGGTATGCAGCAACTGAAGTTAATGACATCAGCAGTGAGGTGATACCTTTATAAGGTTTATTATTAGTTACTTGTTCATGTGTGCCCCCAAGTGGCTGAACTGTTAAGTGCACACAAGGTCTGTATCACAAAGCAGCTTATGTGTGGAATATTCAGAACAACAGGAGATCCATATAGCATGCATCATGTTAAAACACAGGGGGCGTGTGGTGCAGTGGGTTGTGCGTTAGTGTTCGGATCAGGGGGTCACAGGTTCAAACCCCACTCCAGTCAGCATGTCGTTGTGTCCCTGGGCAAGACACTTCACCCCAAATTGCTCCTGTGGAGATTGCCCACATTGAGTATGTAAGTCGCTTTGGATAAAAGCGTCTAACATGTAATGTAATGTTTCATTGTGGAACCATCGCTAAAAGCCACATAACAGCATCTTATTACTCCAGAAACAATGATTCCGGTTAGATTTCCTCTACTAAAATATCATTAAGCATTCCGCAGGTTGCCCTTTGCGGTTTTTCTATGACAAATCTGCTAACTAAACTATGACAACCAGGAAAACTGAGGCCATGAATATAACTTGAGGGAAAACATTCACAACCAAATCCCTTCTGCCGTCACAAAAGCAAACACCTGGGACCAGAACCTAAACTAATTTCAGCACGGTTACAGATCTCATCGGCTTTAACCACATTATTGTAGAAAGTTGGCCACAAAATGAGAAAATCCTCCTCCACATCGAAACATTTAACATTAGAGAGTTTTCTTTGTTTTATTTTATGTGTTCTGACTCTTGTTCCTTTTAGTGAGATGTCTTCTTGACAGAAAGCCAAAAACAGTTCCTCTTTGTTTCCATTTAAGACCCAAAGGATTGTGCAAGTATCTGATGCATGAGACGCTTTGAGCACATTCCCCGTTCTGGATCTGCATTTCTTTGTTTCTTTTTAAAGGTAAAACAGTAAAGTAAAGCCGTAGAGAGTTATCCAAAAAGCAAAAGGGGGAAGGGGAAACATCTGGGGGGAAGGGGAAACATCTGTTAGAAGTGTGGCTGACTTTCCCCTCAATCTCCGAACTAAGTGATCAGTGAGAGGAGTAGAAATTGGTCTAGGGCGTAATAGTCCCTTGGTGAGAAAAAGGGAATAAAAGAACACGAGTAGTCTCTGTTACTCACTTAAGACTGCAACCACAGAGCAGTGCACTGATCAGATGATTTGTTGGAGGACTGGAGGAACAGTGGGGGGAGAGCAGCAGATGGGTGGTCAAAGAGTGCCTGACGTGACTGGAGCAAGGCCTTTAAATCAGTTAAAGGGCCATCAGGCGACACTTTATGACACATGGAGAGACCCTTCAGAGAAGGACAGGCACGTACAGCCACTTTCAAAGCAATGTTTCTTCTCCTCAAGAGTAACTATGATGTTTACTGTAGCCATTACAGCAAAACACATCTAACGATGTATAACTGCAATTAACACAGTCACTGGGTAGCTGAAAGGTCCAGGATTACTGCAATCAGGTGCAGTTTAGTGCGTCTGATACAAGTGTTGGCTCAGAGCAGATCAAGCATACAGGCCAAGCCATGCATGAACCGGGTGTACCTGTTGTGTGCTGGAGAGACACATCTGTGGCACAGCAACACATGTGGAGGCCTTCATCTCTGGGGTATACTTTACACTGGCAGGGAGAGTATGCTGTAGTTATCATGCCATGGTGTATTTCACTGAAGGTTGGACAATATTAATGATACAAAGTTTCCTGACCTTCATGTCATGTTTATCAGATCACATGAGAAATGTAAAAGTTAAAACCTTTCTGTGATACAAAGCAGCAGTGAAGAAGAACAGCTGAATTACATTTCTATTTTGATTCCTCTAATACAGTCATTAGAGCAAGCAGCTGTTAAGGCTACATTACATTGAGTGTCCTCCTTTTGTCACAACGCTATAGGTACTCAACGCTAATGCTGCTTGTCATTCGTTGACTTACAATGTAAGACCTGAGCTCTTCATACAACGGGGAGTTTTCTGCGAATGTCAAACGTTTCATTAGTCATCCAAATATGTTTCATAATCTCCACGGAGAGAGACAGAGGAGCTCACAGTGCACTGATGTTAATGTGTGCAAGTGTACAGAAATAGAAACAGTGCTGTCTTAGTCATCCCCAGATGTGACATGAGTGGAACAGACACACACAGGGAGTCAACACTCAATAGAACACACAAGCTCTACAGTATTTCAGCACGGAGGGCAGGCCATGGTGTCAATGCTGTTTGTGTTGGCGAGGGATGTTACATCAAGGCGCCTGTCTGTCACAGCACTCTACTGTATCAGTGAGAGTGATGGAAGTAAACTCAGACCATCGCAGGTCAAAAAGGCATCGACTTGCCGGACTCCAATTAATCTGTACCTTAGCATGTCTGACTGGCTCCCATGCCCTGTAGCTCAGGGTGTACATTATCATTAGAGTCATGAATACCCTCATCGTTTAGTGATTAGCTCTTTCTATGAATATCTCTCTCTCATGCATGTGCTGCTGTCGCACAGTCAGTGATGATCATATTAAAGAAATAGAGCATACATTGTAAGCAAAGAAAAAAAAGGTACTTTGTTTATGCAAGACGCAGCAGCCCTTATGCACTGCACATGCTGTTCATTATGCAAGCTGTGAAGACTGCATTAATAATGCCACTCAAGCTGATAAAACAGCCCACTTATGAAATAATTCAAAATTAGTGTTGTAAAATGAAATCTGCAAATGGCCCTGCATGGTGGCATATTGAAATGACTTCATTCTCACTTCAAGCTAAACAAAGAAACAAAAGCTCAACATCCATTCTCATTCATTCTTGCTCTAATTGTGCCGCAAATGACTTCGACATCGTAATTAATTTAATGGAGCTGTTGTTAATAAAAAAACACTCTTTTGAAACTATTAATGTAGTGAGTTTTTTGGTTTGATTTTAATATTTACATAATGCAGTTTTCTAGATATTGGATTTTTGTATTCATATGGCACGACATATATTGAGTTATACATGAATATATGATTTTACAATATGTAGCTGTAACTATTCAACATAATTTGCTCTGTACATATTCCAAGTACAGTGACATTTTTTTGTCAAATGATACCGTTTACTGGTGTTTAGCATAAATGCACAGATACATTATTTCCATTACCATGTATAGAGCAGGCACAAACTACATATATGGAAGATAAAAATATGGATTTTTTTTATTGCACATGGAGCCATTTGTCAGCTACGGCAGGACGCTATAGACCAGGGGTCGACGCGTACCAGCATTGGCACGCGGCACCGTAACCAGTGGCACACTAGGAATAAGTGGAATAAGTGTGCAAAAATATTTAAATTGTATTTTCGGATCCTGAACGAGACCGCCGCCAGAGCGCGTCTCCCCGTTACCTGCAGAAGGAAGCCATGCACGCAACGCAGCCCCGCTCTCTTTATCTCCAGGTGACTTTCTGCCGCTTTCCTCCGTGGTGCAGTGCTGATCGTTTCACCACGGAGGAAAGCACTTCACAAATTGCAGCAGTAGCTTACCCATAAGGAGCTGTACAAATGCCGCAGTTTTTTTGTGGCTGTGTCTTTAGTTGAAAGCCCAGTGGCGATCTGCTCATCTCTCATCAAAATTATATGCTACAAAGGGGCGGACTGGCCATCTGTGTGTTGAACTTTCCTGTCGGCTCTCAGACCGTAGTCGAGGAGGGCAGAAGCAACAAGCTTCAGGTTCAATAACCCACTTAAGCTTAAATGACTGGAGAGAGGCGAGCTCTTCTTGGGAGTCCATTGCATTTATTTAGCTGTTCTTCTGTTTCACAAAATACATCACAGACCTCTGTTTTTCTGCTTCCTCGTTTCACTTCCAGAAACATACACACGTTCTCTCACTGTCGCTCTACCATCCACACAAACACACATGCACAAGCCACACCCCTCTCTCTCTCTTAAAGGGACAGCGATCTCATCTAACTCTGACTCCTAATATCATAACGTGTGCTCTGGAGAATCACAGAACGGACGATCGTCCTTATTATTATGCCGTTTAAAGAAATTATTTAAATGAGTTTGTTAAATTCGGCATCATGTAAGTTGCACTGACAGGGCCACACACTGCTTCCCCGCAGCGAGGCTCCTCCGCCCTCCTGCTGATAGTTGACGAGCGTCAAGCTCCTCAACCCCCCCCCAGTTGATGATTCTCGATCGTTGGCACGCTGTTAACAATTTTTTTTTAGATGGCACTTCATATCAAAAAGGTTGCCGACCCCTGCTATAGACACTTGCTGGTGTGATCCACAGTTTTTAGTTTTTCTCCTAATGCATAAACGAAAACACAATAGTGTAATTCATTTCCAAAAATCCATTTAAATCCTCATTAAGATCAAGTGCAGACTGAAAAAATAACATTCAAGAATCCTTGAACCTAAGTGCAAGTAAAGGGTGCGTGTGTGTGTTTGTGTGCGTACAGGCATGCGTACGTACTTCTGTGTGTCAGTGAGTGGGTGTGTGATGTGTCTGCGAATGCATAAACTAAATCCTAACTGTCAGGGAGAGAGATAGGGGTCACAGGTCGGCAGCTTTCCGGAGGCTTTCTCTCTATCTCCTCTGACAGCAAGATGCAGCGGGCCATCGGGCGCTGTGTCTGTCTCTCCGTCTTTCCTGAAATCGGTTCAAAGTAGATCAGTTACCTTCTTACAGCGCTTCATCCTGAACAGGTCAAGGACAGTGTGTCTTCCTGCAATCCGCAGCGTCTTTGTTAATGAACAACTCTGCCGCGCTAAGACTAACTGGGACAACAAAGAGTTAAGGGGGAAAACGTTTCTCTTTCTGATTGTGAATGTATTTACGAACAACAGCTTCAGTGGTTTTTTCTAAGCTTCTTTTCTATTTTCAAATTATATTCATGTCTTTTTGAATAAAGTTATGCAATAAAGCATGAGAAAATACTTTCTTTGAAGGGGCATGCTACAGTACGCTCATTCTGATCTGGTTTAGAATAGACAAAAATCTGTTTTAAAAAACTATAGGTTACTTACGTAACCCCAGTTCTCAGAGTAACATGAAGTGAGATGTCTCACTATGGGATGCGCCTCAACGCGTATGCAAACAGAAGCATCAATCTCATTACGCCAATCCTGATTGGCTGGTGATCTTGACGTCTACGTCAGGGAATCCACCCACCCTATAAGTAGCTTGCGCTACGACACAGCGTCATTCAAACACCTCTTCTCGCTTCAGAGCACATCTCGAATTATCAGTAGCCGGGCTAGCTTAACGGTCCACAGACTGAACCCAAAGCTAACATTCGGTCGACGGGCGCTTGCCGGTTACTTTTTTGCTTTGCAAGAACACTGAACAATATTAACACACCAGTTAATATTGTAATCTGCCTCGCCGTTTCTTTCTTTTGAAATTACGGTAAGGTTTGATTTTTTTCTTCAAGCTAGTAACATACCTGTGGCTAGCTTTTCTTCCCTCCACACCGACACCACGGTAGCGAGGACGTTCTCTTTTCTCTCTCACACCAGAGGAGACGGAGATAAAAACAAAAGGTATTAACACACCAGTTCATATTCTTTAAAGAATAAAATCTACGCCGTCGCTTTTTCCTTTCGGATTAACGACAAGGTTGGATTTTTTTCTCGGTAACGTACCTGTTACTAGCGTGTCCACTCCACGCCGACACCCCGGCGAACAAAGATGGACCCTTCTCTCCCTCACACCAGAGGAGTCAGGGACTCGGAGGCTCGGCTATGCGGCTACGGGTTTAAGATCTCAGGCACAGATTCACACCAGGTCTGCTCGTACTGCCTCGGGCTGGAACAAGGGCCGTCTGGTGAGACATCTCACTTCATGTTACTCTGAGAACTGGGGTTACGTAAGTAAGTTGTAACCTATAGTTCTCATTCATAACACTCCGTTCGATGTGTCACTATGGGATATTGAAACTCCCGTATTGCTAGACATGCTTATCTCAAAAATCACCAAAACAACCAGAATTTAACAGGTAGAACCCTGTCTCAACACGGGGCCCAGCACTGCGCGGGCCACACTTGGAGCAGAGACATCTTGCCTGTAAAAGCGGACAAAAGTGAGCGGTGAGGACCAGCTCGCTGCTGCACAAATGTCTTGGATGGAAACACCCTTGAATAAAGCCCAGGATATAGCCAGACCACGAGTAGAATGAGCACGCAGGCCCGTTGGTGCCTGCAAACCCTGACTCGTATAAGCCAGAGCAATCGCTTCCACAATCAAGTGGGAGAGCCGTTGCCTGATAACGGGCTTGCCCTTCTGAGGGTTAGCCCAGGATATAAAGAGTTGGTCATTGCAACAAAACTCTTTTGACCTGTCCATATAGGTGCGTAAAGCACAAACTGGACACAGCAAATTCGGCCGCTGTTCCTCAGAGGAACACAGCGGCGGAGGAAATGCCACAATGTCAATGGGGGTACGTGAGCCAACCACCTTAGGTATAAAGGCAGGGTTGGGCTCTGGGTGTGGGTGAAAGATCGTCCCCCCCGCCTGAGACAGTATGTCCCTGCGTAGTGGGAGCTGCCACGGCTGCACGCACAGCAGCTGATATATCTCCGCCAGCCAGTACATTGCAGGCCAGTGCGGAGCTATCAGGATCAGTGTGTGGCGTTGTTCTCTCACTCTGGCCAGAGTTGGGGCTATCAGAGCCAGGGGTGGGAAGGCGTACAGAAGGACCGGAGGCCAAACGTGCGCGAGCGCGTCCACGCCTAACGGTGCGTTTGAATCGCACATTGAAAAGAACAGCTGACATTGAGCATTTTTTTTTTATGCGAACAGATCTACCGCGGCTCGGTCGTAACGCACCCACAGCTGACTCACAACCATTGGATGTAGAGTCCAGTCTGCATATAGTGGTGCACCTCTGGACAGCAGATCTGCTCCGAGGTTCATCACTCCTGGTACGTGCGTTGCTCTCAGAGAGAGGAGACGTCCACAGCTCCATACAGATGTAGCGATTCATTTCAGACAGTTTGAAACGTGAGGGCCGTGATTGGTACGTTATCTGCCCTCGCTCAAGGGAAAACCTCCAGCTTGCCTTGAGACCGCCCCCGTGATAGATAAATGTAATTATAATGAAGCCAGCTGCAATGGATCATTGATCCACCAGGGGGTGCAATGGGGTTCCACACTGGAGCTCATGTGAAATAAAGTCAGATACAGTACGCTGGATGTACAGCGGAACTTTGTTAAGATCCATATGTTACGGATATTATACTCTGTGCTAAATAAGAGACACGTAATCATTTACAAAACATCACCATGTTGTTATTTAACAAAATAATGTTGTTTATTCGAAAAAAACGAACGGGAGGAAATGCAGCCCGGCTCTCGATTTGTAATCCTAATTTAATCATCATCTTCACCACCATCATTTATGTTTATGTTCGCCAAATTGACATGAAATCACTGACACATATGAATATACTGTATTCAACTTCATTGAAACGTTATTAACGTGCCTAAACTCAGTAATTCACAAAAAATATTTATATTTTAATGGAGCCTCGTCGGCAGATCAGGATCCCAAAGCGTGGCGGAGGGATCCTGATCTGCATGACGGGTGTTATTTTCCCCATAAGGAACAAGTCGCTGCAAATTATCCCGCTTATTACATGGCCACATTCTCAACAAAGTAACGACATGACTCCCAATATTAATTTAAATGCTTTTATGGATTTAGAAAATGTTTTTATTGATTTAAAAAATGGTTGTATGTATTGATATAAATTGACATGCATCCGCTAAGAAAAATAGTCTGTTGTTACCGTTTTTTAAACAGTGTGAATGAAACGGCAGCTCTCTCCCCCCTCCTCCCCTGATCTTTCTTCTCCAGCAGCTAAATTAACTGTAGGTTACTCTGAGTGACCATAGACTGTATGTGACAAGCTTACAGTTAGTGACGTAACAACACCATAAAAGCTGGTGGGTTGAAAGCAATACGGGAGGTAAAAATAACTACAATAATTGTGATTTATTTATTCTGGCTTTTATGTTTTTAGGTATAAAATGTTATGTAATTCAGGCTTATAGTTCATCCTTCTCTAAAAGCCTTCAACAATGACAATATTCATAGTAATTTAATAAATCCTTCCAACACACATTGTAAAAAATAGCCTACTGTAAGTTAAGAAATCATTCCAATATGTACATCTTCTGATGTAACAACAATAACATTATAAATAGTAACATAGCTGAACATGGTATTGCACATTTAGCTTTGAGTGTTACTGACCTGAGATGTTTTTATTACATTAATTAAGGTGACTGAGGCTTTTTAACATACAGGGATGCAAACTCATCTGTATGAAAAAGGTGACAAGGATCCGAGACCCCGGCTCCCCCACCCCACGGAATATCGGCCTTAAAATGAGGAATAACAGAGGATTTTAGCAGTCAGAACAACTAAAGCAGCAGTGTTAATAATAACAGAAACGCCAAAGAGTCACATCTAATAGAAATATATAAAAGCATTTATTTTAATTGTGTAGCAGTCAGTTTATAATTTTGGCAGCACTATTGAGCATTTTGAAAATGTATTTTCATGCCTCTGTGCAAGGCTTAGTCTTTCTATCTTTATAGCCACATGGTGTAAAGTAACTTCATAAACTCAACAAGTACTACAGTAAGATCAGTTTGCGTGCCAGCATTTGTAACTGGAGAGAACGCAAACCCCCTTGGCGGTTTATATACGATATTGTGGTCGTGTTTTCTGTCCTCACGAGGACATGATGTCCTCTGAGAAAAGGCAGAAAGCGTTTTAGGGTGAGGAACACCGCTAAAAGCTCCAGATCATTTATGTGTGACCGTTGGAGGTCTCTGCTCCAGAGACCGCTTACAGGTCGACATTCGTATATACCCCCCCCAGCCCGTCAGACATGCGTCTGTGGTGATCACCTTCCGCGATAGGACAGCACCCATAGGCACGCCCCGTACTAGAAAAGTCGGGTGCAGCCAGTGGCGCAGTGCCATTACGCATTTCATAGTGACCATCACTCTCTGCGCCTGAGGGCAGCTACCCAGCGCTGAAACTCCCTCATGTGTAAGCTTCCCAGTCGTACCACCAGGCTGGCTGACGCCATGAGCCCCAGTAACCGCAGACATGATCTGAAGAGAACATATTTGCGTAGCCGGAGATGAGCGAGGCAAGCTCTGAAGGCTTTCACTCTTTCTGCTGACAGGCGGGCTGTAAAGGGCACCAAATTCAGGTGTAGGCCCAGGAAGAGTACAGTCTGGGCTGGGGACAACATGCTCTTTTCTGTGTTTATTACGAAACCCAGATCGAGCAGGTGTTTTACGAGGACATTCGTCTGCGTAATAGCCTCTTGCTCCGACTGTGCGAGAAGCAGCCAGTCGTCCAGATAAGTTGCCAAGCGAATAACCTGTTTTCTTAACGGGGCTATCGCGGCTTCCGTACACCGTACAAACACTCGCGAGCTGAGACAGACCGAAGGGAAGGACTCTGTACTCGTAACAGACACCCTGAAAGGCGAACCTCAGATATTTCCTGTGTGGGTAATATACTGGGATGTGGAAATACGCATCTTTCAGGTCGACTGATGTGAACCAGTCGTTTTGGCGCACGAGACGCAACAGAGATGTGTGAGTGAGCATTCTGAATTTGTATCTTTTGAGATATTTGTTCAGAGCTCTCAAATCTAGTATAGGCCGAATTCCGTTCCCTCCCCGTTTGGAAAACGTGGAAATACTTGGAATAAAAGCCGTTCTGACTCTGTTCGGCGGGTATTATCGATATAGCCTTCTTTTCTAGTAGCGAAAAAATCTCTCGCTCCAGAATATGGGTCGACTCTCCCCGGGCTTGTGAATACAGAATGCCCGAGAAGCGAGGGGAGGTGACAGCGAATTGGAGCCTGTAGCTCCGTGTTACTGTCTTGAAAACCCAAGCAGAATCTGTGAGCATCTTCCACTTTTCGCTCCTTAAAGCGAGCAGAGATGTCACATCTCTGTCGTCTGCCCTCTGTGTCTTTATTTGTTGTGTTATGGGGCCCTCTAGTGTCTGAACACGGTGGTACCCCAGGTTGACAACCCCGGCCGACACTGCGCATGCGCGTGGCGGTGGTGCCTTCACAATCCCGTCTAATGTCCGCCTTTTGAGAGAGGCCGTAGCCGCTCTCAAAAGAGGGGTAGACGACAGACTGTTTATTGTTTTTATTGTTTTCTTTTCATTTTTATTGACTGCGCCCTTGGCTTCAAGCCTGGAAACGACAGTGGAAAATGATTTATTCGGAAACAATAATGATGACATGTGTTTGTGTGACTTAAACAGGCAGCGGAACTTGCTGTCTTTGATGTTAAGTCGATTTCCCTTATGGCGCGAACTTGAGGATGACGTTCTGGCATCACTCGAGGCGGCGGGAAGATGGGGGCATGATGGCACCCCAAAAACACATGAGCATCTAACACTGGAACGTGTTCTGGAGCTGGGGAACAGGGAACTTCCAGCTCTTTCGCCTCGTCGAGGAGAGGAGGCTGTCAGGCCGTCCGCTTCTTCTTCCTCGTCTGGTGGCTGAAAACCTGGGTCGGCTGTGCCTGAGCGGCAGCTGCCGGACCCGGAGATATTCTTGGCCAGCTCATCCTCGCCTCGTGCCTGGGCTGGGGACCCGGGATGGGCTGTGGTCTCTGCTGCTTTGGTATCTTGAAACGGGCAGGACGTGAGGCAGCTTGAGTGAAGGCCTGCCGCGGGACCGTTGAAGGTGGCGGCCGGACCCTTCGGGGGAGACAGAGCTGGAGAGCCTCATCTTTCTTCTTTTTTGATTCGCATCTCAGCTGCATCGAAGCTAGAGCGGAGCCAAATATGCCCTCGGGAACAATAGGCATGTCCAGAACATCCTCTTTTTCCCGGTCTGGAAGGTTCGTCAGGTTAAGCCACCTGGCTCTATCCTGTACCACCATAATTCCCAGTGCTTTGCCCGTGGCTTGGACTGCACAGCGCTGCACACGGAGGCAAATGTCCGTGATCGCTGCGATCTCGTCCCACACGGCAGGCTCAGGTTTGCTCGACAAGTCTTCGCAGAGCTCCGCCTGGTAGGCGGTCAGCAGCGAGGAGACAGTCTGGCGGACAAAGCTGCGGCTTTATAGGCCTGTTCGGTCATCGCTGACTGGAAACGGTCTGCCTTTGCTGGTAGCGTGGGGTTCCTGCTCGGTGTCGAAGCCAGCCTCGGTTGGAGGTGGGCTGCCACCAGTGGTTCCATGGGCGGCATGCGGAGCAGGCCGAGCCTCTCCATACCGTCACAGTCCAGGGAGGAGGCACCCTGGATTGGGGCCTTGTTGCTGAAAGGACGGTCTCTCCACGAGACCGACACCTCGTCCAGCATCTCCGGAAAGACTGGAAGGAGCTGCCTCTTCGTCCTCGCTGCTTGGGGCAATTGCTTCCCCTCGTAGCGAGATCTGGAGGTCTCCTTGGCCACTTCAGGCCATGGGATATCCAGCCTGGACGCAGCGCGTTGACACACGGCCTGCAAGTCCATACTTAGGCAGGGCGAAGCTGGTGTGCTTTCGTCCGGGAGAGAGGACATCGCTCCCGGCTTTGCAGCCTGAGCCGATGAAAATAAGATGTCATCCTCGTTCTCAACCGAGTCGGACAGGAGGAACTCAGAGGCATCCTCTTCTTCCTCCATATAGTCCAACTCCAGGACATCCTCCGCAGGTGGAACCATGGTGAGGTCCAGTTGGGAGCCCCAGCTCGACACAGCGCAGGGCTCAATCTCTGCGACGGAAGCCACCATGTCTTGATTGCCGGCCGGCGAATCAGCGGACATGAGAGGGTCCTGTCCCGACAAGCTAGCTTGGCGTGCTAGCCGTCGGCGGAGGCTCTTAATGGTGAAGCGGGCACAATGGCCGCACGAGCCGGGGTTATCGATAGCCTCCTGGGCGTGTTCCAGCCCGAGGCAGTACGAGCAGACCTGGTGTGAATCTGTGCCTGAGATCTTAAACCCGTAGCCGCATAGCCGAGCCTCCGAGTCCCTGACTCCTCTGGTGTGAGGGAGAGAAGGGTCCATCTTTGTTCGCCGTGGTTTCGGCGTGGAGTGGACACGCTAGTAACAGGTACGTTACCGAGAAAAAAATCCAACCTTGTCGTTAATCCGAAAGGAAAAAGCGACGGCGTAGATTTGATTCTTTAAAGAATATGAACTGGTGTGTTAATACCTTTTGTTTTTATCTCCGTCTCCTCTGGTGTGAGAGAGAAAACAGAGCGTCCTCGCTACCCTGGTGTCGGTGTGGAGGGAAGAAAAGCTAGCCACAGGTATGTTACTAGCTTGAAGAAAAAAATCAAACCTTACCGTAATTTCGAAAGAAAGAAACGGCGAGGCAGATTACAATATTAACTGGTGTGTTAATATTGTTCAGTGTTCTTGCAAAGCAAAAAAGTAACCGGCAAGCGCCCGTCGACCGAATGTTAGCTTTGGGTTCAGTCTGTGGATCGTTAAGCTAGCCCGGCTACTGATAATTCGAGATGTGCTCTGAAGCGAGAAGAGGTGTTTGAATGACGCTGTGTCGTAGCGCAAGCTACTTATAGGGTGGGTGGATTCCCTGACGTAGACGTCAAGATCACCAGCCAATCAGGATTGGCGTAATGAGATTGATGCTTCTGTTTGCATACGCGTTGAGGCGCATCCCATAGTGAGGCATTGAACCGAGTATTATGAATGAGAACTGAGAATCTTACAAAATGGTGTTGTATAATAAAAGCACATTCATACATAAAGTGTAATCAATGGGCAATACTGCTGCAGCTTTTCCTGTCCAGTGCTTTCATTAAATGTGCACTTTAAACTCTATTAAACCTCAATGACATCATGAATGAAGCTTTACTTCACTGAACCTGCACACACACGCAAAGCTGTTCCGTTCAAAATGCGTGCTGCTGAAGACTGAAGAGAGGTATTTTGCTGCGGTGATAAAACTGAGCACGGCAAATTGTTATGGCCCTGCGAAATAATCAAAACTGAAGTGGCAGATGCTTCTGACCACATTGTGACATGTGGGAGTGAGGAGAGGTTAAGAGGAGCAGCTGAAACAATGTCTGCTGCATGTAGGGAGTACTGTGGCGAAAATAAATAGTGGAAAAATGTATACAAATTGGAAAAATGCCAAGTTGGCCAAAAGAAGATGCAAAATGAATGGTGTTGCTTTACAGAAAAGTGCAGGTGTCTATTGTCTTGTCTATTGAATCTCACATAGCTGCCAACATTAATAAATGAACGACTTAACTTATATAGTTCAAATACTTTACTGGAGACAAGAAAACTTGTAGGGAAAAGACATGCTTGCATTATTCACAGTGATTACACTGAATAGATGCTAAAAGAAACCCAGTGGGAAGAGAAGCAGGAAGCTGCAGTGCTGACCCATACAGGGTCTGTACATCCACTCATGTTAAGGCTTGGTATGTGAATGGCCAGCGGCCAACGGCACAGCACGCAACACAGATTTGGGAAAAGTGTGTCACATGCAGAATGAGTAAGGCAGCTTTTCTGCAAACATTACATTAGGAAACACAATTAAGTCTTGATTCCTTCTTGTAGTGGCCCCCTACTGCACACACAAACATCTCCTCTTTAAAATGTCTTTCAAGCCTGTTAAGCAGGTTCCTCTCTACATCAGTCAGTTAGGACAGGGCTATATGGCTGTGACTGACTGTGTGCTCCCCTCCTAGCTGTCTAAAGATAAGATAGCTTATTTAAAGTGCCACACAAGAAATATTTCCGTATTGCAACTTTAGAACTTAGTTGCGTTCAAGGACAATTCAGATGGATAAGTTCTTCTGACCTTCCCATGATGGAGACAGAGAGGAGAGTTTGTATTGTCTAAGCCCTTTGTGCATATTGTTCATATAATTTGGAGCACACAGCTATGCTCAGAAATACTAAACAGTCGTTTGTTTGCTACGGGGGCCAGCTAACCAGACCCTCTTGAAACAGAGGCTCTTTCATTTGTTTTGTGACAGCATTTTAAAGGTTTATCTGGATGCTTCTTTGGCTTTACTGCAGGCGTAGTGCAACCAGTAGTGCATCACATCAGAAGTGTTATTCAAAAGGAAAAATAATAGATTTAAATGTGTTTAAGGGTAGAAAAGGTTCATGTATCCAGAATGTTTGATAACTTTTCCAAGACTCTTCTAAATTTGAAACTTTGGGGTTTTTCACACACTCAATAAACAAGAAAACAACATGTTCTCTCCCAGTGCAGAATGGTGTGATCAGCTTCAAACTAAAGGTTTAAAGATGACCTCGTTAACATTATTTAGTTCCCTAAAAGCATTAGATTTGAATCCTAGATGGGCTTTGACACCAATTAGTTTACCCTCTTCGTGTCCATGAAGTTTCCTCACTCTCGTCCTGTAATGAGTGAAATCTGACTCTCTGTGCTGTGATCCTGCTGCTGCTGCAGACACTCATTTTATAATTGTAGATCTGTCGAACTGATGTGTAGTATAGAATAAGTAGTATTGAGAACACTTTACTATTTGAGTTTTGGTATCAATTCTATCAATTAAAAAACAAAACAGTGGTGGCAGGAAGCAAGAAAAAGAGCATTCGACCTTAGTGTGTTGGAGCAGAAGAGTCCTGTTTGACTGACTGTGGTCGCAGTTGGAGCTCTGAAACACAAACATCTGCTCCACAGGTTGCTGAGGACATGATGGGTTTGCCATTGAGCACATAATGACAGAAAGCCAGCAGAGAACTTAAACTCACCTGGGCCTAAAGAAATGATCTCTGCAAGCAGCTCGGTGACATTTAACGGTAATCATTGGTCTCTTTTTGGTCAACTCAGACCTTCATATATTCTTCGTTCTGTACTCGCAGATACAATGAGTTCTAGATATGCTTATATATAATGTGTTACTCACTACGTACAAATCCATTATTTATTGCATTCTTGTCATTTGGGAAAACAAATGTTTTGTTCACTACTGAGTGTTTTGATTACAATGTCCATCAGCATCTCAATTTGCAATTTGCTGAACTGAAAATCAAATGTTCTCTTCAATTAAATGAACTCTGACTGTAAACTCATTCACAGAATGTCAACAGAAGCAATCAAAAGTTTTCAGATAGTTAAGTACAAGCAGGCAATCAGGTTTTTGGCGAGGATATTTTAGATTCTTGCCACAGTTCCCCCATTGTCATGTTCAATAGCCCAAGGGGAATATTCACAGTGTCTGTGTATCACCCAGCAGGGAAGTTGAGCAGATACTCTGTCTTCTAGTCAACACTTTAATTAGTATTGTGTTGTGGAGAAACAACAGCTTCTTATTTCCTGTCAACATGCCCCTCTGGGCTACCAATTAATAAAAAAACACCTCAAAGATTAGGTTCTCACCACTGCACTACAAGGAGTTCAGATTAGTTTCTGATTACAGCAGAGCCTGCAATAAAGACACCTCAATGTGCGGAAAGCAACTCCGCTATGATCCGACTCCATACTGTTCGTCGACACAAACATCATTTTCAAAAACTCTTGTAACTGACAGTAGCACAAGACAGTATTTCCCCAACCAAGTTTGAATTTGTGAGATTGCACCATATATCCGTCTCACCAAATGCAGGGGTGCCAACCTTTGAGTTCAGCTTGGAGTGAGATTTTTTTTTTGGTGAACCGAAAAAAGAAACGTTCATGTGTACAGTGTTACAAATGTATTGAAAATGTACAAACTAGGGTTGAAGCTTCAACGCTTCTGCCCATTCACTTTGAATGGGGTGACGTTACACTTTGCCGAACTGCATTGTAGTTCTGTCGCTTCGCTCGCTTCAAAAGTAGAGCAATGTTCTACTTTGAAGATTTGACGGAAGCGTCAGCCAATCGAATCGTATGCCAGTAGAAGCTCTAGCCAATCAAACCGCGTGCTTGTGTGTCCGGGGCGGAAGATTCATGTGATTGGTTGTTGGTCGAGCTTCAGACACGCCCGCCGGCAAGCTTCAACGCACGCCGCCGTGTGGACGTACCGTAAGCGGAGGTAAAGTGATATTTTATGGGGTGGGGGACCTCACCTCTGCAAATAGTGAGTTTGGTAGAAATATACCGTGGGTGTCTCTCAATTGCGAGAGCCACTATTTCAAGCATACTACGTCATCGAGTCTGCACATGTGCAGACTCTGCGGTCTTAAAATCCCCACAATGCTTTGCGCAAGGACCAATTTCCCCAAATCTGTGGCATAAAATGTAAGGCGGTGCCTCTCATATGACGCACACTTGCTAGCCTGTTCCACTCTTTGTTTTCCGAATGCCAGGAAGTAGTCTTGCCTCGCTTCTGAAGCAAGACGCTCAGAAGACATGTGCTACCAAGCAAGCGTACTCGCGATTGAGAAACACCCCATATAATAGTAAAGTTATTGAAGATGATGCCATATTTATTGAAGATTTTACATTATAAATATTCCCCGATATTATTCAAAAGCATATTCTTCAAAACTCCTTGAAGTATGACCACCAGGAGACTATTGATGTGTGTAGTGTGTTTGGTAGACATATACTGTATAATAGTAAAGTTATTGAAGATGATGGTATATTTATTGAAGATTTTACATTATAAATATTCCCCAAAATTATTCAAAAGCATATTATTCAAAACTCTCAACTATAGTATGATCACCAGGAGACTATTGATGTATGTAGTGAGTTTGGTAGTAATATACTGTATACTATAGGGCTGTACCTGAATATTCGACTATTCGAATATTCGTTCGTTGGCCAACTATTCGGGTTTCAATTTCATTATTCGGATATTCGTTTTTTAAAATTTGTTTCTAAATGTATGCTATTAATAAAGGCGAATTGCCATATTCTTATACTATATTTATACTTTTGAATTGCACTGTTAAAATGCGGAAATATATACAATCTCAGCCTGTGCTCCTGACATCGCGTTCACTCAGTCACGAACGCAAACGGCACGCTTCACCTCGCTTCACCTCGTTTCACCTCGTTTCACCCGTAAAATGCCAAAGACTTCAGCTGTGTGGGACCATTTTTAATTGGACGACGGTAAGAAGAATATGTGCCAAATATGCGATAAGAAACTGGCCTACCACGGTGGCACAACAACTCTGAAAAGTCACCTGGATGCTATAAGTAGTAGCCTAGCTTAGCTTAGCTGTTGTCAAGTTGCCATGATAAAGCTGCTTTATCCGCCGTTTAAACAGTAACGTTACACATGATAAAAACGTGCACTTACTTTGCTTGGAAAATAGTTGCGAGCAAGCAACCAAATAGTTTTTTTATATTAGTTTTTAAATTGTATTTGAATAGTGAAAATAAAAGGAGTAATGTGGGAACATCTGGGGCTAAGGCAATTATTGGCATAAAGTTGAGTAGCTCAGCCTAATAATAACTTGTGTCCATAGGTGCATCCCCACGCATCCCAGCCATCAACATCCTCAACAATACAGCAGACCCTACAGCTATCCTACAGAGGAAACATTTAGTTTTAATGTTTGCGAGTACTGAGACAATAAATAAATATAAATCGTAATAGTATGCGCTTCTGCTTAACAGTGTGTTGTCAGGTGTCTTGGATTCGGAGCGTGTTATGAAACCTTTTTTTTTTTTTAAGAAATTTGGAATCTTTTTGTTTTTGAAAACATTTTTTATAAAAAAAATAATACAAATCCCTCCGCACCGAATATTCGAATATTCGCTGCTGATTACTACCAAATATCCGGAGCCCGAAAAATTGTATTCGGGACAGCCCTAGTATACTAGTGATTGAATATTATTGTATTCTCATTTGCACTTTGCAGACGGTCCCTTAGCACTCGTTTCTTCTCCGGCTGCGGATAGAGACCAATGTAATGTGTCCAGCTCGGAGGACGGCGCGTATTGGCTTTTTTTGATCAAAATGTGATTGTAGTTCGTTGTCAACCTTACCACGTTACTTAGGAGACGTCATTTGTGTGAATAACGTTTTGTTCATGAGTTATTGATCCGTGGAATCAGAATCTCCCAATATCGTTCCAACTTTACTGAACCAAGCCAGACGACTGTCTCATTTCGTAGACCGCTCGGTTTGCTGTTCCTTCACTTTATTTTTATATTTATATATATTTATTTCGGACGAAAACTTAGCGTGAGGAAAGGCATGTGTGGCGTGAGTGCGTGAGATATGGGTTAATTGCGTGACTCTCACGCTCAGTGTGTGAAGGTTGGCAGCCCTGCCATATGAACAGCAGCATGGTCTAATGACTGAAACTGTGTCAGCATGAAGCTATATCCCATAATAAGCAAGAGTCAGGCTTCCTCACAGCTATTTTCTATGTTTCACCATCAGTCAAATTAACTGTCATACTGTATCATGTGTGTATGTAGTTAAATTCATGCTGATATACACTGCTTGGGCCGAGTTGCATTCATGTTACAGCATCCACTGTGGGACGGAAGGAGACCTGGTTTCCATGCCAACAGCCTTACCCACATATGGCCACTGCTTCCTGGCACAAAAACCCATTTAAATTCAGACACTTAATCAGTAGGAGGAAATTATTCAAAAAGAATTAGGCCAGACAGTGACCACTTATATTGGATTGGAGGTGAGGATTAAGTGAAAGTAAAGAGGAACATCAAGAGGATGTAATGATAAAGCCTTATTCAATAGCTCAGGCATGATAAGAAACAAAACAATCCAACTAAGGATCTATCTCTAACAAAAATAACCATCTATTGGGTTTTTGTGAAAGGAGGGCAGATCCATATAGATACTCTAGATCAGTGGATCTCAACCCTGTTGGGTCGCGGACCCGTTTAGAGTGGGTCGCAGATGTGTGGGTGAGGAAGAAGAAAAATAAATACAAATACAAAATAGTGTACCAAAATGCGTGGTGTATTAGTTAGTATTTCTAAAAATCTCCTGGGGGAGAATCCCCCCGGATCCCCTGGTTTTGAGCATGTGTTCCTTTTTATGTCATACAGTTTAGCTTTGATTCCATCATCTCATTAAACCTTTTTTAAAAGCATTCTTCAGTCATGTGAAGGGATATATGCACTGTACTTCACTTTACTAATGTATGCTGAAAAGCGTATATATTACAGCACGATTTTTTGTTGAATAGATTTGAGTGGTTCAAAATTTCGGGTCGCGATTGATTGACAAAGGAAAAAGTGGGTCCTGAGGCCCGACCAGTTGAGAACCACTGATCTAGATCATTATACACCGACACATTAGTGGGTCTACACAAGAGGATCCAGACGTAGGAAAGACACTAAGTTTACAATAAATGGCAGATTTTAAACAGTTTTCCTATATAACAAATATGTAGTCCTATATTTCTTTGAAAGGGTTTTCCATACACTGGGCAAACATTATTCAAACAGTAAACAAACCAACATTTGTTGAAGACTATGTAATGTAATGAAATATGTAATGTCACGATGATTAATACACATTTGGGGTTTTGGGCAGCATTGTGTGTGTGGGATTGACTCGTGGTAATAAAGAAATATGGAACCAAGTGCAACAAAATGACTCACTGATGTGCTTTGGGACGACAGATGAGAACTATGGCGCAGAGTAATAAGATATATAAAGGGACCACAGACCGCATTAGTATGATGAATTAATTGTTGGTTGTGGTCTTCTCGTGGGATTTGGGATAGTAAACATAATATAGGGTATCACCGGATGTATCCTTATAGGATCAGTTACATGATAATAACTCTTATAGTGCTTTTTTATATTGTTCCTCTTTTATTTACTTGTATATTATTGTAAAGCGTCTTTCACCACTGGGAAAAGCGCTATATAAATATCATGTATGTATTATATTTTGTACGTAGAATAATAAAGTAAATGTTAATTATTGGAGTCAGTATTTCATTGTACATTTGAAAAGCCTTCAGCTGCCTTACAACAGATCAGTTAAACACGGAACGTGCTACAATCCGTGTAAGCGTGTATGCACATTTTGGGGTAATGGCTACTGAAGTGGATACACAGAAGCACTTAAGAATGCTTCGCTCATATCTCGGGGCGCAATGGCTGTTCAAAGCTAGGCCAAGCTTCCAATACACACGGCAACCCAAATATTTTTTGAGACCAATAGATTTGTTTCGCTGAGCTGCATTAAAAAGGGGGCCACACATCCAGGGCAAAGAGCATTACTTCCGTGTGACAGCATGTTTACTCCAGTGCCTCACAACTGGACTGAGTGTCCGCTTGTATTGATCGAAAGTGAACTAAGTGGTCTAATTCCTTGCATGCTACCACTGAAGAGATGGGACAAAACTGTCTGCTGTACTTCCTGCCTGCCTTTATGTGTGTGCTTATCTGCCTGGTAAACCTGGAAGACCGTCACCACTGTACTGAAACACAAGTGACCTATTTCATATGACAAGAAAATTCGATGAACATGCCTGAAGATTTACAAATGGCTAAACTGGGTTAACATTGCCTGTGTAAATTGTAGATGATATTCTGCAATAATTTGGAAATAAATAATGTTGACATTGCAGAAACCTAGTATTATCGGTTGCGAGGCATACAATAATTATCGGTCAAATCCACCACTTCACTCCAATCCATAACTTTCTAAGATCACTAAGATTCTGAGTTTTTAGTCTTTTTAAAGTATTTCTTTGAAATCTGTCTTTTGTGGACTGATGCAACAAACGAGTCTGTGTGTGTGAGCTTCTCTTTGTTAGTGTAGCCGTCTTCAGAGTGGATGAAGAGGGACAACATGAGGGACACCATGACAGAAATAGGGTCCAAACTGTTGTCTGTATGTGCTTAAGAAAAATCAGACCCATGTCTAATGCAGATCACATAGCCTTAGGCTCAGACCGACTATTCTCAGGGTACAGGGACACAAGAATGAGCATTGCCTCAGACACATTAGAAATAAAGTGAGAGGGGCTGCTCTTTGCCCCTCGGGCAGAGACAATGGAGACAAGACCCAAAAAAATTGAAATTAAAATTGAGCGGAGGAGAAATCAGGCGAGACGAAAATCGCATGAAGGCCAGGCCGACCCCTTCCTGGAGCCTCTCCACGACCCACTTTGGCTCAACAGCAAACACCATTCTCTTTGTCTCTGTACATTACACTCAGATGCTTGACCACTGCAGGCTAACTCCCTCAGGTGGTCTAGACTTGAGTTTTTGTCCCACAAACACGCCAAGCCAGATTCGGACTGAAAACTAGAAAACACTTTTTCAAAGCCCAGTGGACTTTCAGAGACGAGAAAATCCAATATGGCAATATCAGGTCATCTCTAAGCTGAGAAGAAGAAGGGTAGTGTCCTGTCTTTGGAAGAATCCAGGCATGGGCATGCGCTTGCACCGTACTACTGATGACCTGATCACACACAGAAACATGCCGCCTCTGTCTCCTTTCTGATCCCCTAACCCACATGCCATTTGGTTCCAACTGGCATCAAAACCAGCTTGTAGTGATGAGACCAAATGCATGCGTTACACCATCATAGTTCCTCTCGCATGTATGTTCTGAGAGAGATTGGCCGGCTTGGCTTCTATTTCTATTCCTACTCTAGTTTCATAGACTGTAGGGAATAATTGGTTCTAAAAATATAACTAAGACAAAGTGTCATTCAAACATCATCACAGTTAATTCAAAAAAAGTATTGGCACATCACTTGGATGAAGTGTTTTGGAGATGATGAAAAGACATTTTGAAGATTGTTTTTATATCTATTTCATCATACTGCCAATCATTCTGAACTGAAAGGTGGAGCGCTGTTCTGAAAGGGTGAATATTTGTTATAATAACACATTCAAAGCACAGCCAGGGAAGGCTACATTACTAAAAAAGAAAAGAAAACCATTGCGGAGTGTGTGCTCCAAAAAACAGGGGAGATGTAAAGACACTCATAGGGTAAGCTTATTGGCAACTAACGAGATGACGTCATTCTTAAATTTGACTAAAGATACTCTTCCAATACGGGTACTTAAGATGTGTTAATTGGAAGAAAAAGAGGTGTCACTTCATGTTCTCACTGATGTCTTCTTCACTTGTGTACGCTTGTCGGTATCCCCCATAGGACAAAACAGTCAGAAAGCCCTGTGTGTGTTTGGACATAACTTATAGAGAAGTGATTTGAAGGACTGGCAATTTTCCCAAACACTTTTCTTTACTTCACTGGTTTTACAAATGCTTCCAAGTCACTGATACCCCATCCCTCTCTGTACAGCTAAACATTATATGGTACAAATTGTATTATCACAACTTCATAGCAGCTAGGAATCATTGATAAAAGGCTGTAGAGTTGCTACTGTATACATCTTTGATTTCATTCTTAAAACAGATAAGTTGATCAACATAATAATAAAAACTGTAGCAACAAATTAAAACAATGTTGTGAATCTTTTGAATTGCAGGTCACAGTCACATAGTGGCTCTTTTTTTTTTTTTTTTTAATTGAGTGAGCTCCAATGGATTATAAAGTGATTATAACTAGTAAAGAAAAGGGGAATGTTCCAGTACAACTGCACACACGTATCAATACACAGTATTCTGCTGAAAAATATTTACTTTTTGAATGAGCTTAACGATAAAATGGTACTGTAGATTCAGACATAATATTAGTTCCCTTATGATTTGTAACTGACAGCTGCACAATGCATCCCGGCTGTGAATGTTATAGGGCCAGGGGGCTAAGAAATTGAGATTTTCTCCTGGTGAGACTACCCACTAGAGAAATATGTGGAAATGCAGCGAGCTCCCCATGTAGGCTGCTTTCTCAGAGACCCATTGCTCTGTCGTAAATTGCCTGCATTTCAGCTTATGCAAATATATCTGTTAAAGAGTGATATTTTCCTCAGAGACGCTTCTCTCGTTCCTTTTGACGCATCCCCTTTTCCTCTATCCCCATGACAATCCGTCAACGCAGATAAAACCCAACCATCTCCAGCTTCGTTTTTCCTACTCATAGAGCTTCCTTGGCAGAGGGAGGCTTGCATTATTATTGTGAGGACTAGTTCCGTTTTTTCTGTTGGGAAAGAGAATTCCTGGAAAGTGTTGTGGTTACATATATTCTATTCTCAGGGCCTGCACATTGAACGGTCCCATTGTTTTGTCAGGTCAGTGGGAATAAAGAGCTACTACAACTAGACGCAGCAGGTAGAGCTCTTTTCATATTCTATAATACGTGCGTACATGTCCTGTGAACCAGCTCCTAGTGCTGTAAATGAGATGTACTGTATAGGCCTGCTCAGGATGAATATGTATGACAGGAAGAAAGGAGAAAAAAAGCTGCATGTCTTCTCCCTTTTAGCGCACAAGGAAGGTTCACGAGGAGTTCGACATTTAAATATCCCTTAACACCTTCTGCACATCTCTACTGCTGTTCTTCTAAACATGGTCTTAGGAATGAAAGGCAGAGTAAAACGAGCAGAGCAGGGCTAGGATCAGGACAAGCTACACCCGCACTCACATATCATGGACACAAGAAGCCTTTTAGTGTTATCATAGGCAGCAGATACGTTCAGTGTGTGAAGCTGCACGGGAATCCGTTAACTCTTTCTGTTGATAACAAAGGAGTCTTATCAAGCTGGTCGAAGAGACATAGAATGCATTAACATTTATGGTGCTCTCTCCTCTGCTTTTTTGTGTCATCTCCAGAGTGCCCACTCTGTTCTTTTCTCCTTAATGCAGTTCAGCACTTTGCCCATTCACCCCTACTGTGTGAACCGCTGCAGAAAATAATAATGACGAAACAAAATCCCCTGTGCATGTTTTGCATAAGGAAGTAGCCCATTTTCGGGAGGAGGGGCAGACATTATCCTAGTTTCCTCCAAAGCTCAACATTAATGAGCACAGACTTCTTTAAACAAAAGGCCTATTTAACTGTCTTTAAGAGAGATTAATATCACTGAACTTTTAAATTGCATCATGAGGCTCAAAGTTTAAATCTGTATAGTGTGTTTAAGGTTTTAATTGGGATCAATGTTAAACAACATGCAGTGTGGTCAAAGTGAAATAAATAATCAGTGCATTTTGGTTCGTCTAATGTTTTTGGTTTGCTTGATTGACTAGTTGTGGACGTTTTATTTAGCAGAACACAAAGTGTGTTGCTGCCTCTAGTTGTACATCTCTCAAACCTTAATGAGCTTTCACTGAACTGTCAGCCAGGTATCACAAGTGCCTCCCAACAATATCAGTAAATCCGATTTCTAATTCAAAACAAAGATACTGAAAAATAAGCACAGTTACGGCCTTTACTTAGTTCAATTGGAGAGTTATCAAAGCACAAATGTGCTTTGTGAGGACACAAATATAGCTCACAGAGGAAACAATAATGAGCTGGAACACAAAAGCTTTGTGAAAGCATAGGATAAAAATGGACATGCTGTTAAAGATAACACCCACCTTTAAAGGTCTGGGACTGAGGTTTTTTTTCTGGACGTTTTTAATTAGCTTAGCAGATGGAATGAAGGAGGCATCTAATGCTTTGAGAGTCCTATGATGCATGGTATTATGTGTGATCTGTTTGGATTTTAATTAAATGACAAGGCCTGTCATCTCATTTAATGTAAGGGCAACACAAAGCATATATCAAGTTATGCTTTCTAGTTCTTGTCAGACTCATTTGAAAAACAAAAAATAAGCAAAGACTATTAAGAGACCAGGAAGTGGTTTCCTACCATCATTACACAGCGGCCCTCCGAATGTTGTCATGCTGCAGTCACAGCTGAAGCCCTCCCACTGCTGAAGACACACTCCCTGGTTGGCACACGAGTCCTCCTGGCACGTAGTGCTGGGCCCTGAATATGAAGACAAATAGCAGCTTGGTGAGCAGACTTTTATAATAACGAACCGCACAGTGTGCAGATCGGCTCTGCAGTGAAATGAAATGTCACGCATAACATACAGTACCAGACAATAGGCTTCATTAAATAGAAGCATACACAGAACAAACATACATATGTTATGCCAAAATGTGTTTAGCCATGTTTTGTAAACCTGCTACACATTTTCCAGATTGTAGCCAACTGCCTGCCAAAAAAGAATCAGTAGACAGACACAATAAAAACAACCCACATGTACAAAAAAAAAGCAACAACCTGTCCTTTGTGATATCCATATTTGATTTTACATGTATTTTTAAATGAATTCCCTTATGTTATCTTATTTAAATCCCTGATTTAAATATTGCATTTTTAAGACACAGCAGTGTTCATTGAAACTGTGTCTAGATCTGATGTAGCTCCAATATGGTTACACCACTGTTTAAAATGAGTCTACAGTACACAGGGGCCGTTTCTCAATCGCGAGGAAACTGGCATCCAAGCCAATATTTCAAGGATGCTACGTCATCGAGTGCCGCCGAAGGACTGTTCCAATCTCCAGCATACTTGGAATTCCACCGAGGCCGCGGGGCCTCTCATATGACGCACACCTGCACACTTGCTAGCCTGTTCCACTCTTCGTTTTCCGAATGCCAGGAAGGATTCTTGCCTAGCTTCTGAAGCAAGTGACTCGGAGGACATGTGCTACCAAGCAAGTATCCTCGCGATTGAGAAATGGCCACTGTGATCCAGTTCATCCTCCTTTCTCCAAAAGTGTCACGCCTCCCTGACCACCTATGCAGATGCTGAGAGCAATCAGAGAGCGCACGTTATTACCGGCTGTAAATTAGGTCAAACGACAATGACACACAGTACGTAACCAGTATGGGCCGGAGCTATCCAAGTACTTAGAATGTTGAAATATATTGTTTCAGATGTGTTTGCAGTCAATGTGTTTAATCTCCGTGCTTGTGAATCTTATTATATCCATCATTACACCTGCGTATTGGTCATTCCGTTCTTTTTTCAGTCTGGACCAGAGCACAGTGAGTACACAGCTGTAAAGACTGTGGCGTCCGTTTGTGTGACGATGAAGCTGAGATAGTTCAGTTAATGGAGACAATGTAAGTGGAATGGCACGGGTTAGTATGAATGTATTTTGGTATTCTAAAATATTTTTATATATAGTATAGACTTGTAAAATATTTTTATTTTGGAATTAATAGTTTTTTTGACAAATGTTATGGGTAATAAACTTACCTTTTCCACCCCCTCTATTTGTTAAGTAATATTATCTTTCCTAATCTCAATATTTAAATACATGCAATTGTTGTAATAATCATATAACATGAATAATGACACACATAGTGCTGGATGCATTAGGCAATCACCTATGCAGCCATGTGGATCACATCTTTTTTTAGTACTCATTTCAATTATGAGAGGCATATTTTGTATCTGCTGTGTATCTATTTACTCTGGGTGCTCAGTTGTTTTATTTTTGTTTGTTTTTTACAGACATGGAATTCAATATCTCCTCTTCCATACTCTGGTTTTGGAATCAGACTTGGCCACAGTGCTCGGCCTCAGCGTAGCTATGGTAACTGCTTAATAGTTGAAGTGTTTGCTGTAGCCCACTCAAGGCTGAAAAACGCAAAGAGTTAAATGCTGTACAGAGTGTCCTTTTGGCAACAAGAAACAATGGTTAAGTTCATGGTAACAAATTATTCTGATGTATTGGAATACATCTCTATTTATGGTCCGTCTAACTAGATTTTCAACGTGTGATTTACCGGCTTACAATTGTTTAATGACATAAAATCTCATCTTTAAATCCCTTTTAAAATCACACTTTTATAAACAGGCTGTGACTCACTCCCTATGCACTTGTACGTTATGTAAAATCTTGATGTGCATCTTTGTTTATGGAGTGTTGTACATCCATTTTCCTTCTTTATTACTACGCCTTTGAATATTGCGTCGTTTGGTTATATCTTTAGTGAGGCACTTTGTAAAACATTGTACAAATATAGTTTATTATCATTATCATAGTATAAAAAAACATTTCCATATAATAATGTGCCTTATGTGTCACATATGGAATAGGACATAGTATTTGGGAGTCTTTGAAGCAACAGATGTGTAATTGCACTATTGTTATGTTATTTGTAAATATGTCTAGTGAATATAAGAGATCAGAATTCATCTATTTGTTGGGCTAATTGATGGCCACTGTCATTAGTTCTGCAGCATACTTTAAACTTTTACATCTTTAAAGTCTAAAGTATGTAGCTTAATATACTTTTTACTTAAAACGTGGTTAAATTGCCAGAAATTATAACAGTAATATGGCATTGGTAAACATGGGGCTTAGCAATAACAATGATTAATTTCATGAAAAACGTGAAATTAAGTAGGAAAATCATGCAGGCAAAACATTATTAGAAAGACTATAGTCATACAAAAGTATATTCTATATGTATAGTATGTAAACAAAAGAAAAACGAAATAATAAAGACAACATAAAATATGTGAGTGAGACTCAAAACATGAGGCCTGGACTTTGATACAAGATGGTAACGACACTTGTATTCTTATGGGACAGAAGCCCATTTCATTTGGTGGGTGAATACGATTTAGGCAGATATCTTGTTCAGGGAGAGGAAAGTGTGGAGGGAGAGACTGTGAGGAGGAGGGGGACAGGGGGGCAGCAGAGGTGTTGCAGATGCAAAGGGGAGGAAGGACATCAGACTCTGTATCAAACGGAGAAAGCTATCTACCTTGCAAGTCAGCTTTCATCAATGCAACTTTTGTCAGCAAAATAATAGGAAAGGAAAAGGCAAAGTATACCAGCTGTTAGTCAAGTAGACATCAGAGACGGAGTAACAGGAACAAAGACTGTTGGAGCAGGAGATACAGAGCGAGGAATGAGGCCGATGTCTGTCCTCACAAAGAGCCAGAGGGGGAAATGTATTGTATAATGCAGGCCGGATTAAGCCATGCTGTAATAGCAGTTCTCAAAATGGCAACATACAAAAAATGCATCCATGTTAGGTCATTAACATGGGGTGTATAAGTTTTGTCTGTGATGCTTAGTAGATTTACAGTAATAGAAACTGCATATTTCCTCTCATGGATATTTTGAGATTTCTCTGCTGTAGTCATAAACTATCAGCAAACATATGCAACCTTCTGACTGGTTTAATGCAATTCAATAAATGCGTTATCATAGAAGCCATTTTCCATTGAGAGGGTCCATTGATACTGTGTGGCACGAAACCATAACAGCACGTTTGACAGGGCGCAAAATTTGATTACATTTGTAATGTGGGAACATGAAAAGATCAGAAGAAGCCTACTCAATAGAGTGGATGAATTGTGAAATGGAACTAAGTGAGTGAAGTTGAAAAATAAATCAAATATTGTCTCTGGATGTGGTGCACACATTAGACTGGACAAATGATATTCATGCATGCAACAGAGGCTTCATACATAATTCAAAAGGATTGCTTCTGGCAAACTCTCAGATCCAGCGAGCATGCATAGAGCAAAACAGAATGGGGATAAAATGAGAAATAACACTGGCAGTACAAATATGGCAGAGAGAATAATCAGATTATGGCTAAGTGAAACAGAAATGATAGCCTGTGGAGGAGTGTCAGAGCTTGATGCATTGTAACAGAATACTAACACACTTTATGGATGTTAAACTATGTTCCACAGGTTGGCATTGTGGGTGTGCTTTGCAGTGCATGTGTGTCGGAAAAGTATGAGAATGAGAGCGCTTAGAAGCATTGAAGCACTGCATGATAGTTTTTGAGATAACGAGGGGAAAGAGGATGATTAAATGGAATATCTCTCCTTTTTTTTAGGCACTGATCAATACAATTTGAACCTGATTTAAGCTAGAACATGTAGTAAACTCCACATACAAAAACGAAAGTTTGAAAGCACCAAATAGTTGATTCACTCGGCCGAGAGACTCACCTTCACATCCTCTCTCTATCTGACCCACGCAGTCCAGAGCGTCTGACATCAGGTCCGGGAGCCGCCCGTTCAGATCCACCGACGCCAGACAGCCTTGGAAACCCTCCTTGGCGTGCACCAGTTTGGGCAGCTCCTTGTACATCTCCTTAGCCACCCCGCCAATATAAAGGTTACCTGTGCAGAAATAGGACAATACTGACCCCTAGTGGAAACAAAACATGGTACCAAGCTCTCTTTTTAATGTATAAATAACCACCCTTTGTTGAATGGATTTCCCAACTAAAGACCTAAAGATAACATTTATGCTTTACTTAATTAAGGTAGTTTGAAAGTATAATCCATATTAAGCAGTGCAAGAGGTTAATTACCACGTTGCTTAAAAATAATTATATATTTGTCAAATACAATTTAATTGTGCAACAATGCAATATCAATTATATATAATTCTGTTTACATTTGTCATCTGCTTTGTACTAGGTCAACAAATGTAATAATTACAACGTTCTTCGAAGTCGCACACCAATTATGCCTTTATCCTTCCAGTGAGAAAAGTTGTTATCTTGTTCATTCTTTCAGATAACTTTAATAAAATGTTGGTCTGCTGAGCCCAAATGCTCTTTTGTATTAACTGGCTGCTCCACACGCACACCATTAGTGCTGGTGCTGAACAGATGGAGTTGAGATTTTAGCTGGAGGGTACCTGAGTGGGTGTTGGTAATGAGCGAGGGCCGAGCCTTTCCCTCCACCCCTGAAGGCTTTATCCTGCTGGTGCAACCTTTCAGTCCCAAATATGCTCCTCTTGACTCTAGGCCACTGCTGCCCCAATTTAATGAAATCAATAATATAAATTTATTTCAATTCTCTACTCCTACACACCCTTCAGGTCCAGATTTTTGGCTCCTGAGGTTGTCTGCGTGGTGATCTTGGTATCAATCTTGACCATGTGGAGGTTGTTGGTGTCCCTGGAGATGATGACATTGTGCCAGTGGTTGTCGTTGAGGGGCTTGTTGGAGTTGCCTTTGATCAAGTGGGCTCCATTTCCCAGGTCAGACACATAGTGCAGGTAACTGGAAAAAGATATTTAACATCGTGAGTCGATGCAACCATGGACAGGAACGTGAGACATGATAGCTTATGGAAAAGGCTGTTTCCAGAATCCCAAAATATAAATAAATGTGTTAGAATCCAGTTTATTTTCAGATTGTTTACACACATAACAGACAAAATGCATAAGAATATAACAAGACTAATACAATCTGAAAAAGTGAACTGAAAAGTGCATGAAGAAACTAAAACTGGAGCAAGAGCGAGTTTGTTGTTGCTGGTGCTGTGTGCCTGTGAATTCAGTTGTGCAGATATGAGAGTATCAGAAAGTGCAGCTGTCTGAGAAGCTTCTAAATAATTGGCAGGTTGGAGAATTAACAAAAGGTTGTGGGCTGAGCCGAATAAATTGGTCTTAAATACTTTGGTTTAGAGGCAAATTATGATGTGCATGCCCGTTTTAATTAGAATGTATGCCTTTAATGTTTAGCACATTGAATAATGCCTTAACTCCAGGCATTACTTAAAAGAGGGTCATTCTATAGCTGCATTTCAGCAATAAGAAATGTGCCCTTGTGAAGTCGATACCCTTTTATGTTGGGTATTTGTTTTTGCCTTCATGATTTAAAAGAACAGTAATAGCCGTCAGCTCTTTAAGTAAATACTCTGGCATAGAGATGATAAGAAAATAATTGAAACTCCCATGGTGATGGCATAAAAAGCTGTCAAGACTTATAGTCTGTTTGGAAACTGTCATAAAGTATGAAGAGCTTCACCATTAAAGTTACAGCTAATTCTTATGGAAAGTCTTACATAATGAAAACAACTTGCTACACTCAAATTAAACTCATTCGACAGTCTTAGTCATTGCTGATGTCTAAACCAGGTTCAGGTAAGTGTTCAAAGAGAAGAGCCGTGTAGTTACTGTGCAGCTACCTGATCTGAAACTAAAACAAGCAAGGCACCCATGCAAAAACAAACCTCAATTATGAATCCCCCTAGAAACATAAATCTGATAGCAGGTTGCCACAACCCCATTGACTCCTGTAATTACTCCAAAATGAAATGCATAGAAAAAAAGGAATAACATATCTTATGGTTGGTTGGTTAGTTGATAATGCCCTTGAAGATGAACCAAAAGTGAATGTGACTTGATGCGGTTTTAATTCTTTTTTGAGATGTTTACATTTTACAATTGTTTCTACGCTTTTTTTCTACTTATGTGCTTTAATGCTGCTGCAATGCAAACATTTCCCAAATTGGGATCAATAAAGTACATCTTGTCTTATCTGACTAGATCTACTTGAAATACATGGGAGAACAGTCGGTTTGAGTTTTTGCCTCCACTCACCCTTTGACCAGCTCCACCACGATGAAGTCGTTTCCGTCGCCGCTGTTAAACAGGAGGAGGCCGTCGGAGGAGGTGGTTTTGAACTGAAAGAAAAGGTGCATGGAGTAGTAGGCCTGCAGAGTGGTGAGGGTCACGTAGCTTGAGCGCGACTTGAAGGTCACGGGGTCGGCGATGATGTTCTTGAAGCCAATCATGGCGTTGAGCTCACAGTAATCAATGTCACCGTTTTTACAGAGGTCTATGTAGGCCATGCCGTTAAAGGAGAGGCTCTGGAGGTGGCCAATGAAGTTGGACGGCACCATGGACATGAAGCGCTTCTCTGTCACAATGCCCGTCTCAATGTTGTGGAACTCCAGCTGGGTGTGGTCGCCTGCCATTTGACCTTTGATCAGCAGACGAAGGAAGGGAGGGAAGGAGGGTGTTATTGGGGATATTTTACAATATAACTTTTGCAGACAAGTACAATACAGAACAGAACATTGTGTATGGCTAATAATAACATTTCTAATAAAGGCAAACAAGGCCCCTACAGACAGTGAATCTACATAATTTGGCTGTAAAATGAGCCTGTTGAGTTATTATCAAACTGTGTAGCCTATTTTAGATGTTTATTTAACCTAATTATCTTAGAAGATATGGTTTGAGAATCGTCTTGTGAATTTCTTTTGAATAAACGGCAACAAAAATGCATATTTTGTCCAAAATGGATAAGGGAGCATCAATAATGAAGAAACACAACAAAAAAAAGGCACTCTACAAAGCACAGTATTTGTAGAGAATACATTACTAGAGCATATGTCTTACCTAGAATCTGAGAGCAAAACAAATGTTATGGGTTAATTTAGATTTAAAGAATAATTATTCTGTGAAAGGAGAAGAGGGAGAAGTACCTTCCACAGGCTGCAGATCATCTACGGTCAGTTTCAAACTCTTGCCCCTCCTGAACACACGCACTGTGTGCCACTCATTATCGTTCACATTCTGACCCGCAAAAATAGTCTCTGGGCCTTTGCCTGCGGGACAGTCCAAACAGTGGTTAACAGATATTCATTCACACAAATCATATACATTTCAGACAGGCTGACAGACAGAAAAAGGGGCGCCGAAAGAGAGGCAGAGAGTATAAGTTAAGTTGTTTGACAGAAACAAAAAAACATTAAGGTAAACATAGTTAATGGTCCATAAAATACATCATTCTGACTTGCATTTGCTGTACTGGTCGCACCATTAGATATGGCATCACATTTCTGAATTGTCCCTGAACAACATTTTCCTCAAACTAAGAGGAGGGAGGCCATAATAAGGATGTCATATTATTATTAACAATATCCACACTAACTGTTTTCTGTAAATATATATGTTCTAATGAAACAGGGGATACTGAGTATTTTCATCATGGCTGGTCTCAGATTTCTTATGATAGCTCTTCCTTCCTTTGATGCCACTAGGGGGCAGTATCTAACTACTAAAAGGCTACTACGGAGAAAGGCACTAAACAATTGAGCATCACTCTCCATCTTGTTTACCTACGACAGAGCAACCCAGTATTTGATTCCTCTCATGCCCAGCGCATGACATGAAATAGAGATAAGGAAATAAATACTTGCATAATGGGAGCAATGTCCTTGGTGTTGAAAGAACCCATTAAAAGCAAAACAGGCAGTCCATTGTCCCTGGAAATCCGCTAATGCAGAAAACAGGAAATACCGAATGTGATTTTTATCAGCACCCTTTGAAAATAAATGGGTGTTTTGGACAACCCAGTCTCATGGCATTTTGTGTTCACCAACACGATTTTTTAATCTATTGATTCGTGTTCACCAACACGATTTTCTCCTTTTTTTCGTGTTGCACAGCACGATTTTAAAAGCAATGTATTTCTACTGGTAATGTGTTTCGTACCTGCAGCATGTCTTTTTCTCCGGTCGGGTCGTGGAAGACCGGAAGCTGTGTGGTTCATAAAAACATGTTCTTACTCAATATCAAGCCACAATTATTGCTTTTATTTTAAATCGTATAATGTCGGACTTTTGTAGCCGTCTGTGAGGAAAATAAATGGGGCTCAGAGCCTCAGAATACTGAAATCTGTAATTTTAAATCTTTTTTTCCTTCTAATTTGTTATTCTTTTCAAAATAACACACTGTTATTTACTCACCATTAACACACAATTATCCTTGCTTTTATTTATTGGTTTAATTCCATAATCTTTGGCTTTTTTGGTGTCCGTCAGGAACTGAATTTCAAAATAAAAATAACCGGAAACAGACGTAGGCCTCTAGGATTTTAGGATGGCCGAAGACACTACACTACCCATAATCCCCAGCTATCGTTTAGGACTACAGTCCCCGTGATTAATCTTCAAGCGCTGGGATTGGATGTTGGAGTGGCAGTGCGCCAAGGTTACGCCGAGCGTCAAACAGCTGTTTGAAATGGAACAAAACCACGCCAGACTATCCAAAACTGGAATCGAACGCCCCCCCCCCCCCCCCCCCCCCCCAGAACTACACATGCTGGCTATTGTGTTTCGCAAAATGTTCCATGGGACGTCTCTACTGAACGTTTTCGTGTTTCCCACAATTAGAAGTTGCCAGTATTAAACACATTGGTGTTATCAAATGTAAAACATATAATTAATAAATGGGTGAAAATCGCTTGTGTCCATAATGCGCGCAGCATTAATATATACCCACATGACAGCTCATTGTCACTCTAATTCTACTCCACAATTCAGAGGTTAACCTGATTGCCAAATGCCAACAATCAGGAGAGATATTTGATAGTTGGTGCTTGAGAAGACTAAACATTTATCTGCAATTTACATGAATGGAAACGAGTAATAAAGTATATTCATTACTCGTTATTCTCTACTAATAGTTCATTAAAGACTGTATAATGGTTTTTTTTGCACATCCCTTTCAAGATTTCAAGATTTTCAAAGGTTATTGACATATCATATACAAAACTACGGTGTGTGCAATGAATGAAAATCTTGGGTCACAGGTTCCTCAACAGCACATTACAAGACATCTATCAACATGGGTTTGTACCTCCACCATTAAACTGTCATATTCTGCACATTTCTTATACTATCTACATACATAAGAGCATAATTAATATGTATAATATCAGTTAAAATAAGTGCTTCAACATAGTTAACATTGCAGGAAAGCAATATATTAGACGTTAAGTACTTTGTCAGGCTTAATATTTATCTGTAGATACCCCCAAAGTTTTTTTCTTATTTAAAAGAGGACCTTAATCTAAAGTATTATTTAATGTTTAAATAAAGGTTAATTCGTTTTTCTGTTTTGCACATCCTTCTATTAATATCTTTGTACATCTGGCACTAAACTGTTTTATTGTAGAGATCACTTACAGTATCTTCTTGATTTTTTATATTCTATATTTTT
This sequence comes from Notothenia rossii, assembly GCF_949606895.1. Lineage (NCBI taxonomy): Eukaryota > Metazoa > Chordata > Actinopteri > Perciformes > Nototheniidae > Notothenia > Notothenia rossii. The sequence continues at coordinate 70,509,901 of NC_136909.1, forward strand.
ATCACAGACCTTCTACTTTCCCCCTATGAAAGTATGTACTCCTAATATTTTTTTAATCAAATATAACACATAAAAACAATAATTCAATAACGTGCTTTAACCACTAGGCGGTGCACACAAGGTACACACAGCTTTAATAACTTTGTATTATTAGTGTAGGACACTTATGTATGTACAACATCTGAAGATGTGTAGTTTTATACATGTTTTCACATAATTGTATAGCTTATTGCTATACTATTTCAGACTCAGTATTTACATTCTTATATTCAAAGAAAATCAAAGTCCTTTTATATCAGCTGTGCACCGTTATGGTGTAAATATAACCTATCTACGAATTAGATCAAATATAAAAGTCAGCCGAATTAAGGTTGATACTGCAAGGAGACGTATTGTGTGAAGAGAAATTGAAGATGTTGTTTAATTGTTGATATATTTATGATTAACGTTAAGTATTCAGTTTCGGCGGCAGTTCTTCCAGTTTTTCCAAAGGTCTTCTCATCAGGGCTCTATAAATAAAGAACTACGGCAGTTCTGTAATATGTAATGCAGCCGGACCGTGTATTACAATGCCGTTATGTGATGACTTTCAAAGAGAAAAGCAAGAACACTCGGAATTAAGTATTATTTTATTCTTTTAAAATGTTTTCCGGATTTCATATCATATAAACACCAAATCCCAGCATGCATTGCGGCTAAAACATCCAATCAGCGAGCTTAAACCATAGCTGAGGATCTTGGGTAAACGCTAGAAATGCCTACGTCTGTCTCCGGTTATTTTTATTTTGAAATTCAGTTCCTGATGGAAGCCAACAAAGCCCGAGATTATGGAATTAAACCAATAAATAAAAGCAAGGATAATTGTGTGTTATTGATGAGTAAATAACAGTGTGTTATTTTGAAAAGAATAACAAATTAGAAGGAAAAAAAGATTTAAAAAATACAGATTTCAGTATTCTGAGGCTCTGAGCCCCATTTATTTTCCTCACAGACGGAAACAAAAGTCCGGCTTGATATTGAGCAAGAACATGTTTTTATGAACCACAGATTCCGGTCTTCCACGACCCGACCGGAGAAAAAGACGTGCTGCAGGCACGAAACACATTACCAGTAGAAATACATTGCTTTTAAAATCGTGCTGTGCAACACGAAAAAAAGGGGGAAATCGTGTTGGTGAACACGAATCAATAGATTAAAAATCGTGTTGGTGAACACGAAATGCCATGAGACTGGGTTGGTTTTGGAATAAGCAGCTGGTAGGAGGTAGCAAATATCGTCAGTTACCAAAACTACACAAAGTCTAAGGCACATGTTGAATCCATAAATCATCCCATTTAACTGAAAATGTAACTATATAATATACATAATAATAATAATAATAATAATAATAATAATAATAATATAAACCTCTGAGTCCTTCATTGACTCCTGAAAACATACATTTTGCATTAAGTGTGTCAGTGCTAGAGGGCAGTAATAGAGATGTCAAACAGGATCAAGGTGCCAAATCCTCAAGGAGAGTTAATCAGATTTAGAATCACAGATAAATGATCTCATTAGCAGCAACTAACAAAATCTCCGAAGATACACTCCTGCATTGAGAAACCCAACAATGGTCCAATTGGGGCAACACATCATTATTTCATGTAGCCTCCCTCCATCTCAGAGCATCTTGGGATTGCAGTGTATCTCTGATGTTCCCCTGATGTGCACACATAACCAAACCGGCCAATAAGGACAGACCACTGTGACCGATTTAAAATCCCCAGACCCTGCAAACCTTGCCCACAGCAGGAAGTATTTCAGATGGGAGCCATCTATACCCTGCACCCATTTATGGCTATTTATTTCCTCCTTTTCTGCAATCTTCAAAGACTCGATGCAATGTGTATATGCAAATCTGAGGGTGCCAAAGCATTGGGACACACTCAATCTCAGAGGCACAGTTCTGCTTTGTAAGCACTAAACACTAACACCGGGGCAGGATTGAAACCAGACGACTGGCGAGGGATTAAGGGGGAGAGATATGAAATAATGGGATGGAGTTGGACTTGAAAGCATGCTTGATCTTTGCCTTCCATCATCCAGTCCTTGTTGCTCTCCAAGGAGGAAATTAAGGAAAAGGGGAAAGGAGGTCAATCGTATTAAGGAGCACATAGCTGCACAACATCCACCACTGTAGGGCCTGGGTTTACAGTCTGTGGTCCAAACAGCCAGCTGCTGGCCAGACATTAAGGTCCTTCAGACCACTGTCGGTCGCGTCCAGCCCTCTCTGCTGCCCTCACTGATGGTGATCTATCTGCAGTGATGGATCTACAGTGATCCCTCCATGCTTCATTGACTTTGAGCCCAAGGGAACAGTGGAGAAGTGTGGCACAGGGCAGCATGAGAAGATGTGATTATCCAGTCAATCAGCTGTGGCTGGCTGGATGACAGGCCAGATACTGGTGTTGCCTGCCCAGACACTGTGACTCACCCCTTTCGGGGGGGGGGGGGGGGGGGGGGGGGGGGACTCACTGACCAAGCAGCAGGACACCACTGCTGGATTACCGTCAACACAGAGATCAGAGTCCAGCGCACATGGCAAGGAAAGCAGGCTACAAAGTGAGGCAACCTGCTGAACTAATCAATGGTTTGCTAACTATAAAGCCATTGTTTAGGCAAGCAGAGATTACATAGTGTAAAAACAATAAATGACGATCAATAATAATCAGCAGTTTGTGGGCATTTACATTTATGACTGCTCAATACGAAACATGTTGGATTGGTTTTTTGAACACGGCTCAATTTAACGCAAAAGGATAACAGCATATTTGAGCAATAACGGCGTAACTATCTCATGATAACTACCTGCTGCCTGACAGGAAAGTCAATCAGCATGCTGGAGCTTTGGGGGATGTCAGCGTTTACTCCCAGCTTTTTATTTAAGCAGCTGATGTTTGTTGCAAGGACCACTGAGCCAACATGTTAGCCTCTTTATCTAGCTAATTCAGTGCAACCATAAAGAACATCCACATAATTGCTCTTTAATTTTAAGCACCTCACTGTTCTTTCTCCTCACTTGGTACTCCTGTTTATATTGGTGTAGAAAAATACAGCAGCAAGGTTTATCTACAATTGAGGCTGGTGGATTGTCTTATTTGAGGTAATATGATTTTTCTTTGCGGAATTCTTTGCTTAAAACTTTTAAAGATTTGAAATGTTGTCCGTTTATTTTGTTACACATTTAATATTGAGGGTGTAGTGGGGTCCAATATGAATAACAGCATCCTAATTTGCTCATCCTGGTCATTTACTTATGGTCACTAACTACCTTATTGATATATGTTTTCATAAGGGGGGTTTTATCTTTAGGTAGACTTATATTCACAATAATATATCCCTGAATAACCTCAAATCAATATGTGTGTTCAACCTAGTCACAGCATTTTAGCAATACACTGAGAAATAGTAAATATGTTGAATAAAGAGCTTGCAACAAATATTAGCAGTCATAAAAACAGTGGTCTTCAAACAAGCATTAGTGTGAGACGAAGACTATGGAATTAATGGCAATTTAGTGTAATTATTTCAGCCGATCAGGCAGCAGGTATGTACATATCCATGTATGTATCCTCCCCTTGAATCAACCTTGCATCTATTATTTCTTACATATACACAGGCAAAATATGAATGTAAAAGAGTCTTTCACAGTAAATAAGTCAAAAACGATACTTTGATGCGCCGAAAGCATCAATTATAAGAGAAAAGATGCCTGAGATGTTACCAAAGGTCATTGAGAGACTAATAACATGACACTTCCCTTATGGATACACTTTACATTTTGATTATACTGCAGTTCAAGCTAATGAATAATATAAGGGCCAGAATATCACACGAAAAGAAGAGAAAAAGCCAAGCTGTCACAATATATTTTTGGTTCATATTTTCAGTTTGTTGTCACTCAGTCTCTGTTAACAGTGTTTAAGTGGAAGTGGCAGTGTGCTCTTCAGACAGCTCTGGGCAGCCCCAGGGAGCCGGCTCTCTAATTGACAGTGATGTGTTCTTTGAGTCGGTGCTGAAATTCTTCATCCACCGAGTTGTCCGGAGCTGCAGCGCCTGACAAGACACATTAATTAACACCGGAAAAAAAGAGGACGAAAATAAGACGGAGAAAAATAATAACCTATATAAAAGGATTAAGTACTTCATAAGTGGAAATGCACTGGCTCAACAGTTCTTAGAACTTCAATTAAACATTTTCTTATGACACAATTAGGTCTGGATGTATTAAAGGAAAGATTGCTGTTTTATGTTTTATTTCCTTCTTTAATTAACTTAAAACATTCACTTTCCCTATGGCATTATATTAAATGTTAATGGAATCAAAATATTTTACTTTGAATTCTGTGTTAGTTATGCGTCCAAACCATCTTTCTATCTATACAAATAATCTTATGGCAAAATATCATTTAAGACTATTATTTGAATTTATAAAAAAGGGACTGAACTAATAAGTGAACATCCTAAAGATTGCTCACTTTTTGATGTACCTTCAACCAGTACCAGTTTACACTACTGCCACAACTATTTTGGTTAAACGATGCTAGTTACTACTGTAAATGGAATTGGATACTATGAGTACAAATAAATAAAGAACTGAAGATAGAAAAAACAAAGTGGAAAATATTCGTACAACAACCACTGGAGTCCATGTATGCGCTGCTGATAACGCCTCTGTGCCATCCTCTTAAACCAAGAATGACCTTTTAAAGCTTTGGATGGGGGAATTAGAGCTCAGAGCTTTTTGTTTGCATACACAAACAAGGGATGCAATGCAAGACGCATGAGCAATGCTATTTAGCATTTAGAAAGGTGTTAAGAAGGGCTGGCTCACAGAAGCATGTCTAGAGATCACATCATGTGATTCTGTGCAGAGGCGTTTGTTGTGCAAATCTCCGCTTCTCATCAGGGAGTGACCTTCAAATGCTGTAACACTCCACAGACACACAAACAGATCCAACACTTTCAGAGAGAACTGTGTGTCCTTACAGTATTTATACTATGTGACTGTCACTTCTATTATAGAGCTTAAACTGTGTAATTTCACCTTGTATTTATATTGGTACTGAGAGTATGTCTGTCACTTCGGAATAATTAAACAGGAAGAGGGCTCACGTATTATGACTCCAGAGAAGTAATTATTAATTCATCACTGTTCCTGAATAAGGAATGGCAGGGTTTTTTACCTCCCAAAATATTGCAATGTAACCCCTTTTAGAAACACGCACATACACAAACAGAGATATCCTCCATGAAAATCACAACAAGATCTATCCTCTCTCTCTCCCTCCCTCCTCATCCCTTTCTTTCTGCTCTGTGAGGCAGGTTAATGACAATAATAAAATCACACTCTGTATTTCCTCTTTGCCTTGAATGGCCTCATCAATTTACAACCAGCGTGAAATACTGAAGTAGAAAAAAAAAGAATTGCTAGGGGGAGACAAGGAAATCATGCATGTCTAAAATACCTGCACTCCCAAAGCATGCGTTTTATATTAGCCTAAACTCAGGAGTGAAATGGATCGTTAATTAGAAACAACTCAGTGTGTATGATCACAGCTGACTGCCATATTTGGGTTTGTCATTATTTCAAGCCTCCCTCCATGTCCTCCCTACTGCTCATCATTGTCCTGGACAACACCCGGCATTTATTATGCTCCGATAGCTCTCAGACTCAGTATGACAAAATGTAACGTATATGTCAATGCAAACTGCAAGTCAGACATGTTTCATTGCACATCGGAAATCGCATTTTCACAGCTTAACGATCGTTTAATGTCAGTATCAAATTAAAATGGCTTAACAGAGAAAATTGTAAACATGGATACGTAAAAGACTTTTAGAAAAATAAAACATGAATATCTTGAAACAGCAAGAGTTAGAGAAGAATAAGAAAGGTGAACAGTAACTTACTGGAGGTACAGTTAATCCTGATACAATCTAGACGGGGAAGAATAGATGAGAGATAAATTCATCTTTCAATGTTACAGCTGCAGACATGATTAAAGCATACAGTCCACCCCTCTGGGGACACACACACGGACACTCTCCGTCCTCTGATGCTCTCACCCGCGGCCCCGAGCTGCAGCGAGCTGGTGAAAGCTCTGCAGTGGAGCGGCGCCAGAGGGGCACATCATGGCTTACACTACATGTTCCAGCAATGTAGAACAGAGAGTGACGAGAACCGAGGTTATGTTCATGACATTGTTTGTATTGCTATATTTTCTTCCAATAGCCAGACGCAAAGTTTAACATCTGGGAGATTTACGTTGAAAGGATAAGATCTTCTATACAGTATGAGAGCATCAGATTCTGGTGAGGGTCAGACAGGGCCAGGAGGAAGCTTTTCCCTTTTAGGCTACATTATTTTACCTTTTACTCAACTACAACAATTAGAACTTATATTACCTGGTAATGTTACATTATACATTTGACTTCTGGACATATTTAAAGTAGGTCAAATTAACTTGAACTCAACCAGAATTAAAATGCTGCTTACGTGGAAATGTAATTTGTTTTAGCTGTTTGACTTTTGATACTTTGAATTTATCAGCATGTTATACTTATGTACTCTTTTATTTACTAAGTTAAATTTGAAGAATTTTGTTTTACTTATAACTTTTACCAATATGGTATTGTTAATTTTATGCAAATGAATGATCTGATAATGTTTCCAGCAGAATATAAAGTAGGTGGAATTTCATCGCAACTATTTGAAAATGCTACTCTGTCTAATTATTCAGTTACAATAACATATAATACATAATTATTTAAACAGTCATATTCAATCTACTTGAAGTAAAATAACATATTACTTCCATAAGTGAAAACTAGTAGAGGTAACACTATTATTGATTTTTATTTTTTCAACTAACAAAAGTCTTGATCATACTTCAACAGCTATAGTTGACATTAGACTTAGAGTCAATACAATAACAAGCTAATCTTCTAGCGTACATCAATGGGATCTTGACTTCCACTTTTTTACCTCTCTGTTTCTTAGGCTTAGCTCATGTTGTGCTCTGAGAAAGGTGACCCAGATTGAGCTCCCTCCTTCCCATTTGGCCCTGCCTGTCGTGTGTTGTCAACCACAGCAGAAAAGTGGTCGCAAACAGCCAGAGACCAGCACTAGCCTACCCGAACAGGGAATGCTCTGCTTTTGTTTAAGGAGGGACGGAGAAGACAGGCTTCAGCGGCTGATGGCTGGGGACAAACTCTACTCTTAAAAGTGTCAAATATAATTCAAAGGAAAACAAAACATGGCATCCTGTTGTTTTCATTAGAGGGCAATCCTTTGAATTCTCAGTTATTCGACTTGTCAGCCCTGTCCGTGTGTGGCGCTGTTGTCTTCCAGGGCGGGACACATGCTTCCTTGTGTTTGACAGTAGACACAGTCTACTGTCTACTTTGTATGCACAGCTATTCAGCAGCGCTTAGGAAGCCCATTTCTGTTTAGCCAGTGGAAAGGAGAAATAGATGGCTATCATTTGTGCAGCATTGCTCCGTTTGAGAGATATTAAACTTTCACAGGCATCATTGGATTCTTTCCTGAGCAAATAAGGACATATAAACACACTCGCACTGACTCTTATATTTTGTCCTCAATTTTCTTTTTGTTACGGGCAAGTGTGCTCATTTAAGTGACAGTTGCTGATTTCTGTGAATTAGGTGCAAAAGGTGATGATTTCAGGGCATTGATTGGCCACAACTCATAAATATTGGCTTACTGATAGGTAATAACTTATATTACAAATTTTTAGAATGATTAGATCTCAAAGAATGATGACTGGATGTGTTTGAAATGAAATGAGGAAGGAATAGAGCAGTGTTTGAACTGTCAGGGCATTTTCCTATAGAGCAATACACATGTACGGATGCTGATTTGAGGTCAGCTGATGGATTGGGCAGCGAGCATTCCCTGCTGGGCAACGACATGTGTGTGCTCAACTGGCAGTGAGCGGAGAGCCGCAGACTTTTGGCATTGAAAGTCTTTACACCTCCTCCTTCTTTTCAAAATATGTATATGTGTGAGTGTGGGAGAGAGTGTGTGTGTGACATATGATGGCTTTGCTGCAGCGGTCGGTGCAATGTCCGAGGCGTTACCTAAGTTGACAGTCAGGCGGACCCGGCCGCTCTCCAGCTCCAGACGCAGGGTGTCAGCAGAGTCCCGAGATGTGGTGGCTATTAGGATGCCATAGGCTCGCTGGGATCGGAAGCGCAGAGACACGTCCTCGGCTTCTGTGTGCATCACCACTGGCAGCTGGACCTTCATAAACTTGCTGCCGTCGTAGCTGAGGATGGTCGCCTCTGCAAAGAGAATGAGGAGGAAAACAACATCAGGAATAGCAGTACAATGGAATGTAGCAGTTTTACGCTGTACCAATGTCTCTTCATGTCAGTTCAGCTTTTAATTACGTCCTTGTGGATATCATTTAATGATAATATAATGTAACTTTATATTTCAAGTACAGCTATGTAATTTATAGGGCTGCCCCATCTTAATTGATTAGTTGGCTAAAGCTTGTTATGGTTTAATAGCCCTTTTTTATGCCTTTTTCCTGCATTTTCAAGAAAATGATGAGACATTCTTGGTAAACACACGATTTAAAGTTGTTACTGAATGAAAGGGAAATAATGTTTTGCAGATTAAAAAATACAACCCATTAGTAAAAAGAAATGTATGAATGTTAATCGACTCAATCTCTTTAGTCAACGAAACCCCTAGTGAACTGGTCAAACACACAGTGAGATATCCTATTATGTGTCTGTTGGAAAAATGCACTCACATACTGAATACTGCAATACAAGCTTTGCAGCAACAAACCTAGCAGCCTGCACTGACTTGACATCCAGCATTCAGTTCATTCATAGAGGAATGATAATGAAGTTGACAAACACAGAGACGACTACGGGCTTCCAGGAGTGTCTGTGGGTGTGATTATGAGACATACAGTTTGTTAGGGAAGAAAACTCTGTCTCACTGACATAGGACACCCCATCTGACCGCAGATGGATCCAACAACTATACTACTCAAATTACTGAAGACAAAACAAAGAAATCAATGGGTAGATTCCAAACTCTGAAATGCTGTGTACAGATATGTCATCCAAGAGCAGTGTGTACAGGATATGCCATATGTCTAGCATCCCATTACACCGTGTACTACAGCTGACAGCTACCCAATCTCCCTCCAAAGTCTGAGTCCTGTCTTCTCTGGGCCAATTTAGTAGGTGCCTTCAATCCAACAAAAATGAAAAGAGTCTCCATCTATATATATGTAGGTCTGTACTCCCCAGTTTCTCTATAGCTGTTCTTCACCTCACACTTGGCGGGTGATTTGCTGAGGAGCCAAGGAAGTGCAGTGTTGAATGTGAAGTTGTAAGGAAAGGGACTTCTAGTTCTTGATAAAGCAGAAAAAGCATAGAGAAATCAGCTAAACAGGACTGTACAACTACTGTATGAAATGGTACATCCTATCATAATAGTAAAAAACATTGCATTTTTAAAAACAAACCAATACAATCTCACTGCAAAAGGAATATATAGGAAACTCTCAATCAATACAAAGTACAAAAGTTAATGTAAAGAAGAAAAAGAAGCCTTGCATCCGCTATTTGTATCTCCAATGTTATAGGGACAAACTACAAAAAGGTACAAATTGATATTGACTGAGGAAAAAAAGAAAGCGGCGAAAGAATTGTAATAGCCTGTGGACCCTGAATATTGAGCTTCTGCTCAGGGTGACTGCATTTACTCAAAGCATTAGGCAGCCATCTGGAGAAATGAAGGGGAGATTGTTTAACGCTGGCAGGGGGTTGTAACAGCATTTCCGGTAGTGTAACTAAACCATAACCCAATAACAAAGCCATTACTGCAGCTGTAGTGCTGAGACAGATAGAATCCAAGTTGGAGAGATGGAGAGTGGTGGGGGCTATAGAGTACAAATGTACACACACCACCTCATCACCACTTCCTCATCACACAGAGCCAATGTCACATCCATCCCCTGGGATGACTCCGTCATATTCCTCACCCAAATCCAATTTCTCCACGCCCTCCTGGGGTCTGCTGCAGATGACAGGGGTGTGTGACAAATAAGTTTTCACTGCTAAACTGTCTGCTTCCTGCCAGGCAGCTAAAGCAAAGAGCTGCATTTAGACAGTGTTAGCAGATGCCAGCAAAAACGGAGCCCCTAATACTTGAAAAATGTTTGTCAATGCAATATTGGCTAGTACTTAGACCATGTGAAAGAAGTTTCTAGTAGCAGCAAGTATTGAACTTATTCTTGATATATTATTGATAACTATAGTTTATACTGTAAACATATAGACAGTAAGTGTCTGTTGTTCCGGTGTATGTTTACGCTGGGAAGATGAGCCATGAAAATCATTGATGCTATAAACCGTGATGGACGGATCCAAGTGCTGCACTGTATATTATTTCTACTGAAGTACAAACCTTACCCCCTTTAAAAATGCATCGTTCTAAAATCGGATCCACTATAATTGTGACAATGCGCCCAAGGTAAAATTAGGAAGCAAAATCAAATATATGCATTGATAATAAAAATGTGCTCTCTGCTTTAAAAGCGTATAGTATTTTGGTAAACGCCGTTTGTTAACTGATTTCAACAATACAGCATGGAGTCTGGTCATTGGGAATAAACAGCTGCAAAGAAAAGTAATTATGTGATAAACACTTTACAACATCTCGTAAATGTAAAGACAATTTCACTCGTGAATAATCTGGACTTTTTCTTTTTACGAATGAACGGATCAAATTATTCACAACTGTGGTAGATATTTATTATAAGATGTCAACTCTGCTTAAATTCATATAAGAGATTGTTCAAAATTCAGTAAATAAGGAAAGTCGGAATAAAGATTGAAATATGGGATGACATGTGGGGGAATCATTACCTGATGCAAAGTGAGCACCTGTCACAAATCCAATCCTGGAAGCGCAGTCATTTTTAATGGCACTCCCGTGTTTAATATCCGAATAAATTGAGAGGACTGAAGCTGGAGCTTCTGTCTGAGATAAGCCAATGGGAAGCTGTCAGAGAGGAGATGGAGACCACCAACAATAAACCAACCCATCATATTATGTATTATAAAGCACAAGACAACATCGTTTTCAGATTTTTAAAAGAAACAGAGGCGATTGGGTTGGGGGGGCAAACTCTCAGAGAAGTAACAAATGAGGCTGTAATTCCAATGAGTGGGAGTTATGGCAGCCAGGCAGGCACACGGTCCCCCCTTCTTTCTCCCCGAGGAGAGGAGGCTTTGCAGACAGGGAGAGCTGTCAGCTGCATGTCACAGGATTGTGAAGCCCACAGGATCAGGGCGTCAGGCCCAATTCAAAATTTGCCGGAAAACACCTGCCAAAGGGCTTTTGGAAAATGTTTTCATGGCTCTGAGATATCATAAATAATTCAAAGCTGCTCATGTCTTCTTCAGTGCAGCCTTTGAGTAGTTTGTATATACAATCCAAATAATGGACTCACTGGTATTAAATGTGTGAAAACAACCTGGCAGCTGAGTGAATTTCCAAAGGGAAACCATTCTCTATTCAGAAAGAAACAACATCAATAGAGGCCAACTTCACATCTGCTGCCCTGTGACGATATGGCCCCCTTTATTAGGGCCACGAAATGAGAGCAAAGATAGAAAATGGATCAGTGTGTCTACTGCAGTGGTGCTACGTGCGACTTCAGCTCGTGCTCTCAAGAATACATGTGAGTGCCAAGATGGTAAAGATTTAGAATGAGGTTTTTCAGCCCATTGAGACTATTAAAAAGGAGCATTCCCTCCAGGTTTATTGATTTGCAAGTCAAGCTTCAGTCTTTGGTCTTAGCTGTTCTCTAAAGGTTTCTCAACATACCTATTATAACAAGTTGTAGAAATCAGAAATACAAAGCCGTAATCTGCAGCTTATACGCACTGTATTCCTTTGACAAAGGCTTAGAGGTTTCGTAAGTTCCTTTGGGTCTGTAAACAAACAAAAATTTGAAAATCAGGCCCCTGACATTGTTCAAACTGTCAGGTGTTCCGTTGTTCATCCAATTTTCAGCACACCTGTGAACATCGCTTAAGGCACGAGGCAACCAGTCTTTTCTAATTTTTACTATATTAAAGATTGTTGACGAACACACAGTATGCTGTCAAAAATAAACCGTGATAGACGGATCCAAGTGCTGCACTGTATATTATTTCTACTGAAGTACAAACCTTACCCCCTTTAACAGCATACACACAGTATGCTGTCAAAAAGCATGGTTAAAACCTCTTTTAATGCTAAACTCAGCCATAATACCCTTTGAGGGCATTATTATGCAATAACATTCTGCACATGACTTATCTAACGTGCAAAGTCAGCAGGTTGTATGTGTGTATAGCCGATGTGGTGTACAGTGACTTGTGTATTGACATGTATATACATCTTCAACATCTATCTATATTCGATGTGCGTATCTGTAAGCACGTCCATCTGCAGCAGCCTGTGCATGTGGTATAGTGCAGCTGCTGTCAGTGTAGGAATCCAGCATGTCATGTCTCGTTAGGGAATACGTGCATGTGCTGCAACGCACCTAATACACCATCTGGGAGGCTGCCTTAGCCTCACACTGCAAGACTAATATTTGGGCTAATTAGCAACTCGAGGAACAATGAAGGGGAAGACATTTGGGATGCAAGGGGGAAAATTGCTTTGTATGCTTAATTAAAATCTCTCAAAATCGCTCGCTGCTTCTATATCGAAGCTCCACCTCCTGTTCCTTCCACTCGTTGTTGTCCTCCTCCTCCGCCATATGCAGTAGCTGTATTTTGCCACGGGGTGGTACACCATGCATGGATAAGTGAGAGCTGGGGTAATTCTTTTGACAGCTCCTCGGCCTGCTGGTGCCTGCTTCATCCTACCAGCGCAGAGGCAATCTGGAGCCATCAAAACAGCTGGAAACACGCCAGGGCCCATCCTCTATGCCACTGCTCCCACTCACACTCTTAGATGCTGGTCTCATACATAGATAAATACATCCAGAAACCCAGTTTTGGACAGAGGAGCCAAGACGCCTTAAGACGCTTCAGTGTTCCGAGGAAGGAAAGGGGTCAAAGTAGCAGATAACTTTGTGACGTGCAATACCTTCTGTTAGGTTGTTTCAAAACAGAGCAGCAAGTGTTCTGCTTCTGTTTCCAGATGTAGTCAACAGTGGAATATATCTTTCTGAATCTATAACATTGAAGTGAAACGATCTGTGCCCAATGCCCACTCCACCTCCCTCATGTACTGTGCCCTAATTCCTGTCTACTCATTAGCAAGAATGAAAGTGCAATAAGGAGAAAGAAAGCCAGGCCTAACTGACACATTTTTCAGAAATCACGTTATCTTCTTGGTATGCCACAAACAGGAGATCTTTCGCTTTTGTTGTACTTTGCTTCCATTTGACTCAGCAGATGTCTATCAGCATCCAGCCGTATCATTAGCGCCTCAGCCATATATTTCTTACATCCTAATTACAGGATATATAGCAGGCAACACCATTTTAGAAGGTGAGTGACTTGAGCATATAGGAGAGGCACACCCTTAAGATGACACATGTAACTGCGTGGGATGTGTTACATTCAAACTGGAGTTCATTTTTTCCCCCGATGAGAGAACCTGTTCCTGCTGCGTTCCCTGTGCAGATGCATCACGCTGTGATAACAGTGTGACATGCTTGGGCTCCTTTTGACATTTGCCTTGATTATGCATATGTTAACTGTTTTTTCCTCATCTGCAGCTTTTGCTCTGTTTGCAATGAAGACTCACAACGTATTGCTGCATCCTAACAGTTTTACCACTCGAGTGCAATGCTAGCACAAGGGACCTATAAGGATATATTGCATACAATGTGTTATTCAAGGTAAAACATTTCCATAATATATTCATTGTAAATTGACTGTACAGTATACAGTAGCTTTACATACAGTCAATGTCCCCTTTGGCAGATGTGATTGGTTATTATAAATGAATGAATAGCAAATTAACATGGTAATAAGCCCCTCAGTGATTGAGCTGAAACATATATGTTTTTTAAATAAAGAAAAAGTCTGATTAAGTCAATTAAAGTGTGAAAGTCACATTTTATTCAGAAAATAATTGCCTTAAAAGCAGATTATATTAGCAATTGAAGGATTATGCTTGCTCATAGAGCTGGCTGTGGTAGTAATCTGGTTAGATTTGATTCAAACAGGTCAGGGGGCAATCCCCTGGTCCAAAAGTTCAACAAGCTAATGCTGAAAAGGCAGAAACCACAGGACCATGCTGAGCTTTGAATTGGTGCACACAGAAATGTCCTTAAGACTTGTTGGTTTACAACTACCTAACTATAGGTTACTTACGTAACCCCAGTTCTCAGAGTAACATGTAGTGAGATGTCTCACTATGGGATGCGCCTCATCGCGGAGCAAACAGAAGCATCAATCTCATTACGCCAATCCTGATTGGCTGGTGATCTTGACGTCAGCGTCAGGGAATCCACCCACCCTATAAGTAGCTTGCGCCACGTCGCAGCGTCATTCAAAATAAGCACCTCTTCTCGCTTCACCTTAGCAAGGAGGGCCGTCTGGTGAGACATCTCACTACATGTTACTCTGAGAACTGGGGTTACGTAAGTAACCTATAGTTCTCATTCATAACACTCCGTTCGATGTCTCACTATGGGATATTGAAGCTCCCGTATTGCCAGACGAGCTTATCTCGAAAATCACCAAACCAACCAGAACTTAAGGTAGAGCTCTGACTCAACACGGGGCCCAGCACTGCTCGGGTCACACTAGGAGCAGAGATGTCTAGCCTGTAAAAGCGGACAAAAGTGAGCGGCGAGGACCAGCACAAATGTCTTGGATGGAGACACCCTTGAACAAAGCCCAGGATGTAGCCAGACAACGAGTCGATTGAGCACGCAGACCCGTAGGTGCCTGCAAACCCTGACTCGCATAGGCCAAAGCAATCGCTTCCACAATCCAGTGGGAGAGCCGTTGCTTGGTAACGGGCTTGCCCTTCTGAGGGTTAGCCCAGGATATGAAGAGTTGGTCACTACAACGAAACTCTTTTGACCTGTCTATATAAGTGCGTAAAGCACGAACTGGACACAGTAAATTCGGCCGCTGTTCCCTGGAGGAACACAGCGGCGGAGGAAATGCCTCAATGTCAATTGGGGTACATGAACCAACCACCTTAGGTATAAAGGCAGGGTTGGGCTTCAGCAACACTCTCGTTTGCCCCGGGGCAAACTGAGTGCACGAAGGATGTACAGAGAGCGCATGAATATCATTGACTCGCTTGGCGGATGCCAGAGCCAGTAACAGCACTGTCTTTAGCGACAGGTGCTTCATGTCAGCTCCTTCCAGGGGTTCAAATGGGGTTTGAGTGAGCCCATCTAAAACCACTGTGAAGTCCCATAAGGGCACCAGTGACCTGGAAACAGGGAGGAGCCTGCGAGCTCCCTTCATAAAACGGCAGACCAAAGGATGTTGGCTAGCCGTCTTACCCTCAAAGCCCGCATGGCATGCAGCAAGAGCAGCCAGGTAGACTTTGATCGTGGAGAAAGCTCTGTGTTTATCAATTAGGTCCTGTAGAAATGATAAAATCACTCCCACAGGGCATTGAAAAGAGGTGTGCCCTTTTTGAAGGCACCACTCCTCAAACACCCTCCACTCACAGTCATAGAGAGACCTGGTGGAGGAAGCTCTCGCACTCTGAATAGTGTTTATCACCTTCTGCGGGAGACCCACTGTATTCAGATGGTACCACTCACGGGCCAGGCCCATAGGGCCAGGCGCTCCGGGTGTGGGTGAAAGATCGTCCCCCCCGCCTGAGACAGTATGTCCCTGAGTAGGGGGAGCTGCCACGGCTGTCCGCACAGCAGCTGATAAATCTCTGCCAGCCAGTACATTGCAGGCCAGTGCGGAGCTATCAGGATCAGTGTGTGGCGCTGTTCTCCCACTCTGGCCAGAGTTGGGGGTATCAGAACCAAGGGTGGGAACGCGTACAGGAGGACCGGAGGCCAAACGTGCGCGAGCGCGTCCACGCCTAACGCTGCGTTTAGATCGCGCATTGAAAAGAACAGCTGACAATGAGCATTTTCTTTTGATGCGAACAGATCTACAGCGGCTCGGCCGTAACGCACCCACAGCTGACTCACAACCATTGGATGTAGAGTCCAGTCTGCATACAGTGGTACACCTCTGGATAGCAGATCTGCCCCGAGGTTCATCACTCCTGGTACGTGCGTCGCTCTCAGAGAGAGGAGACGTCCGCAGCTCCATAAGATCAGTTTGCGTGCCAGCATGTGTAACTGGAGAGAACGCAAACCCCCTTGACGGTTTATATACAATATTGTGGTTGTATTGTCCATCCTCACGAGGACATGGTGTCCTCTGAGAAAAGGCAGAAAGCGTTTCAGGGTGAGGAACACCGCTAAAAGCTCCAGGTAATTTATGTGCGACCGCTGGAGGTCTCTGCTCCAGAGACCCCTCACCGGTCGACCTTCGTAAATACCTCCCCAGCCTGTCAGACATGCGTCGGTGGTGACCACCTTCCGCGATAGGACAGCACCCATAGGCACGCCCCGTACTAGAAAAGTCGGGTGCAGCCAGTGGCGCAGTGCCATTACGCATTTCATAGTGACCATCACTCTCCCCGCGCCATGACGCGCGGGGTTTAGTCTGAGGGCGGCTACCCAGCGCTGAAACTCCCTCATGTGTAAGCGTCCCAGTCGTACCACCAGGATGGCTGACGCCATGAGCCCCAGTAACCGCAGACATGATCTGAAGAGAACATATTAGCGCAACCGGAAATGAGCGAGGCAAGCTCTGAAAACTTTCACTCTTTCCGCTGACAGGCGGGCTGTAAAGGGCACCGAGTTCAGGTGTAGACCCAGGAAGAGTACAGTCTGGGCTGGGGACAACATGCTCTTTTCTGTGTTTATTATGAAACCCAGGTTGAGCAGGTGTTTTACGAGGGTATTTGTCTGCGTAATAGCCTCCTGTTCCGACTGTGCGAGAAGCAGCCAGTCGTCCAGGTAGGTTGCCAGGCGAATACCCTGTTGTCTTAACGGGGCTATCGCGGCTTCCATACATCGCACAAACACTCTTGGACTGAGAGACAGACCGAAGGGAAGTACTCTGTACTCGTGACAGACACCCTGAAATGCGAACCTCAGATATTTCCTGTATACTAGCTTGAAAAATCAAAACCTTACCTTTATTTCCAAAGAAAGAAACGTCGAGGTAGATTAACAGTCTTCTTGCGAAGCAGAAAAGTAGCCGGTGAGCGCCCGTCGACCGAAAGTTAGCTTTGGGTTCGGTCTGTGGACCGTTAAGCTAGCCCGGCTACCGATCTATCGAGATGTGCTCTGAAGCAAGAAGAGGGGTTTGAATGACGCTGCGACGTGGCGCAAGCTACTTATAGGGTGGGTGGATTCCCTGACGCTGACGTCAAGATCACCAGCCAATCAGGATTGGCGTAATGAGATTGATGCTTCTGTTTGCTCCGCGATAAGGCGCATCCCATAGTGAGACATCGAACGGAGTGTTATGAATGAGAACACATATGGTATAATCTTTTTAGATTTTTTAAATAGCAATGCAGTAAAAGAACATGTTGTACAATGTCTCAGGGGTAACTTCACTCAAATGTCTACGGTTACAGTAGTACTATAGACATCCACAAACAAATCTTGGATATAACGTCATAAGTTATAACTCTAACAACATGAAACACTGCTGAGGACTGAGATTTTATTTTACTATGAGCAGCTTCAAAAACTGCACTTTCAAAGTAATAAACTACTGCAGAGTCAGGTTTATGTCGGCTCCAGCTGAGACATGGAGCTATAAGAGTTCACTGTGTGACACTCACTTCTCCTATTTCTCTTCTCTGGAGGACGGAGAGATAAGTATTCTGCACCAGGTCTGGTCATGAGCGAGTGGTTTGATGAGCCAAATGGTTAGCAGAAGACAGCCAATTTACAGGCCAGTGTGCATGGTGGACGTGACCAGCAGTGTCTCAGCGGTGCATCAGTTACCTGCCACTCAACATAGTCTAACATCAGGAAGTCAACACTACACATCCTGACTCATTCTGTCTGCCTCTCTGTGGCTGTCTGTCTCCACATGAACACTTTCTTTTCTGCCTGGTATTACTTTCACTTTGCTGCTTGAGAGCTGCTGATGTTCAACTATCAGCCTAGATACAAACAAATCCTTCCTGCCTCCTCCTTTTGTCTGGATATGCTTTTTATGTGAATTAGACATGTTAAATCTAACAGTGTTGTCCTGCATCTCATTTAAATCTGAGAGCACATATTTCAGTTATTATCTATACATCCAGCAGGTGCACCCTACAGCAAGCAGTTGATCCGCTCTGTCACTCATCCACTCACTTGTTGTGACCATGCATTACGCTCCACTCACAAACTCATTTTCACACCATAGTACCACGAGGATCAAAGCTTGTGAGCGGTGTGGCAAGTGTTTTTTATATAACATCTTCTCTATATCGCTAGAGGTGTAAAGCGAGATGACCCACTGAAAAGACCACCTGCGGGCGTGAAACTCACTTTATTAAAACGTATCAACATCACTGTTCCAAAGTGAATATAATGAAAGTATTCTGGTTGTCTTGGAATTCAATTATATTCAAGTTTTTAGTTGCATAGTCAACATTTCACACTGGTAAATCCAGGCTATGCGTACCAGACAGATGATATGCTTCTAAACAGCTCTTTACATACAAACAAAGTCCTACCTCTTTCACAGGAGCGTCCCAGGTATCCAGTCCCAGAGCAGTCGCACACATAGCGGTTCCAGCCCTCTCTACAGACCCCATTGTTTTGGCAAGGGTTGCTCAAACACTGTTTGGGAGGCTCCTTGGAGCAGGAGGGCTTGACCCCGGCTGCCTTCTGGACCTCGGCCAGGCGCCGGATATCCTTACTCTGTCCGTCAATGAATAGATCCCGAATGCAGCCCACGTAGCCGTAGTTCAGTAGTGCTGTCCACACCTCAGTGGGGAACACCAGCCCCATTTTGTTCTCTGGCAGACCCCCGAGGTAGAGATTCTCATCCAAGTCCAGGATCTCACTTTCTCCAGGGGCTGTGTAGGCAGTACGGAGGGTGTTGATAGAAATGGTACCTAAACAAAATTGGAAAAATGTGCATATGTTTATTTTGCCTTTTTTAAACAACCCTTTCGGTTATTCAAGTGATTAACACATTATAACCCCTGGTGACTGTAGATGTTTAAAAACACTATCTCCCCTGCAGGAACACAAACATCTATGGAAGCCCCAATTAAAGACGGTTTGATGAAGAAATTAGCTTAATTGGTGTTATCCATCTGGACAAGGTCGGGATTTTCTTCATTTACAATGAATGATGAGTGTTGATAAGACACATTCATCATGGGACAGCTAGTCTATTAGTAGCCTAATCTAGGATCCCTAAGAGTATCCTCTCCATTTTCCTTGGATTTCCCATTATAAATCTCCTTTATCTATAAAGCAGTGGTTATAAAAAAGAAAGGAGAAGGGAAGAAAAATCGTTACCCCTTCTTTTATTTCAGTCAACAAAACAAATACAAAGAAACATCATAGCCATCTTTTTGAACTTGATTAACGGACTGCAGGCTGTTTTTTTCACCCTGTCTCTCCCTCTGTTTAGCTCTCCAACACATAAACCTGCAGTGAGAGTTTGTGTGTTTCCCCACCATGATTTATCGCTCTCATTCAGGTTTAATTCTCGATCTGGAGCACGGTAAACAACAGCGGACATGACTGGACTGTAAAGCTGTGGAAAGGAAGGCCTTGCTGTGGGACTCAGACCCGGTGATTAATTTGTATATGGATCTGTTACTCTCAGTGCAGGAGCCATTGTGGACCTTTAATTAATGGTGGCTGCCTCCACTGCCCGCATCCTCATCCAGTAATCTATATACCGTGCTGAGGATCGGCACAGACAGAGGGAGAGTCATAAAGGAATAGTAGGCTAAGGATGCTCAAAAATAGAATAGCCATGAAGTTATAATTTGCATTTTGAGTGGCAGATACATGCCATGGCAGATATGAAGGAGCCATTGGCTGATTGCCTCGGGCTAAATGTCAGGGACCGAACTGCTTGCTATGTGGTAGAAAAGTGCAGCTTTTAAGTTGCTCTTTTAGTTAAAGTGTTTATATTGGGAAAGAAGCCCTAAGCCACACATGAAGTTTCAGCAGGGCTGCCTGGCACATTTAAGAGACACATTAGACATAAAATGGGGCCTTTCACATTTCATTACAGCTACCATTAGCATGCATGATTGTACATATCACAATTAATTGCACGTATGATAAATATCTGCATCTGTTTTCAATTAGAGGACACGTTCATTGTGTTTTTTTTCCCTTTTTCAACCTGTTAAAATCTTAAACACTGCAACAAAATAAAAAAGAACACTAAGTTAATAATAACCCTGGTTATGCAATTTCTTTATAGCCAAGGTGAGCCAGCCTCATTGTAGAGGTGCTTGAGAGAGACAGCTAAGGACTTAGTGCACAATGATTAACCTGGTCCCACTAACATGTTCCAACTCTTTTCTCAGGGTCTTGGCCCTCGGCATCTGTTTCAGCACTTTCCTGCCGCCACCCACTACCCCCGCTCTCTAGCCACAGCTGTTGTGACTACCAAGCTTTGCACACTTGGCACAGGCCACCCGTCACACAGCCAGAACAGCTCCCTTCAGGTTATCGCTAACGAGCTCAGTACATCAAACTCATTAGCAAGGAAACTTTTCTCTGAGTAGAGCAGGTGCCCGGCTGAAGAATGAGGATCAGCGTGGATAGCGTGAATCAAGATGGAAGATCTCCCCATTCAACACATAATAGCCGTGGTAAAAAAAGATCCATTGTTTGTAAAGTAAACACTTTCTAATCCTCTTCTTTAAATCCCATGGCATTGGTACCTAAACGTAAGTGTTTTTATAGTTGTTTACAGCAAACAAGGATGCCATAGACTCTATAAGCATTACATTAATGCATACAATGTTCAAATATTGTTCAAATATTGCTTACTATACATGTTTCATATTCTATAATTCACTACATTCTATTTTG
Organism: Notothenia rossii; assembly: GCF_949606895.1. NCBI lineage: Eukaryota > Metazoa > Chordata > Actinopteri > Perciformes > Nototheniidae > Notothenia > Notothenia rossii. The sequence goes on from NC_136909.1 coordinate 70,531,071, forward strand.
CTGTAAATTACTCTTTACTTTATTGTATTGCTATCTATATTTGTTTACATTGTTCTTAATATAGTCTGCTATCTGTGTACTTTTTGGATTTTTTGTTTTATATTTGATGTATGCACCATGACATCAAGTCAAATTCCTCGTACGTGTGAACCTACCTGGCAATAAACCCGTTTCTGATTCTGATAAGACTACAGTATTCATGTCTGTCTAAATTGATATAAGTGGGAGACAAGAGAAGGTTGTCAGCATCTTTCAGGCTTCTGCTCAGAGTGTTCTGCTCACTTGTCACAGTCCTGTAGAAAGTGTGTAAACAGTCAAGAAGTCGGAAGGCACTATATAATCCCATGGGGACATGTGCCATCACCAGGCTAGAAGCATAGGAACCATATGACATATGCACACAGTGCAGGACGGACTATGTTTGGAACAGTTGTCATCGCCAAGAGGGAGACAAAGGCAGTGTCTCTGTGAACGCTGCAGAGCATAAAAGAGGAGGAGATGGATACAGAACAAGATGGGAACATGGAGATAAAGATGTCTGGAGAGAAGATGAGGGAGGGGTATATGATATCAGATAAGAAAGCAGATGAGGGAAGTTGCAGCAGCAAGTCATATCTAGAGAAGCAAGCACAGGGCCACACATACAGCTAAGGTGGGTTGATTAAAATTACGATGCAGGCGTTAAATGAGAATGTTGACAAAGACCAGCATTCCACGACACTCTAAAACCCATCGACCACATTTCTGTTCTCCCCTTCTTTCTCGGTGTCCTGAGTGCTACTCCATCATCAAATCTGAAGCCAGAGTTCCAAAGGACATCTCAGATCTCTCTCATACTTTTTCTGCATCAGCAGCACGGCTCAACTTGGCAGGATGTCCCCTAACCCCACTCACACATCCCCAAAACATGGCAGACAGGGGATTACTACAATCCAGTTAGGGCGATACGGCCAAATCTCTCTATGTGATTGGATTCTCTGTAGAGCTTGCGAGTGGGCTGTGGGGATAGAAGGGATGTGTTGTCTGTATCTCTGCCTATGTGTCTGTTTGTGTACTGTATGTGTGTGCATGTTTGTGTGTGCCCTGGCAGGAAGTGGGGCTTCAACAGAGAAATGTCCGTGTAATGTCTCTGATGAGTGACCCACAGCACTCGCGGCCCAGAAGCCCTCACTTAAAAGCAGAGTGTATCTCAGCGTCTCTAATGCATTGAGGTTAGAAGATTCTGTCTGAGAGCGAGAGTCCATTTACAGTTTGCTTCCTGCAGGAAGAGCCGGCTAAACTAAATAGGGCAGGGATCGTTATCAGGCACTGTCACGGATACACGAAGAGCAGCTCGTGGAGGACCCGGCAGCAGCTGATTTCCGGCTGTTGATTTTCAGTTTTGAGCGATGCATTTGGAGTTGTGTTTTAATAAAACATCTGACACCGATGAAAAGCAGAGCATACCGCATGTTTTGTGACTCGCACTCTTGTAAGACTAGTGAGTACTTTTCTTATGTTTTTAAATGATCTTATTTCTATAAATCATTAAAACAGTAGTACTAATTAGAGCTGGGGTGTAAAAGTGCCGACACAAGCCAAGCTAAGGTTATGTCGTAGGAGGGACAGGGCTTTTTCTACTGAGCTTCACATGTGGACTATAGTGAAATAACATGTTGACAGAGATGGACCATCCTCCTTCAGGCTTTTATAAAGGTTACAAATTGTTTAGAGCATGACCTAGAATATCATTCCATCAAAAATATTACTTTATCTTTTTTTGTGTCCATGAAGTAAATGTTACTAATGTTAAGAAACAAATATATTAAAATCTGCGTTCAGAAAGCTGTTAGGATAATGTCTAAATAACTAGATATTCACAAAACTGCTATGTAATGCACTATTATAGTAACCTGTGGGAATGGAGATTTCATGAGGCCTTTACAGTAAAAAGGAACTGACAAATTATAAATGGTACCATTTAAAAGTGCCATACACACATCATTACACACCCTTAATAAAATAGCTTTTTGCAGTTTATAGATATTTTATATATTTAAGGACTTCATATTTGCAGAATTAAATGGACTTATGTTTAGTAGGGTCAGCATAGGTAAAGTTCATAATTTGTATCACTTTGTGAGTGCACTGTGTAGTAATCTCACCATCTTGTTACTAAGTCATCATAATACAGACCTTTTTATGTCCCATTTACACTCTAGTATGCAAGAGCTGATGCCTTAGACTTTAGGAAAGGGAGAAAAGTTATTTTGAAATGTCATTAGTGCACAGCTCAGCACTGTGCAGTAACTGTCTCAGGCCTGGGAGAGACCACCTCCTGTTTCCATGGAAACTTGGGCAGGGTAGACAGAGAGAACAGCTAGAAAAGATGTTCGATAGCTTTTGTGTGTGCGCACATGTTTGTGTGTGGGGGTGGATGATGGAGGTTACTCGAAAGATAATGAACACAATCTAATTTAGACACCGTTTCTTATCGCTTGGTCTACGGTAACTAAATGTTGTTGATTTATGTTATTTGAGAAGTCACCCACAGCTCTTTGTTGCCCACATGTGTTAAGCTGAATCAAATCAACACAGCACTGTAAATTATAGTGTTCAGCTAACTCAGAGTATTTGAGCTTATCTTTTTTTTTTTAAATACCTTCAATGCTTTGTGCAGTCAGATGTAAATTATTTAAAATAACACATGGATGTGCTCTATAGCTATTCTAACAAAGTATACAGCTCAATTTAGACCACAGCCCAGTATTGCTTTGAGGGGTAATGAAACAGTAAATCTAATTTCCACCTCTTGAGATGGAGTGGGAAATATGGTCAAGGGGTATACAGTATCTAATTTGCAGCATGACATTGCGAGGCCTTGGCTCTAAGCACAGACTAACAAATTGCTGCTTAGATAAGCAAATCAACAGCGACCAGAGGGGAGCAACTCTGAGCTTAGAGGACACAACAGGAGAGGGGGCAACATATTTCTGTGGCAAATTTTACTCTGGAATCATAATCTATGACGCATGGTACCACCCTGTGAAGTTAGTGTCCTCAAAATATTTTAAATTGTATGTCCTGAACGGTTTAAAATAAGCATCCAGTGCAAATCTATCATTAAGCGAAACATCTCTGTCAATGTGCACGTCCTTCACACAAAGAGCAGGTCATCGGATCTACTTCACGCTTAGCGGGTACATTGCTGGGGGACCAGAGTAGTGCAAAGTTCAATGTGGTGCAATTTGGCCAGCTGTTGGCGCTATAAAAAATGATTTTACATTTGTAACTTTTAAAAAGCAAGTCTAAGAAATTATGATTCCTTTTTTCCTGGAAACTTTGGGCAAAGACAAATCTATATACAGTATAAGCCTATTTAGCACATGTATCCCTCTTTTGCCATTCTGAATTAGGTCAAAATCTGTTTTTTATGGTGTTTCTTCCTACAACTTAGAGTATTGTCCTCAAATTAGGTTGAAAACATAATTGGAACAAGCTGGTTTTCATAGTGTTGATCATCCATACAGTTTCGCTATAGCTGACCTTAAAAGTTTGCTCGATTGCTGTTGGCACGGCTTATAGTAATATAATCAAAGAAATAACCGTAAGCTACTGCATAGCTCAAGAACCGTTCGTCCAATTGACTTCAAACTTGGAAGGAGTATTGCAGAGGAAGTATTGCAGGAAGTATTGCAGAGTTCAGAGTACTGCACTGAACATGTTAGAAGTTAATCGGATGAGCTGGTCTTGTGAATTCTGCAAGCTGCACTTAAAGAGCCAAAGCTACTGCATGGGTCAAAACTGAATGGTTAACAACGATGTAGTAGCAGAAGCCCTGTTACAGTGCATATTGTTAGGCTTGTGATTGTAGTAATAGACGGGAAAGTTACCTGATCTGCCATCTCGCTGGAAGTCCACATGGTACCACTCGCCGTCATTGACCTTTTTATTGACTGCCCTTGTCTTGGTGGTCCCTGAGCCCATGTCCAGCAGCAGGTACAGGTGGCCATCCAGCATCTCAATGGCGAAGAAGTCCACCTTGAGAATCTGGGGATTCTTGGAATCCTTCGGCGGCTGTTTGGGCTTGCCGTGGCTGAAGAGGATAAGTCCGTTGGGCTCTGTGGTGCGGAAGTCGAAGGAGATGGAGCCCGTCTTTTTAGCGTTCCACTTATTGAGGACAATAAAGGACTCTGGCGTCTCAAATGTGATGGGGTCCAGAGTGGCCACATTCTCGCACTTGAACGCCACAGTACCATGGACCTTCATCTTGGGATCACCCTGCTTCGCCATCCTGGACAGCTCAAGCCTCACATCATTGTTTTTGTACACAACCTGAATTAAGAGTAGAAAAGAGAAAGTGAGGAACTGCGTTTAAGTGGCACCAATTGTCGCTTACATCACCCTGCACAAAATATAGTATTCTGGTTGGGTGAAGTGTTGAGACCTCTATTTTGACTTTTGCTTGTGTGTCGACTAAAAGAAGAGATAGTCTCAATTTAAAAAAGGTAAAGGGGAGGGTAAAAAAATGTTGATCAGGTACAGTAGCTTCTCCTGGAATTGTGTGTGAAACTTCAGATACAAGTGATACATCACAACTGCTTCCTTCTTTGCATGTGTGAAGTAAAATGCTGATTAAGGCCCCAGTTGAAGCCTGTTATTAGAATAAATGTTTGCTGAAAATAAAAAATGACTGACATTTGCTTTGCATATTTCTATGAAGAATGTCTTTTATCAAAAGCAGTTTGTATTCTCAGACACTGTAGACAAGTTAGAAAGGGTTTGGCATTAGAGTGCTTTATTTAATGAAGTGCATTAGTGATGTGACCTTTGAGAGGCTGAACACTGAAGAGCTAAGACATAAGTGACAGACAGTGGCAGCCTATTATAAAAAAGGAACCACCTCATTAAAATACCAATTAACCATGAATGACAACTATTATCATATTGAACAGTGCTGACCGATTTCCCAACCTGATCACATTTAATTAGCATTTGTCTAGCACATCAACTCTATTTTTCTATGAAACTTGTGAAAATCCTGTGTGACTCGTAAATGCACCCAAAAAGGCATGATACATTTGGTTTCAAAACCTGTAGGATTACATTTCAAGACATCTCTAAATCAAACAATAAGCTGCATTGTGTGTGAGGGGAACGGCATGATGCACTATGTGGAAATCAAACAGGTTTATAACTGTAATTGGCAACAATCTAACAAAAATGAATTAGCAATAACTTTGTCATTATCCAATATCCGTAATGAAAGAGGACCTTGATCAATTGAGCTGAAATAGCAGGTATCCCTCTGTCTAATTTACATTTGGGGAAACTAATTAACATTTTGGTTTGTAAAAGATAGTCACTAAAACATCAGTTGTGTTAGAAATACTTACTACAAAAACACACTTACACACATGAAGTGATTGAATTCAATGTGTCAATCAGTTCCTGAAGAAAATGTTATGAAGAAATAAACTTTAAAAGACAAAGCTGTCAATAGTATGCCAGGCAGACTATCCCCAGGGGGCAGAAGCAGAGTCAATTATCTCTTTCACACCGCTCCAGCACTGCTAATGGGTAGATAAGGTTATCAAGTGACGGATAGCCCAATTATGGTCTGCATGCATATATATTTACATAACAAAAGAGTCCTAATGGTAAATCTATTGCTTGCAACGGGACAAATCAAATGAGTTACAGCTGTGGAAAACTCTGGCCGTGTTCTTTATCTGTTGTCATGCTAAGCGCTCACCTGAAAACAGGGACACCTCCGATGGGATTGCATGTGCATGGAGCATTATGTTTATCACTGAGCCAGATCTACTGTGTCTAACTGTTCAGGTAGATTGAACTCACTGCCGTGCACAGATTTAGGTAAGCTCAGGCTTATTTCCTTGTTAATGCTTTGTGACTGACTATATCAGACTGTATTCATATGCACTGGGGAAAAAAGAAAGTTGAAAAACAGAGGCTTTTATTCCGACATCTTTATCCATTCTCTTTAAAAAAAAGTCTGAAACAGAGACAAATGGAACGGTTTAAATATTCCATAAGAATAGAATAATAAGAAAAAGATAATCCAATTAGAATCTCCTGATACAAGAAATAAAGAGTAAAGAATAAAAGGATGATATCTCTGCATGGTGGACCTTAGTTATGTAGACTAAAGGTGCAACAGACACAGCCGAATACATTTTTTATACCCAAGACAAAGGGCACCTTTCAGAGTCAAAGGCGCTTTGGTCTGAGCTACAACTGCTGCTGCGCTAGTACTGCTGCACTAATTTGTCATCAAGCTATGTGCTGTGACAACTGAGCAATTACTGCACCACCGTTTGTTTTGCCATCAGAACCAACAGGCAGGCGTGGCGGCTCAGACTGGAATCTGCACACAAATACAACAACAAGCCGCTTCGAATCATGCCATCAATCACAGCCTGCAGCACATGCTGTTAAACCGCCGCTCATATGTTATGACATACACAGAAGATGACCTGGAACAGGGCTTCTATAGAAACCAAAAGGCTCCATGACAGTTTGTCAGTGCAATTAATATATCAAATAAAAAAACATTTACGTGAGCTCAACTAACCTTATGATTGAGAGTATTTCGGCCTTGTCTCGGCCTTTTTTTTATAACGCTAATAACAATGAAATAATCCTAGTGGCAAACTACAGGGGAATTCTGTATATCCCACAACTCTTTGCGCCATAATTCATTGACATTAGGATAGTGAGAGCAGCCGCTGTGCTTAAGCTGACCAAGAAAAGGGAGGACAGCTCAGTGGGGAGAGACCAGGCTTAGGGTAGACCAATCCCTTTGTCACCACACCTTCAGCAGCTCAGAGACATGTAGTTAACTAAGATACTATCCTTCAGAACCAGACCTCTAATGAGCTGTACATGGCGTGGGGACATGTGGTCCACACCCTGCCTGCTCATTAAAGAGAGCTTCTTCAGACATCTATGAGACATTTGCTAAGGACAACAGTCTGCGCTTGAGGTGAGTGGGACAAAATGTAGGACACTAGAGAGAGAAGAGAACAAAACATAAGGATGCTTTTCAAACTAAAAGTTGAAATAAATGGATTAATAATTGTGCAGTACTTAAGATATGTTTCTGCCAGACATCTTTATAAATACAAGGCATCTCCTAAAGTAAATGCTTAAGCTCAGAATGTTTTATCAAACAGCCAACAATATAAACACTATTGTGTAATGACCTCTTTTGCCTCATCTGGGAGACGTACATTTAATCTTCACACATTAGCCAAGTGCACCAGGTTGCTTCTGCACCTTTTCTTCAAGTGAGGGTGAGGGTTAAATCTTAGTTGCTAATTTCTAGAACAAGATACATTTGCTAAACACAAAACTTTAAGGTAATAAGGTAAGCCATTAGGCAAGTAGCCTACGATAACATCAGTCTGGTACCTCAGTCCCCAGCGGAAGAATAGTGAGGTGTTTAGTGTGTCAGTTGGCTGACTGCTCATGAAAATTCAACTGCCTGATCTCAGGATCACTGCTCTTCTTTGAAGTGCACCTGAAGGAGCCGTATGAAGTCTGTGCTAAATTCCACTCTAAGACTGTTCTTTATGTGCAGCTGTGTGGTACACCAGACACCTCGGAGTGAAGTTGTGTGTGTGTGTGTGTGTGTGTGTGTGTGTGTGTGTGTGTGTGTGTGTGTGTGTGTGTGTGTGTGTGTGTGTGTGTGTGTGTGTGTGTGTGTGTGTGTGTGCACAATCTTGTGTGTTACATTATGAGTGCACTGAGGGGGAGGTAGAGGCATAATAAAGTTTGTGTGAGAAACAAACTAAAGCAAAGAGTAAAGGAGGAGACAGGGTCAGTGTGTGGGTGGAATGGCCTGTTTTGGAGTCCTGAGGTGAAGCCAGTCATATCCTGAACACCCACCAGCGTCAGAGAGTACACAGAAGCAGTGTTTACCTCCTTGAGGCATCCCATGAAGTTGTTGCTGACTGGAGATCCAGGCAGGTCAGCTGTGCTAGGACTCCCTCCAACATAGAAGAAGTCGTCAGAGCCTAGCATGGTGTAGTCTTCCTGTGTATATCCCGTGGTGGTCAGAATCCCATCCACGGATATTGTCACCTAGACAACCAAGCACAGGGAAAAGACACACTATACTCAGACAGCCTAAGTAGTGCAAACTCACTGCCTTTCCTTCTTGTCGTCTATTGAAGACTTCCCTACTTTTCTTAACCCATTTTCATGTCTGTTTTTATTGTCTTTTTTCTTGTTTTTATTATTATTTTGTCCAGTTTGATTAGTTGGAAGACTGCAAGCCTTCAAAAGAATGCTATTCTAGTTAGAGTGTTAGTGAAGTGCACATTTTGTATACAGTGTTAGTATTGCCCCGACAGCAACGTAAATGTTATTTAGCAGACACAAAAATGGTGTTAGTAGAATGTTATCTAGGTTAGTTAAATCATTAATCAAATATTAGTACATCCAGCAGTTCTACAAAATAAATCAGAAAGTGCTACTTGGTTAGAAAGGGAGCACATGCTATGATGAGCACAATCACCGTTTAGTATAGTCAATGACTTAGGGTTTAAGAGAAACATGAAACATGAATGCATTTGTGTTTTCTTTTTGATTACAAGCAAAACAAAAAGAAAATGATTGAATGGGATACCGGGAGTCAATATTTTAACACTTGCCATAACGTCAGAAGCATGCAGAGGCGTAGGGACACTGAGATATACGTAATAATTCACCAGGGAAGCACCAAAGACGAACAAAACTTAACTTTCACATTTATGTTGACTAATGGGCACTGTGACATTTGCAACACATAGTCAAAGTGCATGCCATGCAAAGTGAATGGGGGTTCAACTGGCTGAGCCAAAGAGCATCAGGCCAGCCAGACAGGAGAGGGTCCTCATTATTAACCACAGCTTGATGCAAAAGGCTCGAAATGATGCTCCTAAAAAGGTGGATTAAACAGAGTTGGACAGGAAACAAGTGAAATAAAGAGGGTGAAACCAATGAATGAACCAAGAAATTAAAAAGGATTTGAAAAGTAAGCAAAAGAGTACCAACCGCAATTTCCCTTTTTTGTAAATGACGTCTACAATAAAAATAAAGAAAGAAAGAAACACACGGCAAACCCAAACTAAGAAACAATTAGAATGATATCTACCGAACAATGTAGTTTGTTTACCATAGCGTGTCCAATGCCTGAGTGCTTTGTGGAAAAGGGGGGAGAAAGGAAATTAAAAACTGTGAACAGAATAACGATTGTTACTCAAATAATATATGATGGTCAATACTGTTAGTACATTGTTGAACGGTAAAAACCATACTGGTTAGTAGATGACACATTCCATGAATGATGTTAGTTTGTTTCCAAAGCATGTTAGTAACATAGAGAAAGAAGGGCAAAATAAGTTTAACAAGAAAAAAGCAGACTAAGGAAATAACAATATAGCTCCACAGGAGGTGCCAGAGCTCAACCAGTGACTCCCTATGTACCTCATGGTGTTCTTGCACCATGTTTTTTTATGTAACCCAACCTCCTTACCAAAGTCCTGACAAAAGGTTATGATTGACAGACTAAATGGTATATAAGAAATAATACCTAAAGCACATCAGTTGACCCTCTTTTAGAAAGTCCCATGTTCAAGACCATTATGACACATGTATATTTTATATATTATTTTAGGCTGGAGACCAATCCAGGGTATCAGACTTCCCGTCGCTCGTACAATACTGTACCTCTGTTTGGTCTTATTGATGAACTTTAGGATCACTTTACTGCAATGAGACAAAGCAAAGAACACCCTGATACAATGAGGAGGATGGCCATTTGGATTCCCCCAAAGAGCATGCATTCAATATGCATGGTCGTCCTTCACTATTTGAATACAGTGAATGTTCAGGCTGGCTAAATCCTTAGGGTTGCCAATGTTCAATCTTCTGGTTGTGCAGAAGGAGAAGCTTAGTGCTGAGGTGAAGAGAAACATTTCCCACCAGATGAGCAGGAACAATGTTATTTAGGACAAAATAATCAGTCTGATACTGTTGGGTAAATAAATAAGTGTTTGATGTCTATTAAATGCATTCTTCCTGTTTGTCAGGCAAACTTGAAAAGCTTATATTTAAAAAGTAACAATGTATGTGAGACATTACAAATCTTTGCTTCCACTTACTGTATCTAACCTCACCCTGATTTAACGGACATAACCCTGCCTATTATTCTGTAGCTGATTTACACTTGCTTAATCAATGAATATGGCAAATGTTTGCAGATTTTCTTTCGTCAATATAACTGTGGGGTTAAGACACCAGTGGGAGAATGGTTTTCATATCATTCAGTTAAGACAACACTGAAAAAGGAGTTGCTGCTGCTGCAGTAATCTCGTACTCTGGATTTAGAAAATCTGAACTATTAAGGAAAGGATTCTGCTAGATTTTACAGGGCCACAAGTTAATGGTGCGTTAGGTAATTCACTTCAAAAACACTTTTTGTTATATTCCATGGAATGCTCTTAACATCCCGATAGCAATGAATATATTAGATGCTTTGACAATAAATACATACAAATATTTAATCTGTGGAAGCCGTGGCGCTGTAAAAAGCACGACCAATCATCTGAGCCGGCCCGGCTAAAATAACTGGATGGCCTACCTGCCTGTCAGCCTTCCATCTGTGCACAAACTTATCTCGTGCCCTCATTGGTCATGTGCGCGTTCGTGTGTGTTGGAGGAGGGGCTCTGTAAGGAAGTCTGAAGGAAGGGGCAGATCTTTTTCGGCTGCGTAGTTTCAAATTCTAGCGCACTCGAGCTGGCTTCTCCATTCTTACCTACCCTACCTTTAATGGCCTATGGGTATGCAACGCAAAGGACACTAATAAAAGTGGTTTCTGCACCTGGGGCTAGATCCCACAGTTTGTTTCCCAAGGATCCCCCAGTCTTTCACCAGCAACCATAAGACCCCATAGAGGAAACCCCATATCCCATTGTAATATATATATTTGAAAGAGTGAGTCATAACATACAATGAAGCACTGTTCAGGACCTAGTTCTAGTTGTTGAAGCTTTTAGGCAGCGGGGAAGTGGAATTCCAACCAACCACTGACCACTGAGTGGTAGCTAACATTAATTAAAATGGAGTAACAGGTTGCTTGGGTTGAAAGCCACAAATACTGATAGTCTTTTCCCAAGGAGCTGACAAGAGTTTAGATCTATATAATAGTTTCCCAAAAACGTAAAGTTTATTTTAGGGGCAAATACGTTAGATTGAAAAGGGTAGATTGATTATATTGTTGTCAAACATCTGAACGGGTCCGAGTGCTATACGGTTGATGTTTAAAAGCAATTACTTTGTTTCCCCCTCAATTCCTAACTCAATAGAGGTCTTTTTCTATTTCCTTCTAGATGTTCCTGCTCACTTGTGGTTCTGTTTTGTCTCTACCACACACCACCATGATTTAATTAAGCAATCCAATTACAATGTCTGGAAAGAAAATATATTGTATGATGGTAATGATTTAAGTGCATTTCTTTTTGATTCATTTACTGAGTCTCTGCGTCACCCTCTGTACTGTTACCTGACGTAGATTCCTTGTTACTTTGACATCATGCCAATCATTGTCATTAAATTTCCCATTGACTGGCTCCACAAGAGCTTCAAAGGCTCCAGACCCCAAATTAATGACGAGTGAGACAGCCCCATTTTTCAGGGCCAGGTTGACGTAATCAGCTGATTTGCCCGTGTGCAGCATCAGTCCATTCCTCTGTAGGGTTCTGAATGACAACGTGATTTCATCACTGCTGCTTTGAATCGGGTTCAAGGACAAGTCGTAGCAGAAGAACTCAGATCCTTTGAAGGTGGCGACATGCTCTTCTTTTCCTGCAGAGACAAAGAAAGAGAAATGTGTTGCATTAATATCCTGGACTCTTCTGTGCCTGTTGGGAAGCTGTCATAAACAATGAGAAAAAACATCTAAAAATGTGGGTTAAGAATAACACGTTGAATTTGATATTTTCAATAGTTGATATGGCAAGCTCAAATATGATTGAATAAATATTAAAATGCTTACTGCTTTCATTGCTAGAACATACCTACTTATTTTTTGTGACACTTTTAATAAATGTGTAGTAATTACATATGCAGTACTATACAACTGGGAACTACACGCTGCATTACATGGCACATTTGAAGATGCGTACAGTATGCATAAACCGTATGCCAACAAAACTTGCTGTTTATTCAAACCAACCTCATGAGAAGATTTTAAAACAGTAAACATCTGTCAGCATGTCTGTCCCAACACCTCATTCATACACAATGATTAGAGATACATGCATGAAACAATATAAAACAACATACAGTGCAAGCACATTATATCGAATATGCTGCATTTATTATCAATTATGTGATATGCATTATTGACACCAGGTCTACACACACATCTGCCAGCTGCACAGAGACGTGCAAACACACATTTCCAACAGTACTGAAACTCAAACAATCAAAGCAAACATAACTCCTCAGTTAGAAAACAATTTGACACTTTAGAGCAAAAACAGTCATCAGGCTAAACAAGAAATGTATGGAAAACCATAAGTAATACTGTATGGGGATTCACTTGTGTTGCCTTGGGGTTGACTGTGTGTAATACAATTCGATGTAAAAAGGGTGGCTTGTGTTAATTAGTGGGGGCAACAGTTTGACATATTGTATGCATTACCTATTCTAAAGTCCATATCTGTAGTATAAAGAAAAGTAATAGTAAATGAATAGAATAAACTAATTAGTTTAGTATTTATTCAGTGTCCTGGTCATATATCTCTCAGACTGTTCAATCGGAAACAATTACTGTGACAGCTTCATATGGATTTCTCCCACCATTAAAAAAACCACTCAATTAGTTCAGCTTCATACATTTCTCAATAAATACGAGCATGTCAGCACTCAATAGCCCTGCTCAGATATGACAGGAGCTAGCCATAGCTAAAATAACGTTGAGAAAAACTGTTATTGTGAGATAAAAAGTGGCACTGAGCATCAGAGGGTGATGCATGTGAACACCCATTAGAAAGCGTTTAAAAACAGGTTTAGACAGATAACAAGCCATTAAAGCCACGAGCGGAAAATAAACCACCAAAACACAAATGGACTAATGCATTCAATTATCATAAATGAGGAGTGCTGCGTATTTATATATCCTTGCCAAACAAACTCAGCCACACATTGAAAATACACACACACCCAGAATACTTAGAGTAGCACCCAGGCATGGATACAACAACACAACAACTAAAAGGGGTTGCTGTCCACAATAATTTGTCACTTCATTGATTCCCCCTTAAAAGGCACTATAGTGCACCTCTGGGAAAACTGCAAGAGGTCGTAATTGAAGTTGGCTGGATCTTACCACTCTTTGGTCATTCCCTCAATGTCTGAGCCGCCTATCAGTGAAAATGAGAGACTTCTACCCTCTTCACTAAACTCACCCATCCCTGCTCCACAAGCTCAGTGGCCACATAACAAATAGAGCCAATAGTTTTGGGTCATTCTCATCTCTCTTTCTACAAATATCCCCATGCCTGCACTTCGGTGAATTCCCCTAACCAATGGAGAATGAATTGTGTGTGTTCAGCAGGGGTGCTGTTAGGAATTTACAACACTTAGGGTTCAACCCAGAGGCAGTTTCAGTGCAGGGCATATATCTCCTAAGAGAATCCTATTTCCATTCAAACACTGGCAGTACGGCTCCACAAACGCAGGTATAAATGAAGCAGAAATATGTGAACATCAGTCTGCACTTAGCTGCAATATATTAAAAAGAAGGGGGGAAACATGTGTTAAATCCAAATGCCAAACGCTAGTCCTGAGGGGAGTTAAAGTGACAGGATTGTTCTAATAACTAACTTATTAAAGACACAAGAGACATTATTTCAAAAAATATTGACTTTTGCAAAGTATTCAAAGCTTAAGCTTTTCAAGGCATTTCACCATAAAGCTCTGAGCAAAGTCAAACACCTGTAATGGTCCATCTGGCCTGTAATGGTAGTGAGCTCACAGATGGCTCCTTTAAGATGTCTTTACATATTTGGATAGAAATAAACGTGCTTACAGCCTGGACTAAAATAAGGTTTTAGTATCTATAACCAATACCAACATGTAGGCATTATTTGGGATGTGGATGCTTAGATTGACAGGTTTGTGCCGTCTCATGTTGCTACCTGCTCGCTGTCTGCTCAGCTAATGATGCCCATTTTTTTTAAAGAAGCTACGAGTAAGATGGTGGTGCCACTGCCCAAAAGGCAACAGAAAGGGCCTCCCACTAAGCTTCCCAGCAGCTCTTCAGACACCTGTGGGTTTCTAAATTGACTTTCTCCTACAATGAATTCATTGATATTGAATTTAAAAAAAGGTAAAATGTCCATGTGTAATGTAAAAGGGGTCCAAAGTAATGTCTCTCTCCAAGCACTTGTAAAGATTCAAAAAGTGTTGCAAGGGTTGAAAGAACCTGAAAGCTGTGAAGCCAGGTGGAATTAAATAACAAAACAAAAAACAAAAATAAAATAAATGTGCCGACAATTATGCTTCAAGTTTAATGTAATGTATAACACGTTCTACTTCTCATATTAAACATGACAGTGACTGGCAGCAGCACCCTCACCATTATACAGACGAATGCACAACAACTGTAGACAGCTGAGCCGCACACTGGTGTGTAGCTCAACACACACATGCCAGATTTAAAGCAGGATCGTGTAAAATAAGCACTACATCTAATTGCCCCACCCCCTTGGGGAGTAAGCACATTCTGAAAGTAACATTTGACAATTTTGACAATTATCCCCTTTACACATGCTTGAAAGGGATAATGACATCCACCTGAATTCACCTCATTAGACTTCTCTGTGCAAAGAGTGCAGTGAATATGAATATGTTGTGCAGTCAGTGTGTAATTCCTGAGCCTTGAAAGAAAGACCATACTGTAGCAATGGAACTGCTTGTAGTATGCACACCTGTGCTTCTCTTTCAGACACAGGGTCACAGCAGACACGGCAGTCTGCAGTGTTAACATTAAGCATGTGTCACTCAGATGTATTATTTTCCTAGAGATAAAAAACTTTTTGAGCTGGAAGAAGCATGCTGTTTTGTCATTGTGTTCTCCTGGGTATTTGGGCATATCCCACTTGTCTCTCTGAGCTATCCTATGGTCTACACTACAGTCAATCAAACTACAGCAAGAGGCCGGCACCTTAATGCCCTTGAGTCATGACACTGTGAACATGGATAAGATCCATAGAATTTTTCAGAGGACAGAGGACAGGGAAAGACAGGAGCAGAGTGAAAGAGTAGCTCCTAAGGAAGGGCCATAAATAGAAACAACTAAAAAGAATAAAAAAGAATATCACTGTCTTCCCTGACAACAACTTTTAAACAAGATGATCACAAGTTGTAAAATCTTACGACTAGAATATTTGAAGTTATTCTTTCCTTAAATGTATGACATAAATATAATGTCCATAATAAATGTAACTGTGCTTTTCCACTGATTTTCCCATAACCTCTTTGACAGATAGGATATTGTCCTCTTCCATAAATAATTGTTAATCAATAGCATGCAATTGTTAGTGCCATTCAGGAACCTCATTCTCTATGGTCACATTACATTTGTGTTTGTGGTGCGGAACTAACTGCACATATTAATGGAAGTAATACAATTATTCGCCACTCAAATTAAATTAGTGTCACAAAGAGTCAAGGTGGTATGTTGGCCTATGTTGCTGCATCAAGCTACTACAAACAGCTAGGTATACATCACTGCATCAATATCAGAGGCAGCAAAAGGAACGTTTCACCGTCAGTTAACTAAGTATGTAGATACAAATCACTCATTTGTTATGAAGCACCAGGAGGCCATAAGCACGAGCATATGTACAACAGTGCCAGCATGTGGCCGAGCGACCAGCTTCCCATCAGTCACTTTGCCCTGACACTAATCTGGCATCTGGAACTCTATGGCTTCTTTTTAAATGAGCTTGCACCCAGGGGAGTAGGCTGCCTGTCAACATAAAACCACAACACAACGGCGGCAGGATATGTGAAAAATTACCTATGGAATTAACGTCAGGAGCAGTTTTGAATGTAATTGGCATTATTCAAATCAGTGATATGAGGATCTGATGAGGTAAGGAAGGAATACATCATTTGTTAAATATTGCAGGGGCAAACTTAAGATCAAATGATAGAAAATGACAGAAACATAACATTATTTATCATTTAATATAGAGACATTAGTGTGTTTTTAAACCACTGGAGCTATTTGCACATGTATGATACTAGAAAAAACTAGAGAATGCAATTCCTGAAGAAATTGCTAGTGGGAATGCTTTATGCTGAAAAGCTGACACTGAATTGCTATGCTGAAATGTAATGTGTAAGAAGAAAGTGAAGAATTTAGATTGGCATTTGATGACATCCCATAATACCCTTAAATGTATTGATGGCTGCATCGTTACCAAACCTGTGAAGTTTTGTGCCGTTTGGAGCATTTTCACTGAAGTTATGAGAAAACCGTGTTTCATGGCGAGCCTTATGTTACTATGGCAACAGCATGTCCCGTAGATGTCTTCACGGCTGGACTGTTAGCACACATGTGAAGTTTGAGCACTTTTTGAACATTGTCATAGGTATAGCGACATCGCCTTTTATGTCGAGGGATGCGTTTCCATGGAAACGGCATATGATGACACCCCATAATTGACGTAGACCTGTTGAGGGCAGTACCATTAACCATTATATGAAGTCTGCTACTCAGAGCATGCAGTTGGAGTTATGACATCATCGTGTTTCATGACACAGGTGTTTATATTTGAGCTAATGAGGTGTCCAGAGATCAAAGGTTTCCATTGTTCTGAATGAGAGATAAAGCTCTTACATGTGAACGTTTTGTTGAAGAACAGTAACAAATATCGGTTACATTTCAAAGGGTGAAGCATCTCAAGGACCTTGAGTATCTGAAGTGTGCTTTTTGTGTACTTTCGGGTCAATGATGTGGCCTTTTTGGCAGATTAAAGGAGGGGTAGGTAAGTTTGAGAAACCGGCTCGAGATACACTTTTTGTTATATTCCATGGAATGCTCTTAACATCCCGATAGCAATGAATATCTTAAGTGCTTTGACAAAAAATCCATTAAAAAAATGTCATCTGTGGAAGCCGTAGTACTGTAAAAAGCACGACCAGTCATTTTAGCCGGCCCGGCTAAAATAACTGGATGGCCTACCTGCCTGTCAGCTTTCCATCTGTGCACAAACTTATCTCGTGCCCTCATTGGTCATGTGCGCATTCGTGTGTGTTGGAGGAGGGGGTCTGTAAGGAAGTGGCAGATTTGTTCCGGCTGTGTATTTTCAAATTCTAGCGCACTCGAGCTGGTTTCTCCAAAATTACCTACCCCACCTTTAACTAAAGGTGCGCGGCTGCTGCTGTGAGGAAATATCAGCCTGAAATTACAATGGGCTTTAATGGAGACATGTTGAAAGTTTTTGTCACTTCATGCCCTCAAGAGGCATTTTGTTTAATTATTTTTGCTTAATTATTTGTCATTTTTCAAGCTACAAGATGTTTTCCTACGTTTTTCATGAAGAATTATGTCTCAGGAATGTGGTTTGAAATATGAAGGCAAATTTCAAGATTTCCTACACTCTAGCTGTGACATCACACACTCTAGTTAATGTTAAAATCTGAAGAAGGCCTCTGTACCATGGTCTGAACAATGTTTAATATCTCTAAAAGTAAGAATAGAATCAGATTTAAAAGTTGTGTTACACGAATAAAGTCAGAAAGATATGTAACATTTTAAAGTTGGAATGAGGTTTCTGAGTGAAAGTATGAATGAACAGTTAGCAGTTGAAGTCGCATGAAGATTTGTTGAAGTCTGAAGAATTTAAAATTTGATGAATTATGTGATGTATCTCTGGAATTATGAAAGTTATGAATGATAAAAGTAATAGCAATCGATTCCCGACGGAGCTGAACGTTTTGATGTTCGAACAGAGTTTCTACGATGTTCAATGCGGGAGGAGAAGACCGGCAAAATAACGGGCGGAATAATAAGAATAAAGAATTTTGTGCGTAGAAGAACAGATAGTTGGAATGCTGTTAATAGCATTCCCACTAAAATATATATTGTGCTTGAGTATCAAAGTAGACCCATCACAGAACTACATAAAACAAGCCTTACCCATGTCTATTCCAAGGAGCTGGAGCAGCAGGTAAAATGGGCATTGCTAAAACAGACACCATAATGATGTTGCGCATCTCCAATAGTCTTGTCTTGTTCATGGCAGTCCTACGCTCTACATCAGCGTTTCCCTGTCAGATACCTCACTAAAACCCACCCTTCTCGCAGCACAATAAATACCCAGCTCTCTGTAAAATGCTGAGGTAAAACAAGCCTGTTGTGCCATGCTCCGTTTTCAAAGGTTTATACGAAGTTCACAAGTCTGGAAAAAGTAAGATGCCCTTCCAAAGAATTACCTGTGGATTTCTGAGGACAAAATGTGGCAAATAAATTGGAGCTTAAGCCATGCAATGTTGTTTAATCGCCTGTGTCAATGGTTTGTGAGTGACACTGTATTTCACCCATTCACTCTCCGTTTCCTTGTTTGACTGGCAGCCTATTAAAATGATACAGAAGTAAGTGTCTGGCAGCCTATTAAAATGATAGGAAGTTAGCGTCATGAAGCCGGCTTAAGCCTCTTACGGGGTGACAGGGAGGAGAGTTTCTGAAGTGCTACATTCTTTGAGAACATAATATTTTACATGATTATCACACCATTGAAAATACTTAATAAAATGTCTCGAACGGCTCCCTGACCGCAAGTTAGGCACTCCCAATTTGTGATATTTGTATTTCATATGAAGTCTATTTTTATGTGAGCATATTATTGTGTCGACAGAGCAGTAAGAACAGGCGGAAAAAGCATCAATTAGCTCAGGATGACGTATCCGGGCGTATTAGTGAAGGAGTCAGCATGTGAGGATGAGACTGAGTTTACACATACTAAGTTCTGTCAGACACCATACTGGGCTAGCTTAACGTACAGTGTCATTTAGATTCACAGTATGAAGGGTTTCTTGCTGTGCAGAAAGAGTCCCCTCTCCTGATGTCAGTTTGCAGAAGCACTTCGTCCATAGTAAATTTGCTCATAATTGGCTTTTCAGCTTGTCATTAAATATAAAACCAGGCATCAATTGGAACATGTGTCTCATATTGTGCAAACCTTCAGTCATTGCGTACGTGTACATGTAAGCATTCAAATCATTAATTTAAATTAAACATAACAAAGTGTGTTATGGTTAAGCCAACACAACTCTGACAAACAGCACATTTTCAAATGACAAATATTCATTATTATTCAATGTAATACTAATAATGACTATGTTAATAATACATTAATATGTTACTTACATTTTCAAATGTAATCAAACAATTACATATTTTACTTTAGGCCTATGGTGTAAGAAAATGACACTTGTACATGTAAAAGCTAATTTAGAGCCGCTAAAAGAGAAAGGCTAGAGACTCACATACAATCAGGTTTCAGAAAAATAACCACTGAAGTGACTGATACAAATATTACAAATAGTAAAGAAGTTCAAGAAAAAAACTGACGTATAAATGAACACCTGGTTTGAGACGGTGATAAGAAAAAATACCTTTATTTGACTAAAAAACGACAACAATACACCTTTCTCACAGGATATCTCCCTCTTCATAGAAGGAAGAGCACAGGTGTATTTAACAACACTAATGATGGCTGCATTTCACTGAGTAACTGCACAAGCATGCTGGCTCACTGCTAACCTAATATAACTGAGCCAACGTTATGTTATCAATATAACCTTTGCTTTTCCTTCATGTCAAATAGCCTGAACAAAGTATATAGTACTAGCTACTTATAGTTCAGTTAAACCACCCTACTTAGGGCTAGCTAACAGCCAAGCATCAACTCATTTATCAAAGCAGGCAGCAACAAACGTAAAAAAGAAGTCCCTATTTTAAAAAGCATGACTGTGGACACGAGTATTAACAAATAGACATAACTGCCGACTAATTATTACTATAATGTGAGTGCAACAACCGTAAAGAAATGATAGAGAAAAGGCCCATTGAGGACTGTGCACAGGTGACTAATTAGCATGACTAGCGGTAGCCGACATGAAATTAAGCAAGCGTAGAATTTTAAAGTGATGGACAAACATTTTACTAAGCTGTACGCTCGTATAATGTAACGTACTTACAGTTAAATCGAAGCAAACGATAGTTTAGTCAAAAAAAACGGAAGATAGTCCTTTTTGGAACTTAATTGGCCTTCATGAAAACACTCTCCAGAACAGCCTCCTGGTGAATTAAACTGGGGATGTGGAACCTACCATTAAAGGTCTCATGTAATGCTTTTCCGGTTATTACCCGTCCCCTTGTGTGTTATGAAGGTTTTTCTGCATGTAAACGGTGTGCAGAGTCAAAACTCTCAAAGTACACCCTGTAGCGAGTAAAACTCCCCAAAACGCCTCGTTGGTGAAACGGCATCATGACGCCATCATCCATTTGATTCTTCCGGGTACGTGCATACGAAAGCTCGTACCCGGAACTAAATGGGCCAATCCGTGGAGCCGTTATGTTACGTCCGCGGAGCCGTTACGTTAAGCCCCGGCTGATTGGTCCAAATTGACCAATCCACACACACACTAAGTGCAGGCAGCCCTACCGATTTCTGCTCCCTGCTGCAGGCTGATAACAGACAGTTGGGATCGTGCGAAATTCTCTCTGCAGACCCATTCTCACAGCGTTCATCAACCTATAAACCTTTTTCCTACTCAATATCAAGCCACACTTATTGTTTTTATTTCGGCTGTGACTTTGTGTGTGTTCAGGTTTAGTTTGGCTGTGTATGGCTGTGTATATCGCTAAACAAGGAGGAGGGAGGGGGGGGGGAGCTGCAGCGAGCCGTTTAGTGGAGAAAGTGAATACTGCTGAATACACATACTTTACAGAGATGCTGTATGCGAAACCAATGTGAGTTTGGAAAATTGCACAGTATTTTTCTATTTTAGTATACCTCAACAATGGAATTATGATCAGTGGAAATGGCCATGACATGTGACCTTTAAGGAAGGGAAGGGGAGGGGGCGGAAAAGTCCAAGTGATAGACTGTTGTTTTTTAAAAAACCGAATAGCCTGTATTTGTGTAATTTGTGCAATTATAAATCATCCTAAAATAACTTCCCGAATCCAACTAATTCACAAAGCATTTATTTATGGAGCCCTGGATTTATGAGAAAAATAATATGGTGACTTCTGAATATGGGAGCTGTGTAGGCCTATATACAATAATTATTACAGTGATGATTTAAATTTGATGATAGGGTTGTTTTATTATTTTGACATGTTTGATATTATTTTAAGATGATATATTGTGATATGCATAGTTCTTACCATACATATGAAGTGAAGAAATGCAGGCTGCCGCTGGTGATATGGCAGTTTCACAAGTGTCAGATAAATAGGGCGGCCTTTCAGTTATGTAAAAGCCGGAAAGGCCCTGTCGAGATCCAGAGTTATTTCTGAGTTATTGTGAAAACATGGCAGTGGAACATGGCAGAAAGAGGACCCCCTCCTAGTTTTGAAGGGCTGATTCTTAGCAAAAACTATTCTTACTTTCAGGGGATTATACCCTTATGAAAACAAAGTTATGCATATAATTTTTTTTGTTTTTGGTAGACGTCCCTATAAATACTACATACTGGCCCTTTAAGTCAGGAAATAATGTTTCTCAGATTATGCCTCTCACTGGTCTTGGTCTCTTTTTTTATTCCTAAGAATTTATCAATTAATATTTATACAAAATAATGAATTACTGCAGCAATTTTTGCCAGGGAGCGACTTAACCAAATCTAAAATAAATATTTGTTTGCGTCACTGTTTACGGAAAAAGAGCTGTGTTTACAGCAAGGACTGGCTGGCGCTGAGCCAGACTAAAGGTCACCGCTACATTATGTTATTTATAGCCTTGTAATACTGCTGCGATCTTTATCAACATCTCTTCCAAATATAGTATGATCATCGGATTGATTTAGCATTTAAAAGGCAATGACATCATGCTGATGCATACTTTATGTTTCTAAAATATAAATCACGGTCTGAGGGTTGATGCATGGCTTTTTCAAAGTGGTAGAAACCAGCCAATAAAATGTAATAAAATGTAGCACTAACAAGAGTGTGTCAGCCAGATCACACACAGTCTGTGTCTGCTCGCTCTATTGGCAATAGCTCAATCAGGTGCGTAGGCAACGCTCCTCTGGGAGCAGCTCCCAACTCACTCACAGCTGTAAATGGCATAGCTACCTCGATGATGCACACACCTGTGCACACAACAATGCAAGCGTGAAAACAAACATACAAGGGTCAGACCATGCTTCAAAAATTTGACAAAGCAGGGTATTATCTGTAGAGTCACTAGCCACGTTACCATGCATGAAACATTCATTCTACTGTATTTAAACTCTGCAATATAATCTCATTCTATCTTCCTGTAATACTTTCCAGATTATATATAACAAACACATGTAAAAAGCTGAAGCACAACATATTTAAACAACAGAAAAGGATCAATTGTGTGTGTGTGTGCGTGTGTGCGTGCGTGCGTGCGTGCGTGCGTGCGTGTTTCTTTGAATGTTTGTGTGTAGGCCTTAAATACATTCTTGAAAGTGTTCTTTGAGCATCAAAAGAGGGTTTATATGAAAAGTGGTGAAGGCTTCTTGTTTAAAACTACGGAAGATTCTCAAGATCAAATATACTGTATACTACGTCTGAGATAAAAATAGGAAGACATTTATTGTTGGCCGCTGGGCCATTAAAATAGATCTCTTGTTGAGGTCCCCAACCAACAAGAACATATCTGTGGAGTGGGTTTAACAAATAACTCCTCCCAGAGCAGCATGTTGAGGACTTAATGGCCCTACAGGAGAGGCATGCAGGCACTCTCTAGGCGATGTACACCAGTCTCTTTTTATTCACGCACAATAAGTGGGGGAATGGGAAAAGTAGCCAGCCTCTTGAAAATTAGAAAAATTAAAATACTCAAAAAGGAAACTTAATCTAACAAGACTATAAGAGACAAACATATATAAACCCTCAAAGAAAGTGTGAAAACCCATGTACTCCTGTTCAAACACTGTATGAACGCACATACTAAACAGCACACTTCCATCTGCAAGGCTCTCATTTGCTCTCAGCCCATTTCAGAATCACAACAGCATTATGCTGAAGTGGGAGTGTAATGTGCTGAATACTAATCTGCAAAGCCCAATCCATTTCTGCAGAGTAAATCCAGGGGATAATAATGTAAGCCTTGGGGAGATGGGGGGGATCAATATCCTCATCAAAAGAGAAGCATTTCGATATTAACGTATAGTTACCACTTTACTTAACTAATCATATATTTAAAGAGCAGGCAACTATACACATTGTTCCTCCTATAGGGAATATATTGAATCCATCAGCACTCATTTATCATACCTGATAATAATATTAGAGTTAGTATTTATATCGAAACCAATTGACTGTGTGAAAAGCTGTGTAGTAACATTGGACAGCAGCTTCCTGAATGAGCCATATATAAAAAGTGCTTAAGGTAATACATCTTTGCTCTAAGCATCTTAACAAGCTGCTCAATTGGGATCTACCCTTGTCAAGGTTGCCAGCACAGACCTAGAGTGCACGCTGCGAGAGTGCGTCAGAGGTTACTGTCCACTTTTGATTACTGGAGCGGTGGAAGCAGTGTCTGACTGTAAAGGACTGGCATTTGGCAGATGTCTAATTTGGGCCATATACATGGGGACATTCCTCAGACAAGAGCAAAGTCAAGAGGCGCTGAGGCATGTCATTGCATAGAAATAATTAATGTGCTAATTACATTGCCAGTGTGTCTCAGATGATTTCTGTGCAGAGGTACTCTTGTGTTCCCGGCTCTCGGCTCTGAGATCCACTCTCTGTCAGACACGGCATGAATCCTTGATAGTGAGCAGACAGCCAGACACATCAGCAAAGACAGTTCTTATCCTGATCCTAAATTCTCATTCCTCATTGGCAAGACATTACATACATCAAGTTAAGTAATAGGCCGGCTCCAGTATCTCCTGAGTAGAATGGTTTTGGTTGAGATAGTATGTTGACACGCTGAGAACATCCTACATTCTATAAAGAACATAATAAGACGTCTATATCATGTTATGTGAATAGTTAACACTTGGAACAGAGCATACCTTTATAATAAAATAATATGAAGTAATCCTGAGGAACTTAAAGAAAGAGATCTCTGAGTTATTCACACAGCAAACCTTGTTGCCATATATTTACCAAGATCATGAGTAAAAATATTGAGTTGCAAAAGCAACTGACGTGAGATTGTACACCAAAGAATAACAGTGACTACATTGTATATCAGTGGCACTGGGTCCTCAATAAAAGTAAAACTGCTTTATCAGCTGTGGCAGAAATACTCACACTTTGCGTATGTTACGACCTGCCAAAATAATGAAACCATCATCATCTGTAGGTCAATGCCGTAACATTAATTTCTAACAGGATGAGAGCATGACTAGAGAAGTTCTAATACAGAACCTAAAATGTTTATGTAAATATAAACAACGCATTTATAACCCATATTTACCTTTCTTGAACAACGAGAACTTATATCAACAAACGTACTTTTCAATCATTATTATAACAATAGTGAACACAAACACATGAAGGTAAACACTCCAGAAATGTTGTATTTTATGACCAGTCATACAAATCTTAAAGTTTGGATAGTTGTTGTGTCTTATAACAACATTTTATTTATTTTGTATGACCCAATTTGTTAGGACACACCACTTTTTATGCTGATTTCTCTTTGGTAGTAACTTCTCAGCATCATTCCTTGTGGCACAGAAATATACATATATATATTCCGTTCTTTCAGTTCCAAAGTCAACACAATGAGATCAGATTGTTTCTTCATGCATTTCATATTCTAACACTGACAAAGTGGCCTGTCTGTCAGGACCAGTTCTTTCAGGTGCAGTGAGGTGAACTTGAGATAAATGTATCCTGAATCCAAACCAAATCTTCTCAACACATCATCTTCGCTCTTACATACTAAAAGAGAACAGAGAGCCCTGCAGTTTGGTGTTGCACATCGCTTTGTTTCCCTTTTTAAAATTGTGTTTTATTTAGTAATTTTTAGTGGTCACTCAACAGAGGTTCGCCAATAGCCCATGTGTGTGTTAACTCCCCTGTGGTGAAAGAACACAGCACAGCACGCTGAGCTGCATCATTGCATGTTTAAAAATGTGCTCCAATGAACAAATCGCTGCAGGACGGTGAAGCTTGACAGAATCCCAGCATCACCTCGCTGAGCTGCTGGGCAAGGTCACCAGTGGGTTTTTTATCTCGTTGGATAAAGGATGGCAGTTCCACAGTTATATTTGTAACATGTTATGTTTGCTTTGCTTTGGATACATAATGCATTCACACTGTGACAAAACTGGCGTTGTCCAATTTTTGGTGTGTATCTGAGCACTTATGTGTTATTTTTCTTTCAGAGTGCATGCATTTAAGGCCATAGTCGTCACAGAAGATGAGGCAAACCTGTATTTCCTGGCTCACCTGCATATAACAGGGCTGCAGACCATACTTTGCCCCTTTTTGTAAGCACACTACACGCCGAGGCGACTCCAGCTGCCCACATTTCTGTTTTTGAAGATTATATTTTCATGAGGCCAATGAAATAAATTTATGGTGACTTTTGTGCAAAATTGTTACAGCACCAAAACTAATAAAAACAGTACACTGTAGCTGTGCACTTGTTTTTTTGTCATGTCGGAACGGGTAACAACTGGTCCAAACATACTATCATGCTGATTCGTCATTGTTGTTTTTTTGCTTTGGGATGACGAAGAAATACATACACCGAGGAATTTCCCCAGGACCTACTGTGTGCATTTAACATCAACACGCCCGGTGCCTGTTCCCTCCCAGGTTGCTTGTTGCAGTGCCAGCATTGTACTGAGGGGTATTTGAGCAAGGAAATACAAAACATTCCTCTTTGTGCCTTCCAGCTATGAGTAAGATCACACTGAGGTATCCTTAGCTGTGGAGAACGAGAGGCACAAGTGTTTGCACTGAGCCAAACACTCTACAGCAATGGCGATGGAAAACCAGGTAAAAGCACAAGAGGAACATTCATAAAGTGCTGTCATCACACCACTGCAAAGGCTAAAAACACCTCTCTGAAGCTGTGCTCAAAATAAAGACCACAGCACTGTATTCTCACTTAAAAGGTGAAAGGGAAACATGGCTCTGCTTCAACGGCTTCAGAACAAATAGTTTTAATACAATCCAGTCTGGTAAGAGGATAAACAAATACAGGACTAATTAAACAACCCTGCAAGGGAATGAATGGTAAGAAGCAACCGTTAATCGATTCCTCAGTTTTGCAATCCGTTTAATCAGATCACTCCATCAATCTCGGTACACTGGAGCTGTTTTCCTCAATTAGGCTTGTTCACATTTTGTGGCCACTTCCATCACCTTAGCGATTGATAGTGGCAGAACCCCCTCCCCACCTTTTATCTACAGGGAGAGATTGTCTACAGGCAAAGATGCTGACCTAAGGAGGGAAAATTACTCACTTTGGGGTGTAACTGTTTCGGCAGCACTATGGCCCTGCCGACACAAGACCAAGGTCATTTCATAATGGGCTGACCAGCTGCCACTCTGCTGTCAACGGGCCTGAATGATGAGGGGGGGGGTGTAGCCTGTTGTGGTGACAGGAGTCAAGGCTACGGCGAGCTTGATAAAGATCAGCCTCTATCAGGAGGGAAAACGGCAAAGAAAGAGAGATAGAAAAAAGATGATCCTGCATTTTGCCCCCTAAGCTTTCAAAGCGGTGACAAATAGATCTGCTTTGTAGCTTGCGTCTGTGAGCCGTTCTGTTTTGCATTCTGCTGGGAGCTGCAACAGCCGTGCCACAGGAATAAATGCATGTGATAGGCAGGAGCAGTCATCACAGTGCAGCAATACCCTGAGAAGTATTGACTGTGTTACAGCTCTTTTCTCAGGTCGCTGTCAATCCTGTCGCTTCTATGAATTGATCAGTAGGGGGTTCACATCCATCAGAGTGACTCATCCAGTGCAGACATGTATTTTGAGGTTCAATCTGTTCTATCCCCTGGGCTGAAGTGTATGAAAATGTGTAGTTTAATCTGTGTTTGTTTCTCTATTACTTCTATCTCTACTTGTAACATCCTTATATTGATTTTTGAAGACATTGTCTAGGTCTGGCACCTGAACTGCATGTATGAACTTTTAGTGTCTTAAAGCTCAGACCAATTGGTGAACCAATGAAATGGTTGTTTCTAAATGTAGATCCATATGTGTTACATGAGGTGACAATATGTTTGGTTATAGGTCTGTGCTTTTTAACACCCCACCAGAGAAACTAAGAACTAATTAATTGTCATCTGGGTTTTTCTTAGTACACAGAAAACAAGCCTTTATATTTCTGTTCTAATCAACGTTTGTTGTTTAATTGCTTTTATTGTCCCGCAGATTTTGCCTTCATCCTTCACAGTGCAGTTAGGGTGGTAGGGTATAGTGTAAAGATACATAGTTCTTAAAATAGATAGAATTGAAAAGAAAATCTGACTCATTCAGTATTTTAGACTTATTTCTAGTGCGTATATATCAATATAATGCTCTTTAACCATAGATTACACTTACATTGCAGCCACTTAAGGAACCAAGTAGCCATTTGCTGCGTTATAAAATGCTTGGTTTCAAAAGATTTCATCTAATACATTTTATAAATGGATACAAACTCAATGGAAGCAGACTGTAGAATTCCTTAGCTGAATAACTGTGTTATAATACTGTGAGGGGTTCAGTGAATCGATTTAACATATTGCTTCCGAAGAAAATGTCTTTCCTCTTTACAGTATATAATGGTAATGATAATGGTAAATCCATTTATAAAAAATACTTTAGTTTTGCCATTTAACTCTACAAGGAATGTTTTATTTTATTGAAATTAATATTTGTTTTTGTGATCTAGAAACAGGGCATCATTTTCATAACTTCTTTTATTAGTGTTGTAGATCAAGTTAAACATCTAACTATTACAAACAGTGCATGTCCTACATTCATTGTGGGGAGGTAGCAGAAACAACCCAATATACCAAAATGTTGTATTTGCTGTTAGTCACAGGGATACACTGTTTCCAGTCTGTGCCTGTTTACTTGTATGCTTTGTACTCACACAGTGTTATCCTGAAATAGACTCTGCACTTAATGGGATTTTCTTGTTTAGGCAGTTTAAAGACAAAGGGATGATTCATACTTAGCCTAATTCCATTTCATTTCTTCTGCTGTAACACATAAGTGTACAAAATCTGACATGTATACTGTGTGCAAAATGTGTGTGTGTGTGTGTGTGTGTGTGTGTGTGTGTGTGTGTGTGTGTGTGTGTGTGTGTGTGTGTGTGTGTGTGTGTGTGTGTGTGTGTGTGTGTGTGTGTGTGTGTGTGTGTGTGTGTGTGTGTGTGTGTGTGTGTGTGTGTGTGTGTGTGTGTGTGTGTGTGTGTGTGTGTGTGTGTGTGTGTGTGTGTTTGTGTGATCCCATGCCTCTATTTGATTCATCTCACGAGGGAAGGATTCCATTTTTACAGCATGACACAATAAAAGCCGGGAAATTTACGAATTAATTAAAAGAACACGACTGCTTTTTCTGTTCCTCTGTAGTGTGCTCTGGAGACTGATGAAACGGTCCTAACAAGGGTCCCAGCATGTGCTTCTTTATGGTTCTTCAAGAAATACATGTAAGACAAAGAGGGACAGGGTACAGCACAGACTTCTTATTCTCTCTTTTATTTTGTTGTGCTTGACACCCTCACTTAATTCATCACTGTGGTCTTCATGTCTTTGCAAGTCTGCTATTGCTATATTTATTCTGCTTTTTCTAAATGACAATATTTAATTCAACCCGGTCTGTTGTATCATAATATCACATAAACACTTGGTGCCACGTACAGAGAGAGTCTGTTTTTCTGGCAGAAAGAGCAGTAAAATGAATTATGTTTGTGTGCTGTTTTCTAGAGAGTCCTTCTCTAGCACTCATCAGGGCCATAGCCCTGGGTGACTGAGCCTTTTACCTATCTGCAGCATCCAGCCACCTGCCATGGAAATCAAGGCTGTTTCCGCCATATGCCTCAATGTTCTGCCAAGACTCTCCGGTCTGTTCCGCCTTGAGCAAATTTCATTATGGGATGGCTGGGAGCTCTCGGCGCTGCTCATTAAGGCTATCAGCGTGGCACGTCAACGTTTGTAACACCGGGGATGCAGGAGGTTGAACACCCCCAGCTCAGAAGATTGCTTAACAACTTTAGCAAACTTTTGTTCTGGAATCAGGGTAAGAATACATACTATCTTCTCTCAGATACACACAGAGGTCATGCTGAGGACTTAGCTCTATTTGAATTTTAGATGAAAACCCTGTGAGATAGGCAGGACTATGATTACAGAATGAAAACTCTAACCTTTTATCATGGCAAGAAAAATGGTTGGCAAGTGTCAATTAAAATCCTATAACAGCAGGAAATAAGACTTTTCACCAACGCTCTGATCAAAGTATTTCGAAGTGAAACTATATAGGTTTTTAAAGAACATTTACAACATTGTTTCTTTAATAAATGAAAAGATGAATTAAAATTTAAATATGATCAATGCTCAGTGGATTCACACACATATTTTTGTTGTTAAATCATTACTGGAATTACTCTTGTATGACCATGGTATAATGGTTGCTAAGGTAAGTTATATTGATGTTAGATGGATAGTTGTGCTTATGTTATACCATGTTTTAGCATGACCATTATCCCAAAGTTGCATAACAGCAGGTATACCTACAGAAACAATACTGATTGATGCTATAGTACTACATGTGCAATAACTGTCACTGAAACAAAATCTAGAATTTTTTTATTTTATGTCCGCATATTCTGCATTAATGATATGTTTATAAAACTGTGAATCGACCAGACAGGCTGATTTGGCTTTTAAATGACAATTATAATCTGCTGTGGTGTACAGTATGTTGAGCTAAACAGCTAATACACTCCTGGCAGAAGACACTCCCTCTATCTGGCATACCATGTGTTTAATAAGACAGAGCTGATTCATTAGAAGATAAGGCATCCTCCACTATCATACAGTGTTGTGTTGCCATCAGGCAGTTGTCCACTAACATGGTCAGCGTATAGCCAGATGGAGCTGAGCCACAGGGATCAAACGCAGAGCTCCGCTGCTCGAGCTATCCTGCCAGCTAACACCCACCACCCTCTGACATTTCACTGCCGCACCACTCTCTATCACTTCACTACCCTTGAAGAAGAAATGAGTTCACAGTGCTCAGGTATTACAGTTGCAGGGGTTCGAAAGGTGATTCTGAACAGAAAAACAATAATAGCTTATATTCCCGCCTGTCTTTTGCATTGTTTACTCACAATTGTATCCTCATTTGTGTTCTCATGCGAGGCGGCCGATCTGCGGCCTGTGCATTGGAGAGGCAGAGTTTACCCTCACTGTGCTTTAACGTGATGTTCACTCAGCCATACCGGTGCAATGCACCCAGAGCCATCGCAGTGCATTAAACCCTGGATGCTGTCTAGCATTGTCTTGCTGGACTGCAGTTGCAGACTGTTTCTAGTCCTGAGGGTCTGCCGAACTCAAGCCGGCTGAAGGAAGGGAAGTCAGGGTCAAATAGTGCTAAAATCATTTTGAAAAAACAGAGAAAAAGGAGCATTACTTGGCAGAGACATTGATCTTTTGTTTTGACCTTCTTCTGAATGGTTAACTAGTTACAGAGTGTGAGTGACGCAAGTTGAAAAGCGAGTCGATGTCTTCTCTATAAACTCTTGTCAGAGATGGATGAGATACAATGGTAACCAATCAATGCAGCTATTTACTGGCTGTATCTGTCAAATAAGACTTTGCATCTTAGGCGCATTAGATGTGGTGCATTCTTCTTGCATTTCTGAGTTGAGAACAACAAAGCCGCTATGAGACAAAAGCACAAACCATATTTCGCCATATTTCGTCACCAATATTTTGCATTTCAGTTGGGCTGTTTCAAGATCTGTGCTGAAATAAGGTTACTGATGGATTAAAAAGTGCTTGGATGTGACATAACCTCTGTACATTACCAGGAATACTCTGCAGGCTCACATTAAGAATACTACACTATAGTGTTCAAGGTTCAAGGCTTTTATTGGTCACGTTCATAGCTACAGTGTAGTTATGATGATGAAAATCTTAGGTCACAGGCTCCTCCAACAGTGCAACACAATAAAACAGATAAACATAAAAAAAATAGTGCAAGTAAATAGTAAATACAAAAGGAAAAATAGTGAAAAAGTGAAATGGTGAAATAGTGCAAGTGATTGGAATGATATATTAGATAAATAATTCCTATGTAGCTAATTGTCTTTGAATCATAAAATAACACATCTTAACATGTGAAATGTTTCTTTATTGCAATAACAATTTTGAATTTGCCCTAGGATGAGGTAGAGCAGGGATGGGCAACTTTGATGGTGGTGGGGGCCACATAATGTATGTACTGGCCACCAGGGGGCCGCAGATTCACTTGGAACTCACACACACACACACACATTCCATGTATATACTAAGTCTGACATCTTCATTGACATTTTACAATCTTTCAGGGAACATCCTCTACTAAACTCACTAAACAAATATCAGTTCACAGAAATGTTATTTAATTTTTGCAAGTTGCATGTTTGTATTGAACAGGTTATTTAACAGTGGAATACAACTATTAAACTATTGGAAAGCACGGAAAATGTATGTGCACTAGCCGCTTTCACACCAAGTACTTTGCCATACTTAGTGCCGGCACTTAGTGCCCCGGCACAGCACTTAGTACCCCAGGGCACTAAGTACAGATCACGTTCACACCGGAATAAGTTCCCTGAAGGACGATTACGCAAATGAGCCGCTGACGTCACTTTGTCTGCTTCTGCTTTGGGTTTACTGGCAGGCCGCAAACAACTTCACGGCGTATACTGCCGCCCGAAGTCCCCGTCCGGAAGTCCCCGGAGTTGGGGAAGCCTTCCGAGTAAACCGCCAGAACGCCGACACCTCCTCATCTCCACCGCTCCCATGTTTTCTTTTGTGTTGCCATAAGTTATTCTCTCTCTGTTGGAGCGCGGGGATAATGCTAATGCTAATAATGCTAATGCCACAAATACAATGGCGGCTTCACAAAACTTTTCAGAGTTTTACTGGACGTGGTTTGCAATTCGCCAAGCCAATCGAAATTGGTACTTTTTTGGTACTTTTTTGGTACCACCTCTTTAGCAGGCACTAAAAATGGGGGTAAAAGTTAAGTACACTAAGAACTCTTTTTGGTGTGAACGCAACATAAGGGGCACTAACGGAACTAAACGGGAAAAGTACTCCGGTGTGAACGAGCCTATTGAGATTAAACATTAAGATGACATAAACATGAAGTCATGAACACTGACCCAGACATTAGTTGTCTAACTTGATCCTAAGACACTTGTAGCCTGTCACAATAAGGGGAATGTCAACACAGGCACCTCTCAACCCGCACTCTGCTGTTCCTCAGCGCCGCTCCCCCTCCCTCCTGCTGAAATTATGAATGAAAGGCGTATAGTAATAATAGATAACACGGCAAGGTCCGTGACAGTTTGTTTTCATCTGATTTCAAATAAACAAAGTCTTGGTTTTTAGAATATTAAACTGATTTCGCCAAATTCAGATGATAAATACAACTTTGAAGCTTGTAAAGTCATAATTAGAAGTGGTAACTTAATGTCACAGCAGGCATAACAACTGCCGGTGTTTCTTGTGAGTGTTTCCCTGGGAACAAGCACAATACACACAAACGCGCCACAGATTATTTCGTGGTATTTGGCTGCGAAATCATGTACACAGATCGCGTACATGAGAGCGTTCTAGGATTCTAGTGGACGGTATCAGTACTACAAGTACTGATACTTTTACTTACTTAAAAATGACGTTGTTTATAAATTAATCTGAGGGCCGCATGCAGCCCCCGGGCCGCTATTTGCCCATCCCTGAGGTAGAGGAATGATATATATTTGGTTTTGAAAACCTGCAACAACTTATTTCCTTGGTCACTTGGCGGCAGCTCTAAACAATCAGCTTTCAGGTTGATATGCTTATCTGCATACTAAGTAACAAAAGCTTTCATTTGAAGTTTAGCTTCTGGCCACCTGGCAAATTTAGGTTCGATATTCACTCTCTTTGAGATCTACTTTTGGTCTCTTACATTTCCTGAGCAAGAAGCCTCAAAACAATTACCGGCTTTAGCCAAAAGATTTGCGTAATCCAAAAGAACGAAAGTTACGGGCCAGAAAACCGAAGCACTGAGGTAGAAGACACTCTGCATGCTGACAGGTGAGATATGGACTTTGTCATTACTAGCAAGGTGTTTAGCATTAACATATCAACAATGAATCCATTGTTATTATAACAAAATAACCAGATTTTACCCAAACTTTCAAAATTAACTGAACAGAAGAAGACTATAGCCTGCTGACAGGACACTCTATATACGCTCTCTTTTCTATGTTGTTTCAGGTATTATGATAGAAAATAGCAGCACCTTGTCAACAACAAAGGAAAAACTTCTACACTGGAATTGAACCTGAGCCAATTGGAACAATGCGGATGGGAGCACAATCAAAAAGGATGTACGTTTTGCAGACAATGACAAACAGTGAAAGTGTTGACAACTGTCTCTCTCCAGGAACCTCAGGCAAACAACAGTAGTAATCATGGTGGGGGGGCATGATGGGTTGGCACTCAGGCATGATGAAGGGCATGGCTTCACATCCAAATGACCCACACCAGCAGCTATCAGCTCTGCACTGTTAGAGAGACGATCCACTCTGACGTCTGCCCTCGTTTACTTTAATGCTTACGGAGATTAAAATAGCCAAGCAGCTTCAACAAATGTAGATAGGCAAGGGACGCGACGCTGGAGGCGATAAGTCATTTGTGGAGACTGTGCTCTTGTGGTTGTCTCTTTGTGGGTGCTTTTTTTGGAAGCATAGACTGTCCTCCTCTTGTGACCCCAGGGTGGCAGTCTGTCAGGCAGGACTGACACCAGACCAATGTCTAATGGCTCTAAAGCCGTAAGCATGGCGCCAGACTTGACAGCCTGGATCTGAGGTTCCCTATTAACTTGATTCATTCCACCACAAAAGAAGTTACTTTGCAACGTTTTGTGTCCAACTGAAGAGGAGATTTTGGACGGATCCACAGACATGCCCCAGTGAATTGCAAACTGGCTGAAGTCAATTCTTCTCTAATTTGCATTTACATGTCTGCTAGAAAAAACAGTTACAATAGAGCACCAGAAGAGGCTCTCAGATGGATACAAAGTAAAAAAATAACTACTTTTATAAGAGACACAGATCATTTAAAGTGCATGTCAGCACTTGTGAAAGTTTAAGAGTGCATTCCTATACTGTTAATCTTATTATCCACCTTTCTTGAGCTGGCCTTGTGGACACTTATATTTCTGGAAGACATTCATTGAAATATGGGGCAAGATTCGTTCAATTCAGCGGCTGGTCTACCGGAAGGACGCTAATGCCTTTCAGTAACATCAAACATGCAAAGTGAGAGACTGGGTTGATAAATATTTCACTCTTTCTCCCCTGATGCTTATCTTACACATTTTTGCCATTACCACTCCCTTAAAGTGTATCTGTTTGTGTCTGCAGCTGTGGAAATAAAGAGCATTTCCTAATAAGATCCTGGAGATGAAATACTAAGTCTAGTCCAAAAATCCAAAAACAGATTCTCAATATAAATGATTAAATAGAAATAGAAGTTAAAGTAACATGCATGGTACCATGATACAGGCATAAGGGTGATAATAACTCACTCGCCAAGCAGAAATAGCTTTAATCATGCAGTTAATGTCATGTCTAAGAAACTTATTGTGAACGTTTATTCTTTATGTTAGTTTTGTCATGTCCCTTTGTCCTGTGCTTTATGTTTATTCCAATAAGTAATTCTCCCTCTCATTTCAGGCCTCCACGCTTCCCGCCCTATCTGTCTCATGCGTCCGTGATTGTTTTCCCCGCCCTGATTGTTTCCACCTGTTCCCCTTACCCTGCGTATATATTGTGCTAGTTCCCTCCTGTCCATTGCCAGTTTGTTTCCTCATTTAGGATAAACGTACAAGCCTACTCCACGGATATCTCACGTACCTCTAAGCTCATGTTCATAGTCCTTGTTTTTCCTCGAAAGAGTGTTATTGTTTTCCCTGTTTTGTTACTGTGTCAATACCAGTAAAGTCTTTATTTTGAACACTACCTGAGTCTGAGTTAAGTCGTGCATTTGAGTTCATGCCTCAGAGTTCACTCCTTGACAGTTAATTAGAGAAAACTTGTATTCTTTTATGCTATGTGCTCACTGTGTATCATTGGTCTCAAAATGGAATGACACAGGGAAAACCTCAGGCAAGGCTCAGATAACTGAGGCTGATGGGAAAGTTATTAATTTTGCAAGTATTTAGTCATAAACCAAAGTGGGCTATTGGACAAATTGGAATTTTGACCTGATGATGGCACTTGATGAAATAAATGAAGGAAAAAGTTAATAAAACTCCTCCTGAGGGGAACATAAATGTCTGTCCCAAATGTAGTGTCAATCCATCCAATAGTTTGTGGAGACATTTTCCTCAGATCCACTTCATGGTGGCACTCAGAAGTCATTAGACTACATCCTCTGTGGACGATACACTATACAGATTATAAAGGTAATACATCAAACAGCTGAGATATTTGAGCCTTTACCAAAGTGGTCACAAAAACAGCTTATATGGGTCTGAGACAGTCTGGGATCCCTGGTCAAAGTTATATGCTCACTTACCTACAATACTTCATAAATAACGTACTTCCTTGGAATTTTATTTCAACTGTTGGCGGCAGAATCTTCCAAAATTAACATAATTTCTATAAAGATTTGGCTGCTTCAGAATATGTCTACAACAGTAACTTGGTTCCATTATATAAGAATAATACGACAGGACAATCAATTTTTTTCTCCAGCTGAGTGTCTTGTGGTCTTTGCTGTGTGCAGTTATCTGTGAGACTCCCACACTGCCTATTTACACAGCCATGTCATTAGATTACACCACTGAATGTGCAGCTTTAGAGAGTCAATCTTTCCTTTGTGTTGTGCGTGTGCTCATAAAGCACGGGCTGCTGTTGCAGTGGTGGCCAATTACAGTGCAGATTAATGTTGTTGACAGAGAATTTATTCACACAAGGTAGTGGGTGCCCAAGCTTTTCCCTAGGCCCCGGCAAAAAAAGGTGCACTCTGTGATGTTGTGCCAGAGGGATGAACTTCATTACTCACAACAGTGTGCTCTAACAGTGTGAAGGCAAAGAGAACAAGAGACAAGGGAGGAGAAAGAAGCAGCCGAGAATAATGCGATATACCGAAATTGAGGCCTCTGCTTCGTGACAAAAGTGCTTGAAAGTCGGTGAGTGTAATGTAAATGACAATACTAATGAAAATGTGATGGACGTCTATATTATTTTGTCTCTCTCCTGTATGTACCTCCAGCCCCAAGGTCACCTATCTTAGCCTTGGCCCTAGTTTCTCCTCTCCTCCCAGCTTAGTATGCAGTCCGTCCTGGCAGCCCTGCAGACCACAGCTCATTGTCAGCATAGAGAGCATGTGCAGGAGGGTAGACCAGCAACCATAAAAACAGGATAGATGAAGGCAGACAGAGAGACGGAGAAGGGTCACGAGAAAATGGCAGACCACAAAGAGAATAAAAATGAGTGTCGTAGTTCAGAGTGTCCCCCATACCAAACTGTGCGCTGACATCATCAGACAGGGCCAGGGATTTCTAGATGACATGCAGAGGAAATATGCCCTTGTGTCATACAAGGCCTTTTCTCGTGGCTAAAACAAACCGCTGTGACATCAAAGGGCTGCTGACGGGGTGAAATTGAACTGTAAAACAATGTGCCACGCCTTGCAACTGGTGGATCTAATAGTAGTACATCACACATCATGACACCTCATCAGGGTGAAATACAACCCCTGTATTCAGTAAATGCACCTGGAAACTATAAAATCCTCCGAATTTATAGGGGCGACTCTATTTAAAAGCAATGCGAAAAAACAATAATATTTATTTGCAACATGGTCTTATTTAATTGCCGGCATGGTTGTGTGCAGTCAACTTTTACAGCCTCTACTCTAATGCAGAAAGAGGACAGCTTCCCCACATGCACACATCTGGCTGTGCTCCCTTATAGCTTGTCACAGACCTCAATTGCAGATAGTAAATGAAGCCATAAATTTGATGGAAGTCCATAAACAGGGCTTTTAAAATTGGCCTGCTGTTTTTCCTCTCTGCTGAATAATGACAGGGAGTACTTTCACACGGCTAAGACTCAGGGAGATTCCGTTTTGGTATTTATTTGCCAATTTCCTCTCATATCATCAGTCTGCATCGCATCACTTCCTTAGCACTTTCAATAATTTCAGAAAATGGTCCGGCCGGGATGCAATCTTACACTGAAGCTTTAAAGGTGCATGTTTGTGCAAGTTTGTGTGTGTCTTTATGTGTTGTGTATCTGCGCAGGCGAGACCTTGTGAAACAAAATGGCTGCAATGAATAAAGAGTGAGTGGGATTTATGAATAAATAGAGGTGGATAGCTTGCAGGCTCGAGTGATGGACAGATAGATGAACCCTTTCCTGCTGAGATGGGGAGCTGATTTGCACTTTGTATCCCTTCAATCCCTCTGTCTGTGGGGGAAAGTGCCATCTCAGCGTGTTGCTGGCAGGCGGAGGCATGAGGGGGGGGTGCACACGCCTACTCACCCCCAGCACCCTCCTGGCTGGCCTGTCCCTTACTGTCTGTCACACAAGCACCATGCAGCTCCGCTAACATATTGCATTTAAAATCCTACTGTCATTTTTCTAATTCGCATCAGTGTGATATCATAGTTTGCTACAACATTTGGCCTACTTTTATCTTGGCCAACCTTCTGTGCAAGTTTCACATATGTGTCCGGAGAATCAATCTCATGCCAACCTCTCATAGCTGTTCTTACATTTTTTTTTTTTTATATCCAATTGGGTTGTGAAATGATGGTAAATGTATTACCCTGATATTGATTAGTATTGTTTTATAAATATTATATTGGACATATAAGTTAACTGCGAAGAAAATAATCATTGTTTTTATCTTCAGTTGTTGGATAGAACGCAGGACAAATCTGTGGACAAATGCTGTTAGAGCCAGCTTTGACTACAGAGGTCACCACTAGATGGCAATATGATTTGGCTTTAACACCTTTAATAAAACTCCAGTTAAAACAAACACGCAAATCTATTGATGTACCTGACAAGGTGTGAACAGGCATTATTATATGCGTCATTAAACTAGAGAACATAGAGCCACTTGTTACTCAAATCTGTCTTTGTCTATTTTCCAGGTGTCCATTTAGATTTGTGTCCAGCTACACATTAACAATATCAGCCCACCATCAACACTGTAGGTCTGAATCTCTGACTCACCTTTGTAAGTACACTTGTCATCTGAAATCCTGCCAGAGCAACAGCCCCTGCAGAGTTAAGTAAGGTACTAACAAATAGCCAAGTGCTGGAGGAGGGCAGTTTCATCCTTGAGTCACAAGAAGGCTAAATAAACTAATTAAAAAATATTGCTGGGAGCGTGCTGTGTTCAAGGGGAACGGGTTTGAGCTTAATGAGTGGCTTAACATCGGGAAACATAGCTGGGGGCACAAACACACTGAAGCCCTTTGACAAAACTTGTGTGACTGCTGCATCACCTTTGCTATTTGTGTCTCTGTCCGCTCGTGTGTGTGAGCGAAGGAGAAAAAGAGTGTGTGTAGCCGTCCTGTGGAGAAGCCCTCGATAGTTGGAGTGTAGGGTTGGCTGCTCTAATCACAATGCGATGGAGTCTCGGGGTGACTGGTACATCAATCTGACATGGCTCCTCAGGCAGCTGAGAGGAGACAAGGCCCCGCCAACTAGTGCCATGCCATGTGATTCATTATGCCAGTGGGCAAAAAGAAAGAACCTCCCTGCATGATAAAACTGACACCTGAAGAGGAGGTTAAAAGAGGAGGATGACATGGAGGGTGTGGGGAAATGTAAATGTGAATAAGAGTATTAAATTAAAAGAATCCTGCAGTTCATTCTCTGTGGTCGCCCTTGTTACTAAAAGACCGCTGCTGGGACTGTCCTCCATAATGTACACTTCACTGTACTCTATGTTGCCATGCGGTAACAGCAGCATATGGACTCAAATATGTTCATGTAATTAATGTATTGTTTTAACAGCTACTTACCTGTACATAATTGTAATTGTATCTTTCATTTTAATAATCTTGGGTGAATCTGTACTGTCCTGATTTTCACTCTCACTCTGTTGCTGCTTAAACTCCTGAATTTCCCCACAGGGATTAATAAAGCTCCATCTTGTCATATCTTGTCTTATCTACATGGAAAATAAACATGCTGTTACGACCCCCTCCACTCCACTAGGGGTCTCTGCCTTTGTGTTCTGCTGGCTGGCTCTTGTTTGTGTTTCAGGTGATCAACCTGATGAGCCACACCTGGGCCGTCGACATCAAAGGCCAACACCAACCCATACTGCCCTCTATGGCGGTATGCACCTTTTAAGTTGTTTGCAATCCGCCAAAAGCAAGAGAAGAAGAAGAAGATACTGCCCTCTCACTCTCCTGTTGGACACGGCCGCGTCTTTGTTTCCGCACATTTTCACACACGCAGTCATTACTGATAACTGACTTCCACCTTTGCTTAGGTTTCTTTGAAGTCCTTTGGTTTTTGTTACATCGTAAATTAATACACTTTTTGTTACACTTAACTTGTCTGGTCTCCCATCTTTGTTGCAGCCTATGAGCCGGGCCGTAACACATGCCAACGGTTTAAATATCAGTCTAGTAAATTAAAGTGATGAATATGATCCTATGCAATACAAAACTATCATTTTATTCATGCCTGTTTGTGCTATTTTGCTGTAGGAAGCTACTGGTAGGCTGTTGCAGTATTTTAGCTCTTTAAGATAATAATAAAGCATTATTTTATAAATGGTCAATATGACAATGTCAAAGTGACCATTTTAGCAGAACTTGATTCATTATCAAAAGTGAAAATAGAATAAACTTTGAGAAGGAAGTACTTCATTCTATAATAATAAGGTTTCAATCAAAAGCTATTGTATCTGGCATGTGAGTCACTTTTCTAAATGATAAGCGTTGCTGCATGGATTTGATTAAAGATTTTATTTTGGCACAAAAAAAGGGAAATTCACCTCTTACTTCAAAAAGCACCGTAAAACGTACACTGCTCACTTCCCTATGGGAGACCACTTTCATAATAACGTTCAAGGAAGGTGAAGTATACCACATAAATGCATTTCTAATGAATTTGCTGGTGTGCATTAAAGAAGATGATTTGCTTCCGGCACTGTCAAGAAGCCAGAATACGATTCGGGACCACAAGGAAATTCACTTCTACTGCTGTGTATCTCTGTTTATGTGACATATTCAATGTGTATCTCTATATAGACTCAATAATTCAGAGCAATTTTGATATGATTTTGAAGCAGTTGGTTTTGTTACAATTCTATTCCTTCCTCAATACGATTTGTTTCAGTTAACTTCAAATATGGGTTTGTCACTTTGCAGTTTGACACTACAAAGGATATTTTAGAATAAAGAAAACACCTGAACTAAGAACATCACTACTTCTATTCTATTTTATTGTATTTACTTGCACTATTTCATCTATCTTATTGTGTTGCACTGTTGGAGGAGCCTGGGACCTAAGATTGTCATTGACATACTGTAACTACACTGTAGCTATGTACAAATGACAATAAAAGCCTTGAATTTTGAATCTTGATTTGAAAAATATGAATATAAAATATCCTAAGTAAAAATCTCACAACTGATTTTTCAAACATGAAAAATGAATTTCTCCCATTGCATTATCTACTAAGAATATAATATAACATGGCAGAATGAAAGTCACAAAAGGTCAGTCTCTTGGACTCTTGGTCTGTGCTATGTTTTATATGATAACCATCTGAGGGAGCCTGGCTTTCCCCTCTGTCAAACGTCTCTATGAAACTGTTTGGCCTCTGATGTCTCACCTGCAGACTTCAGCTCCTAAAGAAAGATCCTGTCGCTGTTTGCTCAGTGTGATGCTGCAGAGCTGCAAACAGACTCCGAAGTGAACAGTTCATAATCACATTCTGGAGCTGTCTGCTGTCTATCAAGATGATAGAGTGGCAATACAAATGCACTACTATAAAAGTTCCAGTCTGGCAAAAGAAATATCTATGTATTTCTACACAAAAGAGATACGTATTTTGTAGACATATGCAAGTATTCGTTAAATATTTTTCATTCACATTTCACATAAATAAAAACTTAGAAATGTTGCACTTAAGTTCTTCCTCACATCTGTCTCCAGAGGATTAAGAAATGGTGTCATATCCTTTCCTTAGACACCTGCTGTTGCCCTGCAGGCCTAATGTCACCTTCATATGGTACATAATTGTGTGTGTTTCAGCAGCTGTCCTGTCACACTGACAAGCATCTTGTGACACACACACACACACACACACACACACACACACACACACACACACACACACACACACACACACACACACACACACACACACACACACACACACACACACACACACACACACACACACACACACACACACACACACACACACACACATACACACGCACACGCACACGCACACTATCTCTGTGCCCTCTCTATCTTATTACCCCTTAGGCTCTGTCCTGTAACGGTGTCACCGGTGGACTGTACCTGCAGCATGTCATTATATACCAATGGCAAAATGTGCAAAACCTCAAGAAAATGTGAATTATTCATAGTATGATTTAAATATATATTTTACATAACACATACGACGACACGACTGTTTTAACATGCTGTATTATTCAGCCTCCTCGCAGCTCTTTTGGTCTAAAACCATGTCTCTTAGCAAGGCTCCCTGCAAAAAAAACTAAATACGTTGTCTTTAAGATGGCATATTTAACACTGGAATACACTGCTCATGGGAATGTTTTCTATTTTGATTATGTTTATACAATCAGTGTCTACCGGTGAATAATTCTAAACTAACAAGATTATTTTAAACCACTATGTATGCATTTAAAACAAAAACAAATGCACTAGCAGAATCTTCGGTGCAGATTTGTGAAATTTTGCCAATCATTTTCAGTGGATGATGACCCCATGGGGACGGTTTCATGAAGTTGTTTAATCACCATTCAATTCTGGTCTCTCTGTAATTTCATTTATGCAATCAATCTCGTCATTCACCTTTCAATTAGCCCCCCCTGACCAGAAAGGGCACCTCCGATTATTGGCACCAAGTTAGAAGCATAGGTGATTACATAATTAAACATGTTAATAAAGCAAAAATACTTGCAGTTTGTTACGCTCAAGCCATCAGATGGAAGTGATAAAAGTGGCTACTCTCAAATGAAATCTGAACTTGAACAACACTAATGCAGAGTCAGGATCAAGAATAAGAAGTATAAATAAATAAAACATATTTTCTGAGTTTGAAAATGAGCTTAAATGTGTTCTAAGATATGTTTTGGGGTTACATAAGAGGGAACAACTGAACATGGCATCACATGTTATGCGCTTTCCACTGCCTGTTGGGAAAAGCCATTTACATCTTTTAATCTAATGCACATAAACAGTGGCCTGGGGGAAGCCCTGCCGGGGATTACATCATCTGAAGCAAACAGTTTTTACCTCACTGATGTTGTTTTTCTACAGCCTTTGCACGATGCTGTCTATAAATGTAATATGGTTCACTGTATTGGCAATATGATGTGAACTAGTAGTATTGAAGTCTTTGGAAATATCCCTGCCCCAGACATCTCCTGAGTAAGATAGCAGTTTGTTTTCCAACTCTATCTATCCCTTTCCTCTGGCACTTGTATCATCTGAAGCCCCATTGCTGTGCTCTCTACCAGGGTTCAGTGATGAGAACATTCCCTCCTGCTTCAAGGTTAGTTTGTAGGCCCTAAAAAGCAACAGGGGTTCTCCTGGCATCATACAGTATTTACTATTATCCACTCTTTGGC
Organism: Notothenia rossii; assembly: GCF_949606895.1. Taxonomy (NCBI): domain Eukaryota; kingdom Metazoa; phylum Chordata; class Actinopteri; order Perciformes; family Nototheniidae; genus Notothenia; species Notothenia rossii. Next base: position 70,574,384 of record NC_136909.1, read on the forward strand.
AAACCTGACTGCACTTATGGGATGCTTCTGACTGTGGAAGCATACACAGTGGAAAGCAGTAAAATATTGCAAGCTGAGGCTACGCCAATAAGCGGTACACAGTATGTGGGAAGAGTTTTGTTGTGCAACCTTGTATAAGTTTATGTCTGCACACAGGTGGAGGGTGCTGATTGCTTCATTTGAAATATTTGTTTTGGTTGCCTGAATAACAACAACAGCTGTAGTAGACTTGGACCAAGGTTAAACAAGGCTGCAGGAAGAGGAGTGAAATGTTGACTCTGACTACTGACAACACAGAAACTCATTAAAAGACAACAAAAATGAATAAGAAGCTTTTGCCGTATTCAATATACAATATATGTACACTCTGCTGTTTTTGCAGTAAAACCAATTAAAACACTGATCAACCAACGACATGACATTTCATAAATACATTAATACTACTTTATTTCTGCATTCTTATTCACCAATACTGATGAAATTGAGATGATGCTTGAATTTGAAAATGTAAAGATTCAAGCCAGGGGTTTAATACAAGTTTCTATATTTATGGTGACTCATTTTATTCGTTAGGATTGAAAAGGCTCTTGTGTACTTTTCATATTATCCAATTAGTTCTCTTTATTCTGGTAAATCATAAGCAAATATCAGGCGTCATGTCAGCAGTGGTAATATTCTTAGGTTAGATTAGAGTTGTGAATTCCTTTCTTTGTGTTTATTCAACATGTTTCCCTCACACAGATGATGATTATTTGCATACTTGTCAATGACCCGGGTCAAGGTTGAAATTCAACGTAGTCTTTGTTTTCTTGTATTGATTAATATAAATATCACATTGCGCGCATCCCGCTAAAGCACTCTCTTATATAAAACCTCAATTAAGATCAACATGATTGTTTAGATTTGTTTATAAGACTTTGATTTACATTTGTAGTGGCTAATTCTCTTGATAAATAACGTGAGACTCTTAAGTTTCAACCTGTTGTTTTTAGCTTATTTAACAACCATGTCCAGCTAGGGAGATGCAGTGTTGATGTACCAACACACTGTAATTGGCAACTTAGGTTACCCAAAGAAAAAGTCTTGTCTCTATGGCAACAGTCAACTTCCATGCTTATAGTTTGGACCAAAGATATCTTTATGAGATGAGTTTTCAGAGACGACTTAACTCAACATCAACTCGACACTTAAACATGCTTTTTCATATCCGAGGTCTGCAAACATGTCAAACACATTTGGGGTAATGAGGCCAACTCCATATTAAAGCAGTAGCAAAGCCAGCAGAAAAAAGCCTCTTGTGTAAAGTAAGGGTCAATAAAAAGCACTAAGCTGTTGCATTTTTTATACACAGAAAGTGTCAGCAGGGAGCTTTTAAAACACACAATGCCTGATGCCTACAAGGGGCAGTCTTGTAAAGAAGGGTGATGAATAAACTGTCAATCACTCGAGTTAAAGGGCTGACAATCATTACTATTTGAGACTGTGGAGGCTGCATATGAGCAGTAACATTCAGTGCAGTGCACATACCCTAGTACATGAACAACCCCTGGCACAGAGTATCAAGTGGATATTAATTTTCCCAAGGGCACTTATTAAAGACCTGAGCTTTAATAATCCAATTCCCCATCTCATGATCCTTAAGGACCTCTCCACTGCCTTCTGACAGGATCTGCAACTCAGTAAAATGCACCTGCAATGACTTCACCTGCCAAAATCCATGTGTGTATAAGCGGGAAAAAAATATCCTATTCCAATATACAAGTAGGAACTTAAACTCAATCTATAAATATAGAATTGATTTTTCATGTTAAACCAAAACTATGCAATAAAAGGAAAGTCTGCCAAGTGTTTCTATGAAGACAACTGACATCATTCCTCGTTATATTATCTAGAATCTAAAAGCAATAACCCAGCTTTTTCTTTAAACAGCATTTATGTATAGAGTGAAATACAAACAATAGTATGTGTTTTAAAGTGGTATTGATTGAAGTTTATACAGAGGTTTATTTTCTGGCTCTCATGTCATATATTAAATTGAAAGCAGTTCACAAGTAAATATATAATCCAATCACGTTTCATCCACTTCATGTCATTTCTTTCCACTGTTATATAGTAACTGAAGATCCAATAACCTCTCATTGTTACATTTAAAATGAGTCACAATGATTAATAGCCTGCTCTGAAACACGCACACCCTCAACCTCCTTTGTGAGCTTTATTCTGGTTTCCAAATTAACAAAATCAACGAGCTTGTGACTAAATTTATTATAGCCAGTGTCAGCAATATTTCAAATATCTCCCATCTATCAATCTGTTTAAATCAGCTGTCATCCTGTGTGTTTCTGGCAACGCGCCGAGCTGATTTCGATGCAATAGACTGGGTGGATTGTCAGCACATGGCCTGCAATTGGTGAGGCAACGTCTGAGAGTCATTAACACTCAACAAGCACGGTGCAGCCCCAGGGCACCCTGCTCTCTGACAGTAATGCATTCTAATCTTGTCAGCCCATTGAAAGCTTCAGCCACATTACAGATAACAGGAGCAGAATCAAACACCGCTGTCTGTCAACATCTCAGATCAATCAGGAGCTAAAAGTCTGTGAGGTGGCCATGCGTGTAAGGCTACTCAGGCCAAATACCATCAATCCAAATGAAGAATCAGATGAAGAAGTATTGCAGGATAAGTTGTGTCAAAACTAACAAAAGAATCTCCTGCTGGTCACTAAAGTCCCAAAAGTGAGCTAAATGAATGTGCTTCCTTTGCACATCCGCTCACTCAAAGCACAGGAGTGAGCGAGCATCTTTTATTCAGAGCAGAGTGTGTTAGTGAGGCTTCAGACAGTGGTGAGAGAAGGGGCAGGGAGTGGAGCTGAGGAGGGTTTATTTTGAGGGTTTGGCCGTGCATTATTCAGCAAGCTGCAAAGCAAAGACTCAGACTTGTCAGGCTTGCCTTCTCCAGCCTCGTTCCTCCGCCTTTAATAAATAAAATAGTTCAGTTCAGCCCTAATTAAACAGCATGAGCCCTAACCATTAGCAGGTAATGATTACTTCATTTTCAAAGCCAACCTTCTCAAAATGCAGTAAAGGGCCTGCTGTTTGATGTAGAGTCAGGAATCTTCAAGGTTTTTTTTCACTAAAGAAGCTTCTGACTGCACCACTGCAGTCAGAGGCTTCGATAGCAAAAACACATGTTAAATCAATGCTTTGTAAAAAGAAAATAAACAAATGAAATACATTTTAGACATGAACAATCTGCCAATTTCCACTCCATGACGTATAACTGAAGTGTTCCAGGTCAATTCTATCTTGACTTTTTCCATCACTTTACATTTCCAGTCCTCCTGTATACATAAAGCCATACTTCAGACCATTAACTAGATTCATTATTTATAAAGAGATTATTACTTTGCTGGTTCACTTCCCATAATTGTCCTGATATTTTCTTTCCCTTTGAGCCATGGGTACAGGAAGTGCACAAGAGGGAGGATAAACATCATAAATAATCAAAAAGATGCCATCAATGTAGACATGGCTCAGAATACAAAGATGTCCCATGGCACACGAGAGACACTGGCCACACACTACATAGATAATCAAATAAACACAAATAAAAAAAATGGACAATCTTTCAACTACTCGTCTTTTGAGCGTGAAAGAATACAAGTGATAATTCAAAGCAGGTAAATAAAAGAGATAATGTATTTCAAAGGTATGAGTCATGGTTCTCAATGGATAAAATATGAATGTTTTCAATGTCAATAGAGCTAGTGTATGTATATGAACCTACTGTAAGTGAAAAATATGCCTATGCTTACTCAATGGATGACATGATTGCAATACTGAAAGAACCATTTCTTCAGTTTTTACCTAGCAAGCCATCTAACAACCACAACTTTGTTCATTGTGGCTCGACAACACAAACAAAGCATTTGATAGAAGTTCTCAAAAAGATCGAAAAATAGCTGACTGACAGTTTTCTCCTCAATGAGATATAAACATTCTCTACACACCAGAAGCACCAAATATGAAATACACCACCTACTGAGCTGTCTTTTTTCTCACATATCCAGTCTGGAAAAAAACATACAAGCTGTCAAAAACACATATCTCATAAACTATCCACAAAAATACAGCTTCATTGCTTGTTCCTTTTATGAACTGAATTAGTTCATAAAAGGAACAAGCAATGAAGCTGTATTTTTCATGTTACTGTTTAAGTCCTCAGTTCTGCAACTTAGATGGGAACTCTAGAAATGTTACACATCAAAGTATGTTTACAGGTGTTGTGGAGTAGATAAGTGACACAAGTTTTGTGAAGTCTTTTGCGCCTCCAGAGGGACCTGCGCACAATCTGATAAATTGTTGAAACATTTGAAAATTAAGAAATCTGTGAGTGTGTAATGAGAAAGAAGTGAGCTTACCAGAACTCTGTAGCCAACTCTCTGCTTGAGGCTAGCGACCTGATGCTACATTAGCTACTAGCATAATACACCCTAAATCTCTGGTCAAGCATCCAGGGCAATGTTGGTAAACGCTGCATACATTTTGGGCCAGTTTTTTAGTAACCATATTTGCCTTCTGCTGATTGGTATGACAAGGATGAACTGATTGTTGCAGACAGAGTTAAATAAATAAAATGTGGCTGACTATTTCAACTTCAGATACTAAAGTTAATTGAAAATGTTTCATCTCACAGTGTACCTGACCAGTAATATGTTGGTTGAATCGCGTAATTAAAAAAACAATCAATCTTCAAAGTTATAGTGTTAAATATTCAGGTTTGGGCCACCTTTTCACATTTTTGTTTAGTAAAATATGTGCATGTGCCAAAGTTATGTATTCAAGCAATTTTCAATTCAATTAGTTGAAGTACAATAACATTGGAATTTAATGAGAGAAGCTTTTACCAGCTGCCATTAAGACATTTAGAAAAAGTAGCAGATGTGCCACAACATTCAAGGATGATTTGTTTTGTGCGGAAAGGAGCATTTGTCAAACAAACCCAAAGGTAACAAAAGGGAATCAAAGTGTCTCTGTGGAGTAAGTGCCTCTCACTGACTAATCTGTAGAAATCTCTTTGGCAACGGGACTCCCCAGGATGCTGGCTCAAAGCTTCACTACAATGGTATTTCCCTTGTATAGGCTGAGCTGGCAGATAGATAGTGATGTGTTTGTTTACCTGTGGTCACCGAGAGAGTCTGAGAGCAAATGTCTTTATCCTGGACTTAACCAAGCGGAGTATATTAGTTTGGGACCTCCCTGGGGAAGGTTATGTTGTAGTGCAGATAAGAGGTTCTGACCGCAGCACAGATGACCATAAACACCACTCAGAAAATGTGGGCATGATTCAGAACAACTGAACCAAATTCAATGTTGCTTTATTATTACTTTAAATACCCTGTGGACGGTCGTAACTCCAGAGGATTATTTTTTTACTTTTTAGTTGATCCTGTTAATATATTTACCTAGTAACAAGTAATATCACACATTGTGCTATATTGCCACTTCAAAGCGGCTAAATAAGTATGTCTTTGCACCGGCTAATAATCTTGAGATATATTTTGCTTAAAATTGTAGGGCACCTTATGCTCCACAGTGGAAAATTGCAGTGTTTAGTGAATGAAATACTTGACTCCATATAAAGCAAGGCAGACAGGCTTTCAGGAAGCTAGAGTCCTTGTAATGTCACAGATCTGCAATTAACGTTACCATCTTCTTTATTAAATGCAACCAAGGTCTATCCTTCACCTTAACCAAGTGTTTAGTTGCCTAACCTGGAGCATACCTTAACTACAGGGCAACACCTTTTATATCCCTAATCTTAAAGTTGATATAACTGATGTGTTTTTTAATATAATTACAATATGAAAAACTATTTGACAATGTGAAAGAGATCGATGAACCTACAGGGAATAATCGCCAGAATCTGCAGCTCCCCTCGGCTTTACTGAGCTTAATATAGAGTTTCACCTCATTGTTTATGTATAAAGCATAATTTATAGCTGTGGCAGCCAGCTGCTTTTAGACATTTGTCGCAGGTTAATCAAACTGTGGTTGCAATGCACAGATCTGTTGGAGAGTAAGGAAAGTTGGCATTTGACGTCGCTGAAGATACAACTGGGATTTTTCAGAAATTACCTATATCGACATTCTCTTTTGTCAATAATGTTGATAGCTTTTACAGTTAAAGACGCTTTATCACACCTCAAAAACTAATCTTCATCACTCAGATCCTCCCTACTTAATCATTACTGACGATCGTCACTAAAACGCCTCCACACAACTGCATAATGAGAAAATTACTTAAATCAAGCAAACACATAATTAATACCAGTTGGGGCTCCATATGCATACCTCCAGGAGAATGTTTGACGATGTTAAACCAAAGTCATAATTATGCAATTTTGTAGCAGTAACACAGATTTGGATATTCAACGCAGCCCTCAGGCCAACGCTGTATGTCAAGAGGAAAGATCATATCTCAAGGTAAACGCACAAACTTCACGGTGTATGCTGCTGTATGTAGCTCATTAGAAGGAGTTCCTCAAGGGACCATCCTGGGATAGAATCCACACCGGTGCCTTTGTTACCGCAGGCAAGTCATCAGGGAGGGGGAGACAACAGGGATCACAGGAAACAAACAGTACAGCCAATCAAGACGCTCTCTGAATTACTGTACAAACTGCCATATTCAACTTACATGGCTGTAATAATGTTTTTCTCTCTCTTACAATGTACGTCATTAGTGGGAAATCAAAGGGGAATAGAAGAAGGCTCATTGGGAACAAAATCAAAACAACATAATGTGTATAAACCCCTTAGAAAACGGTTCACTAAAATGCAAGTTTTCTATATTTTAGATAAAAACTGGAATTGTAGCCAATAAAACAATGAAACCATTATGCAAACTTTAACGGGATATGTATTTTTCAAGTGCATATCCTTTACTTTCAATACTTTAATTTAATCAAATGGATTAAACTTGCAAATCAATCCACAGTCTAGGCTGCACATTATAACCTTTATCACAAAAATAAATTATAGCCATTTCTGACCCCTACATTTCTAATGGGTAATCGATCATACCGAACAGACAGTGTATATAAATGAATATGTAAAGCACTGAATCACAGAGTATAGAGAGCTTGCCCAGATAGTCTGAGCTGTAAATTATGGAGACGTGGTGCTTAATGGCAGATGTGGTTCCCAGGGTCACCCTTTATTAAGGTTTGGCCCTCATAAATCTATTCCATATGGAGCTCTCATTGTGACTGTTCGCTAGTGGTCTAACAATTCACAGAGCCTTTGAAGGGACGCATGCAGAGTCTTTCAAAGCTCTAAAATAACGAGGAGGCAGAACTGTCAAGAGCATGGCTTAGAGAAAAAAAAATGAAGCAAAAGGAACACATCCGGAAATGTCAAAACTCCCCACCGGGATCTAGCAACACTCCCAAAGAGATGTGGGTCACAGTGTGCATGTCACACAGAGCCCTACACTCACAGACATTGTGGGAAATATGTTAAAGGTCTCTTTAAACAGATAAAAATAGAATATATATATTGATGTCAACGTTGTGCTGCGAAAAGGCCACAAGACGGCTTAATGTGCTGTAAAAATGACAACACTCCAGAGTAAAATAAGTGGACTCCCGCTTCCTTTCACACTTGTTTGGGACATGAAAAAAGCATTATCATGAACACCAACAGTATTTTGGGTATGGGTGAAAGAGGAAGGGTGTCTAAGGATAAAATATCCTTACTAAATATTTTACCTGGCACAAGACAACAAGAGTGAGATTGTTAAATGACAGTTATGGAGTGGGGGAAGATTATTTTTAGGCCTTCAGGGCCCAATTTATGAGCTGTGTCTGTTTTATTGCGGCTCTATCTGAGGATGCTGATGCTTTGTGTTGGAATTTATCGAGTCAGGATTGACCTCCTGATACTTGCCGAAGGTTTTATGGGTAACCAATATGGGTTGCATATATATATTCGTCCCGGGACACAGACAAAAAAAAAACAACACAATGCCTTTGATCTCTGTGTGATTTAAAGCCTGTATTAAAAGAAGAACTGTTTAACGGTCTTTTAAAATATGCTTAATGTGCCCACACATAAGCCTGGCTTTATGGTACTTTATAGCTTATCTGTTCGATATTTTTATGAACAATTAAACGACAAACTATGTATGGAGTGAAAAGGATCACTTCTAGTGTAAAAAACAGAGAACACAAGAAAAAGTGCACTTAGTAAAGTGCTGATCTCGACAACATGTGTCTAACTCCGGGGCAAGGCTACAGACAAACACAAGAACCCCCTGGTGAACAAATTATCATTCCCACCTAACCATAGTTCCCCTCAACTCAACCGAGCAGTTGAGCAACTTTACTGCTTTTGGTTCCATTTCAATGTTTTAATCAAGACCAGCTATTTTTTTAGGAAAACACTAACCAATACTCTGCCGCGCACCAAGCAGTTGAGAGACAACATTCACAATGTTCTGATAAAAAATAGTGAGGCATTAAGCAGCTAGAGCACCAGATATGACCATCAGAAGTGGAGACCAAAAACATTGCACAGAGTGAAACATTTTCTATAAACAAAACTCTGCGTGCCCTTATAATAAAACTTCTGCCCCATCTTTTCCTCAAACGCATTAACATTTTACTGCAGTAAACAGAACTATCTTCTAGAACAGAAGCTTGAAAATAGTGATGGACTTAGTGCTCTATATTTCAAAAGGATTAGAAAAGATTAACAAAAGGTTTCGGGCATAACAGTAACCTCATCCCTAATAATGAAATGTGTAAATCCCATCCAACAGTCTGCTTTGATTCTACCAGTCAACACAAGTTTTTCTGTGGTGTGATCTTCATTTCTAACAAAGCATTAATGGCCCATTGGTATCAGCTACAACTATTTCCTGTATACCTTACTGTTACTGCTTCCTACAGGAAATATCAAGGTCTAAAGCTGCATTCAATTGGTCAGAGATACAACCGCTGAAATTAGTGTCCTATTGAAAGAGCGCATGTGCTACTATGGCTGTATGTAACGTGGATAGATAAATAAAAAAACGTCTAACGCGAATGCAGCTTAAAGGAGCGCCAAACACTACGATAAAAAAAACATAAGAAGTAAGATGTGCTGTTAATATGATACCGATTTTGAGTAGAAACCGTGCTCTATAATTGTATCTATATTTCATCCGACCAAGATCCAGGCACAATTCATGTAATGTCAGTATTTATTTTATTGTAATCTAAAGTATGAAGCAGGCACTAAAGCAGTGATATGACATTCAATAAATTACTCGCCCAACAGGATTCCTACATGGCAGTCATAGAATGATACTTTGTTGAATTTGCATGCATCCAATCACTAATCTCTCTCTGCCCTTCATTCCTCTATACAGTCCCTACATCGTGGACATAGAAGATCTGTCACTCTCATGTACAGGCGGCATGATTTATTTATGCGAGTGTCCCTCTAGAGAATGAGCTGTTGCTCTCTTCCTCCATCAGTAAATGCAATTTCACCACAATATGGCCATGGCAATTTGTCTTTATTTAGTTCCCCATTTGCTTTCTCAGCCACTGCTGCGTGGGTCATTCTCTTCCAGTTTGCCAAAGTGGCCTTAAGCTTCCTCAGTACCTCATTTGTCACGTTTCACGCAGAAAGCAATATTTCAATTGGGGAAAAGATGCATATTTTTAACATATGCAGGCAAACAGGTATTATTAATCTACACTTTAGTATGTCAAATTGCTCAGGTTATTTATTCGCACTGGTGAATGCAATAGTCTACCGTTGTTCTTTGTGGAATAACAAATGATATAATCAAAATACATAAATATAGCTAGGATGAAATAATGCCACAGTAAAAAGTATTTATATAGCTCTTCCTTTATGTTGTTAATGCTCAAGGATCTCAAAATATAAGAATACATTTTCATTCAAATCAATTTTAAAAGTAATTTCCAAGAGGCTCATTTTCCCTCTATTAGTCAGACAAAGGAAATGACTTTTACAGCCATTAGGGGAAGTTGTTTCCTGTGCTCATATGCTGACAGTGTGCTTAGCTCTCTACTAAGAATTCACTGGAGTAGCCGCAGCCTGTGTAGGTGTGGCTCTGTTCCTACTGCGGTCTGACCCAGCAGTGGAGACTGGGCTTCTGACTCCAGGCGCTACATCTAAGGACTAATTACAGCAAGGGTTGCCAGGCAACTGCAGCAATTGGGGCCGTAAGGGTCCAGGGGTGGCCTAGTGGTCCAACCAGCACTAGTCAGGTCTGTGATGGATCTTCATCTGCCTCCAGTGACCTTCTGGCCTTCTGTCTCAGACAGAACGGCCTAGTCCACACAGCCTGCTGGACACTGAGTTAGAATTTGGTGTGTGCAACAAAAATGTGAATGTACTGGTTGGATAGAGCAGTACTGCATTCAGTTTCAATACATTTGATGATTTTTTTGTTGAGAGTTTGCTCTTCAACTCCAAGCAAAACACTATTTTTGAATGACTCTTAAAAGGCAGTTTCTGTCATTATTCACTTAATACCGTCTCATTGCATCCCTAAACGTGCTTAGCTCCCTTGAATGGCAATTACGAGGCTGTTTTGTCTTCTATGACAGCCTGGACATATTCAACACACGCCACCCCCCCTCCCTCCCCCGTGCCCTCCTGTTCCTGTCTCATTGTCTGATCCCCTGGTGAGTTACGTCTCTTGCAGAGAGGCAGACAGCAGTCCCAAGACCTTCTTCTCATAATTAACACCCTTGTTTTTACCACAGGGATGCCAACAAGCTAATTACTGAGGAATAATCACATGTTTGTCAAGACCCCTGCAATCTATGGTACACAAACTATGTGTCTCTTGTCAGATTGTCGCACACAAACACACACACAACCCATCCTTTGCTCTCGCTAATAATTGTATTTTTGTGTTCAGAAACAAAAGTGGTCATCTGTGCAAATTGTAACTAAAGGTTGTTCATAATGAATAAACAAATTATGTATAATTCAGCAAACTTTTATGTTGCCAAACAGTCTCCTATAAATGACTGGGTAAAATCACAATAAGCCTCTATTACATGCATTTGTGCCCCATGAGTGTGAGGTCATGCCGGCTTTTGTTGGCAGCTTTGTGTTTCCTGTGTGGGTGTTAATGCTGAAGATGCTCTGGAGATGCTATCTTCAAACAGCCACCCACACACACACACACACACACACACACACACACACACACACACACACATACACACACACACACACACACACACACACACACACACACACACACACACACACACACACACACACACACACACACACACACAGACACACACACACACTCACACACACACACACACACACACACACACACACACACACACACACACACACACATGTCAAGTGTGCCCTTGACCTTTTTGCTGTAAAAAGCATATCACACACTGCGCTGCAAAATTAGCATAGAGCTTTTCAACACTTGTGGCACTTAATGTGAGTGTGGCAAAATACATTTCAATGACAGACCCTGAAAGCATATGTTTTGCGGTAATGGTTCAGACACACCTACTTGACTACAGTTATAATCAAAATGGGAAATAATCAAAACAGAGTGACTTTTCATGGCAACAAAAACCTGATTTAAGACCCTTATTTCCATTGGTTTCCCTGATTATGGTTTGACTGCTCTTTCTTTATTTGCCTTGTACATTAATCATTTGCTTTTGCACTACATGCAAACAGTGAGGTCTACTGACAACAGGAGTCTACTGCAGCCTATAGACTTGATTGATCCTCAAACTATATATGACAGTAGTTTAATGTTATAATATATTCAAAGTATAAAGAGATACAGAAATAAATTCAGGATGAGGTCTGCCCACAGACAGTTTCAGTACAACACTCTTTATTTCCCTAGAGCCGTGTACAACGTGTTTTGTGAGGTAGCTGTTCGGTATGTTAAAATACAAAGATGCTAGGATTACTAAAATCCTTTTAAAACGCTGTATTTAACATGCGCCTTGTTCGAGCGCTTCCTTTATTTCATCCTGAACTTTTGAATTTCCCTATGAATGTTAACCTCTGTTTGCAAAGAAACCAAAGTGGGAAAATGTAACGGTTGCATCAACCTTTTCCTTACATATGTTGCAGATATATACTGTTATACACAACATGGCCTGTGTCAGTGCTGATGCCTTAGTGGCTGCAGAGCGTCCATTGTTTTCCAGGAAAAAAGGCTTTATTTTCTCGCATACGCTTTAACGCTTACAGAAAGAAAAACACAAATGTTACAGCTGTGTTTATTCTGCCGCATTGACGTCACAGTTTTACCATGGAGGCTTGTTTCTCTAATATTCACAGTGACTCACGTTTGCTTACATTAGCCAACCCAGCAGTGACTATTCATACAGAAAACACTAACTTTAGGATTTTTATCCACATAATATCCATCTTTGAATGTGCCTTCTTGGTTAGGAGAGGCAGGAAATGGGTCAAATCTATATATTTTGTTTGGTGGAGCAATGTATTGACTAGGCATACAAATAAGTTAGCGAACTTATATTGGCTTCCTCATTTGCTCCCGTTGTAATTAAAACAGCCACTAGAGGTCATCTATCATAAATATAAAAACAGGTCGTAATAAGCTACTTTCACAGACGACCTATACGACCTTAGTTTAAGTGAAGGCGGATCGTGAACAACAGAGAGCAGTTATGAATTGCCAATTTCCAATTCAAACCACAACAATTTAGCACTCATAGGCTGAAATTGAACACTCACACGCACAGACACACAGAGTTCGAAGTTGCTTCCACTCTGAAATCATAGTCTATCAAAGGCCATAAAGGTAATATTGGAAAGCATCCTGTCTTTAGGCGGTGGGGTCACACTGCTTCACAGAACTGACTGCTGTCTGCAAACAACACACTGATCTCCAACCAGCAGTGAGGTTATTTATATTACATCACATAGCAAGGGCTGGTGCAAAGCTGGTGACACCACAAACTAGGACAAACACGGAGAGTGGGCAGTGGTGGGTGTTCTAACATCTTTAAGACTAGTTTCCTCTTTTGATCTGCCACTTTGCCAAATATTCTCTTTATTCTTGCGTTACCCTGTTCCCCCCTGCCCCGCCGGCTCGCCTCCCTCTCTTTTGACCTCCTTCTGAGAGACTGTGGTCCTTGCAGTCCACACGTCTGGCCATTAATAACACTCTCTGCTCTGTTTTTCCTGCCAAACAGAGAAGTGCTTTGCTGTCATCCTGACACAAATTAATTCCCCTTATTTATCTTCTGGCACCAAGGCCGGGCATGGGCGGAATAACTGTTTATGAAAAAAAAAAAAAAAGGACAAAGAATTATAGATGGTGTGTTGTTGATGACAGGGCCATTTGTTTCTTAAATAAGTCCCAAGACAAAGTTCACAACAATCATTTTGATACAAGAAAATCCTTTGCCAGCTATCTTCCTCTCTTGTATATATGTATATATTATATAATGATGTTATGTTTATCAAGATGAGCTGTATAGACTATTTGATATTGTTGAAAGCGCTGTCAAAAGCAAGTACTGTAAGTGGACCTTGAGCCATATTTATTTTTGTCAAACTGCTATTCCGAAGGTCAAGATAAAGTTCTGCCCTTCACTTTAAAGCCCACGAGAACAAGAAGTACTAAAAGTGCTTCGGATGTAATAACGAAAGCTACTAAGCTCGCATGTCAACGGGTTCAAACATAGAGTCCATTCGCTGATAAACACCATGCAATATGATTGAAAGTCTCTGAAAGGCTATTGGATGAAAGTTTGACACTAGAGCAGACAGTTTGTATCTCCTACAGATAGTTTTTGATCATAGGGATGAGTCATTCCAATCTTAGGGCGACTGTGGCTGTGAGGGAGTGTGGTCGTCTTTCAACCAGAAGGTTGTGGGTTCGATCCCAGCCCATGCATTCAACATGTCGATGTATCCTTGGGCAAGATACTTAACCCTGAGTTGCTCCCGATGGCATGGCCAACGGTGTGTGAATGTGTGTGAATGTTAGGTCCTAGAGTAAGGTACACTGCTCTGTATGAATGGGTGTGAATGGGTGAATGACATGTAGTATGTAAAGCGCTTTGAGGGGTCTTAAAGACTGGATAAAGCGCTATATAAGTACAGTCCATTTACCATTTAACCAAGTAGATGCAGCTCTGCAAGGAATCTGGCTATTTTTGTTACCAATTAACTTCCAGATTATTGTTCTATGTCCTATAATAAAATGTAATTCAAATGGCAAAGCAAATTTGGTGAAATGTGACTGGTAAACCTCAGCGGACAGCAGTTTTGAATGTATTGTTGCTATAATAACAAAAGTTGTAACCCCTAAGTGAAATAGTTAATAATAATTCATGTCAATATTCTTTATTAGAGTCCTATAATCCCAACTTCCTCAATAATTATGGTGTACATCAGCTGTGACATAATGCACAGACTCCATTGCCCTCAGTGTATATATACTGTAGGTCCCACAGCAGCAGGGGCACCAGCATCTCCTCATTCAAATGTAAGCTGCTCCAGCTCCACTGACAGTGAGAAATGGATTTAATAGCCAGAGAACAGCTTGTCAGCAGTCTAAAAAAACACAATGTTAGGAGAATGTTTTTTTTTTTTACTTAACTCTTGATCCCCAAGGTATTGCAGTGGGAGGGATATTGGAAATATTGGAAAATACAAATGTCCACATAGCAATCTGTTTTTTTCTCTGTAATGCAATATGATTCATTGCCTATTCTCTGTGAAGCTGCGCACAGTGACGGTGTGTAAAATTGCATGTAGATGACTTGATGTATTACAAGAGAGAGTGCAAAGCTGCCCGTAATATTATAAATCAAAGTTGCTCTTTGATTGGATTTGGTGCAGTTGCTGTTGTATTATATTGCTGCTAATTACTATGCGGTTTCAAATATGCAACAAAATGACTCATGGAAGTGGTATTTAATTATATTTAGGGGCTGCCAGAATAACAATAATGCTGCCTTGACAACAATTCCAGCCACACATACTGCTCTTCTAAAATCAGCACACGGTAACACAGAACAAAGTGGTCTGGCTTTTCATGCAGACGAAAAAAATAAAAAGGGAAGACGAGGCGTACGAGGCGGACGAGTGTAACATCCTGTCCTTTAGACTAGAGAACATACACTTCACTTTTCAATTTTCCAGAGCAGTATCTATAATGTTTTATTTCTCCCTTTTCAGGGAGTGCTCGGAGTGGTGTGAAATATTTCACTGATAATCTGCCTCCAGGTACACTCTAGGCTCATGCATTACAATACATGTACAAGGAGAGCGTTGGTGGGGAGAGAAACCCAATCAAAACTGCATCAGCTTGGACCAGAGAACAAAGGATATTGCAGCTTTGTTATCAGGCACCTCATGTAGTGGTGCACTGCAATACTTTCCATCAAAGCCGCTCTAAAATGAAGCAACGTGAGGAAGGTAGGTCCGTGGTTCTCACAGCTTTAATTGTGCAGAGCCATAGCTAGCTGTCGTCTCTCCAGGGGAACAGTAGGCAGCTGAGGGGCGTGTTGTTATATTTCACACTTAATGATGTGCAAGGCATCCTCAGCTCTTATCTGCAGGCCTATTTTAGTCACTGACACAGCCTCTAAATTACACAGCTCCAGCACTGTTAAACGCTTCGTATAACGTCTCCTCATGTTCATGCAAATATCTGTTAGAAAACAATATGTGCCATCCTATACTCTGCCATTATATAGCCATTTAGACCATTTAAAATGCATAGTTTTATGAATGACGCTTCTATATGAAAATAGTGTTATTTTAAAACTTTCTACACTTTTACTAATATTTGTTATTTTCAAATAATGTTTTGCATGGGATGTTAGCTGAAGAGTTCTGCAGTTCATTTGTCAGCATGTCAGACTGCTTAGAACCTCTTGGAAAAGCATATACTTAATCCTTACTATCATTTATTATCTTTAAATATTCTGCTGAAAAGGAAAATGTACAATTTTTTTCTGAGAGGATTCCATTCAATAATTTAAATTCAGCTTTACAGTATGCCGACATTCTGATATTGTGCATTGCATATCGTTAAGCATCAATGTTGTAAATGAAAAATCCTAATTCATCACGAGCATTTTGTGTCGGAGCTTTATGGCCTGATGATGACATCATTCTAAAGCCATTTGAAAAGAACCCTATTTGTTTAATGAGTCTGAAATGTTTTTACATACAGAGCAGTATTAATCTCTAACTGCTGTGTCATTGGTTGGTGGGTTATTGCATACAACGCCTGTTAGCC
This sequence comes from Notothenia rossii, assembly GCF_949606895.1. Lineage (NCBI taxonomy): Eukaryota > Metazoa > Chordata > Actinopteri > Perciformes > Nototheniidae > Notothenia > Notothenia rossii. The sequence goes on from NC_136909.1 coordinate 70,590,699, forward strand.
GAATCGAAATGTACACTGCTTTCGAATTGTTTTATGTCATGATTCTCCAGCAGCAGAAAACTAGGGCAGCATACGGTACAGTATTCATACATAATGAAAATAACATCACCTCCCTCTGTGCTTGATTCTGACTTTTCGTAATAATGTATTGATCAAATGTTTTAGCTATAGTATACCCATACCAGTGTAATCACACATGTTTCTCCATCTTTTATTATCATTAGAATTATTGGACTAGCTTCACACAATAGGACTTGACTTGGGTCTAACTTTGTCTTAATGTGTTTTTACAAACGTATTATTGATTATCAAATTAAAAGTCACTGTAATAGCAGACAGAGGTAGATCTTTTTAACTATGATATAAAGGCCCAGGATATAAAAGAAAGATTTTCTGAACAGAGCACTCCCTCGTTGCTACTCAAAAGACAACTTTGTATTGAGCTTTGATTTTTAATTTCCTGCGGGTGAAGTGACCATTCTCAATGCCAGAATTTAATTTCAGCTAGTAGGAGCCATGTGTGTGATCTCAATTTCGTCAGATAGGATGCCCTTCTGACATCGCCACACTCTGTGATGCTGCTGGATAAAAACGATTTTTATGTTAAATCTTGCAGGCTGTAGCTTTAATCAAAAAACTGCTGCAAGAATTGTTAAGAGTCCTTCAATGTTCAGTCTTCCTAACAATGCCAAAAAGCCATTTCAAGCAGAGCTAAGGGGTGATAATGTATCCCATATTAGAACAGAATATGTAAAACATCAGTGTACAATCTGAGCCATTCACGTCAAATGAAGTGATGACACACAAATTGAGTCGTTAATAATAATGTTTTATGAAAAATGCTGCATGTTCCTCACTAATCTCATAGATAAAATGCTGTTTTATTTTGCATGATCAATGTAATGAAAAGGCTAAGTGTGTTGCTTCTCTCTCTCTCAGCTTTATGGGGAAATCTGGCCAGATCCCGCAAGCACAAAATTATAAAGCCCAGGGATAAATAACCGCTGACAGAGAACAAAAATGAAAATTAATGATTCAGGTTGACAGCCACTTTAATTCTGTGGAACCTTGCTGTGGTAGCGCCTTCATGGGAACAGGGACATTTTGACAACTCCCCGCTGACCTTCACCTGAGCTCAGGGACGGGGAATTATGGCTTCAGCAGGGCCATCTGAAAGTAATATATTTACAGTTCATTATGTCATTCCCCACAGGCCGCACAGGGTCTATCAAGCAGTAATAAGTATGAAATATCCTTTTTTACAAAACCAGAATCTGCCTTTTACATGGAAATAAGCTCAAGCATGAATATCTCAATGAAATTCTCCTTAACTCTCTCTTTTTCTTTTATTGTAACTCGTTTAAAATGCATTTTCTACACAGATAAATCCTGGTCAAATTCTGCCAGACCTGTAATTCTTGTTCTACGATATTTAAGAGTGTGAGAAATGGAATTTAATGGATAAATGTACCTCAATTTGTATTGGCATAATATTCCTTTGTTGCAATATTAGTCAACAGGAAAAAAGTCCCACATAGCTATTTATTTGTTAGAATAGAATTCCTCAAGATACCCAAGTGTTATGTGAGAAATTGTTGTATAAAACATACCTGTGATAGACATCAGGAAGATAAATGATTACAAAACACTATTGGGAATAACTGGAAATGAAACAATTAGTCTCATTTATATTTCATGAGATGTGTGACTGCCACTAGAGAGAAGAAATGTGGATGATACATTCACAGTTTTATCTCATGAAGATATTTATAGTGTAATACATAATTAACTGTTTAATACACTAACAGGGCAGTACCGGCATTAATAACCTTCCTATGAAAAGGCTTAAATGCCCTAATGCTAAAATGTCTAACTTGTATAGTAATAAAAAAATGCCAGATGAGACCGTGCAGCATCATGCTCTTCTGAACTTCCTCTAACAACAATGAAATCAAGATGGTGCTTTCCTTTTGATGCTACACCATGCGGATCCCATCCATAAGCCAAAGGTAGAGTGCACCAATGAACAGAAACTCATTGATTCAGCAGCTATGGATCACGGAGGGTCATGTAATCTCCAACTGTCTTTCATCGTGCAATTCTCTCTCTGAAGATGTGTGGGCAACGAGGAGGTGATTTGAATCCAAGGAGTGAGCGGAAAAAGCAAAGGCAGGAAATGAGAGGGGAGGGCAAATGAATAACACAGAAGCAGCTGAATCCACTGCATCCAAAGTAAAAAGGCTAGATGAGCAGCAGGCACATTATTAAGTAGGCACAGTAATAAAGGAGGATGTTGTTATGACACTACTTAGAGCTTGAATTTCTTTCATCCATACATTGCTCATTTTCGTCTTAAGTTGTGATGGTTTGCCTTTTTTTGTGCAGTGCTTTTTGACAAAGTACCTTTTCAGAAATGGTCGATTGCTCTGCCTGCGTTATTGCTGCCTGCAGCTTTCTCTGGAACTTCATCCAAACAACTTCACACTCCAATAGTGTGAATGTAAAGGACACACAGAGACGCTTCCATTTTGGCTTCTTAGATTAGATGTGAATTGATAAGGAACTACAGAATAAGAAAAATATGGCAGCAAATAAGACAATTATCTCAGGTTAGCATATCATGAGTCACCTTCTACCTATTAAAACGTGAGTAACAATAGTGATTCATTGCGGCATAACAACAACATGTGGCTTCCAAGTGAGGTTGATACTGTATGTCTATAACAAACATTTATAATTAATCATGAGACTTGCTACTCAAAAATGGAGGTTAATGAGATGCCGCTTCACTATGATAGAGGAACATTTTGTAAAGTGCAGGTCTGTTATGCTGTTTGAAAAGGGGAAACCACACCTATGCAAGTGGACCGAAGGGACATACAGGAAATGCAAGTCTCCCTTCAAAGAATGGTTGTGTCCCTCAGGACTTGTTGGTCTTGAGCGTAATGACTCTCAGTGCAGACCTCCTGAGACAAATTGCCACTGACCCCCATGGATTTTCCAGGGCACACTCGATTGGAAATGGACTATTCAATTTCCCACAGGGAGCCTTGCCATTTCCCTGCTATGCATCATTGAAAAGGCAGCCACTTTTGGGTTTTGGTCTGTTGGACAAAAATATTCACAGAATGCTGTATCAAAGGTACAAGAACTCTCAGCTTCTAATTATGGGTTTAATTCATAATATTACATTTTTTGTTCAAGTCAACCACTAAATCAAAACTGTAAAGGTCAAACTGTTGTGTTATTCTTTCATATTTAAAGCTATGGAGAAAAGTAGTAAGGGACAAATGACTCGTACATAAATGGTTGGAAAGTTTTAAAAAAACTACATCACAATTATGGTGATAATGAAAAAGCTGTCTGTCTAATTTAAGTATAAAAATGCAACCTGCACTAAAACAATGCCAGCTTTTCTACATATTTCTAACTTGTTGATTGTTATTCTAACAGCGTTTACATTTTAAAAGGATTAATGTGCATGGTAATGACCAACGTCTGTTTTTATTTTACTCCCACAGTGTAATTTGATCCTCTGACCTGTGTATTTTGTTGGGTGGAGACACTTCTATCAACAATGTTTGTTGTATTTGCATTTTACTGACATAAATCTTTTCTGATCAAATACCAATCAATATTTAGGAGAACAAATGACTCTGACTCTTTAATTAAGGATCTACAGTGCTGGCATTCTAGTTTTAGTGACTGGTATCTCCTGTTTTACTTACTATAGTATTTTGTTTGTGGATGGAAAAATGTACTGGTAATCGCCATCATCTACAATTATCCCTATCTGTTTGATTTGTTGACCCTTATTTCTAGTCAGATTACAATGCCACCGTGGAAAAAGTCATGGGAAGGAAAAATGAGTTTGCCTTGGCTTGTGAGTGATTCATATGAATTACTCACACTGTATCCCTACTCTCCAACTAGTCCGGAAAGGAACATGCAGCAGACTTGTAATAGGAGAAGATGAATGGTCCATTAATGATGGGGAAAATCACAATCTCTTTGAAGGCAGCTAAGCCACTGGCTTGCTCTCATAAATCACCCACACAAAGCAGCGCTACAGAACCATACATCACTCTGTAAACATGTATTGTGAAGATTTTTTTAAATCTCATCATAATACACTGAAAGGATAAATATGATTTCATACCCAATACAGCACATCATAACAACACCTGGCAGCTTTTCCTTCAGAGGAGGCGAGCCGTACGATCTAAGAGCTGAAGAATAACAAAACAAAAGGACATGCAAAGGATGCAGTCTGAAGCTGAAGCATGGCTATGTCTTTTTTTATTTATATTCTGCTAAGATCCATTCACTGCCTTCTGCGGGCCAAGAAACAGAGTTTTTCATCAGTGCAGTCTCTCACTGGCATCGACCAGCGGTATTGATCTGGAGCAGATGTCCTTCCACTCTACCTGGGGAGCCCGATGAGCCTTGTTCATATTGATCCAACCTTTGTATTCTACAATACTTCGCCCTTTCGTTAGGTATGCTAGAATATATATTTACTGTCATCTTTACAGTACATATTCTTTAACAAAAGGCACTGATAACTGTTAATCCTCTGATGTTGGATTTTGTTGTTATTGATGGTGTACACGAGAAGACAGCGAACGCCTGTCACCAGCCTCAGAAAGCCTGTCTGTTTTGACAGTTGAGAGAAGAGAAAGCAGCCTAGTGCTTATCTGATTCCGGATGCTGGCGATGCATCTGAGACTGGCACAAAGAGGCAAAACATGTCTATCAGAAAGCCAGGCAGGCAGGTCTGATGTATGAAAAATAAATGTTTGCTCGAAACAAACAACCGTAATTTTCTTCAAAAACAAAACACTCTCAAACAACTTCAGGCCGGAGTGTTTTTTCTCCTTCTCTTCATTATTAATTTATTTCCCTCTGTGTCTGTTATAGTCACATGGCTCTGTTTTATAATCCTAATTTATCACTCTTATTCTTTTCACACAGTACCCCTCTTTCCCTTTCCCTGCCCATTTCTTGAGCTCATTCTTTAAATGCGTCTCTCTGTCTGCTTTAAGTCCTTCACTCTTTCTGTGTGTCTTCCTGCCTCCCCCTCAGGAGCAGAATATGTGGTAATGTACTAATCTGTGAAGCTTTAGTGCAGTCTTGCCAATCTGCCATGTCAAGATACACAAATCTCACTGCAGGCAATTACAGGCCTTTTTTTCTAGGCACTGCAAAGGACTCCCCGTCTCTGTGAAAACTGCCTCTGTGACCCATCAAGAACAATTACCTTGTTTGTAACACACACTGGTGGCCCTGGGGTGGGATACGGAGCAGGTAAGCTAGGCACGTAACAGGTACATTGGTATTCACGAGGTAAGCTAGAAGTGGTAATAATTCAGTGCGCATGAAATCTTTAATGCTGTTTGGACAACCTGTGCTGTTGAGCCCATCAAGAAAGCTCTTATCAAGCTGGATGCAGATAATTTCTAAAAACATAAAGAACTAACAATTCTGGAGAACTATAGCAGTAACAGGGATGGAAAGAATGTTGTAGTATAGTATAATGTTCTCAAATAACACTAAGGAGTAGGTCAGCTCAAAATGAATTCGGGATATATGTCGCTGTGTTAAGGGAGTTATTATTTCATAATAATAATTAAATTCAATGCAAATGAATATATTGCTAAAATAATCATGACAACCATCGTTTATCACACTTTCCCCCTCAATGTAGTGTTCATCATGTGTTTCAACACTTCCCTTATGAAGAAACATGAGCAATTTATGTGTGAAATTAAATTGACAGAATTTCAGAGGCAGTTTCTTGACTCAATGCACACAGAATATACCGCCACCTTTTTATTATTTTTGTTTAAAGTGGACCTATCATGCTATATTTGAAAAATATATTGTAGGGCCATACCTATAGAAAACATGTCTGTTAAGTTTTTTTTTCAAAATACCAAACAGTTTACCCATTGTAGCCATGCCTCATACTGCTCAAACCCTCTTTTGAAGCCCTGTTAGGGAAACGCAGATTTTGGGTCCTTAGCTTGAAAAAAAAGAAAGAAGAGGAGGCAGAGCTAATGCCTGATCAGAATTCTACCGGAGATAAAGTTAAATTAGCTTGTGATAAAACGCCATCCTGTTCTAAACCACATCAAAGATTATTTCTGAAACAGTATGGA